>NW_004443986.1:10039790-10077062 GCF_000243295.1 Trichechus manatus latirostris
TATTTATATATATAATATATATATATACACATACATCTCATATCATGTATTTCTATACATAGAAAATCCCACAGAATCCACAAAAAAGCTAGTCGAACTAATAGAAGGATTCAGCAAAGTAGGAGGATACAAGATCAACATACAAAAATCAGTTGGATTTCTCCACGCTAACAAAGAGAACTTCAAAAAGGAAATCAAGAAAACAATACTATTTACAAATAGCCCCCCAAAAGATAAAATACTTAAGAATAAATCTAACCAGGACGTAAAAGACTTATACAAGGAAAACTACAAAACACTATTACAAGAAAACAAAAGAGACCTACATAAATGAAAAAACATACCATGCTCATGGATAGGAAGACTTAACACTGTGAAAATGCCAATAGTATCCAAAGCGATGTATAGATATAAAGCAATACTGATCCAAATTCCAAGAGCATTCTTTAATGAGACGGAAAAACTAATCAACTTTATATGGAATGGAAAGAAACCCTGTATAAGTAAAGCATTATTGAAGAAGAATAACAAACTAGGAGGCCTCACATTCCCCAATCTCAGAACCTACTATAGAGCCACGGTAGTCAAAACAGCCTGGTACTGGTAAAATGACAGACATAGACCAATGGAACAGAATTGAGAAGCCAGATGCAAATCCATCCACCTATGGACAGCTGATCTTCAACAAAGGCCCAAAATCCATTAAATGGGGAAGAGAGTCTTTTTAACAAACGGTACTAGCAAAACTGGATGTCTATCTGCAGAAAAATGAAACAGGACCCATAGTTCATATCATACATAAAAACGAACTCAAAATAGATCAAAGACCTAAATACAAAAACCTAAGACTATAAAAATCATGGATGAAAAAATAGGAACAATGCTAGGGGCCCTGATCTATGGCATAAGTAGAATACCAAACATAACTAAAAATGCACACACAGAAGGGAACTAGATAAATGAGACTTCCTAAAGATTAAACACTTATGCTTATCAAAAGACTTCTCCAAAAGAGTAAAAAGAGAACCTACAAACTGGGAAAAAATTTTTGGCTACAACATATCCAACAAGGGTCTAATCTCTAAAATTTATAGAAAACTTCAACACCTCAATAACAAAAAGACAAACAATCCAATTTAAAAATGGGCAAAGGAACAATAATAAAAAATAAATAAAAATGGGTAAAGGATATGAACGACACTTCACCGAAAAAGACATTCAGGTGGCTAAAAAACAAATGAAAAGACACTTGCGATCACTAGCCGTTACAGAAATGCAAATTAAAACTACAATAAAGATACCATCTCACCCTGACATTACTGGGACTAATCGAATAAAAACAGAAAATAACAAATGATGGCGAGGTTGTGGGGAGACTGGAATTCTTATACACTGCTGATGGGAATGTAAAATGGTACAACCACTATGGAAAACAATATGTTACTTCCTTAAAAAGCCAGAAATACTGTATGATCCAGCAATTCCACTCTTAGGCATATACCCTAAAGAAATAAGAGCCATGACACAAATAGACATATGCACACCCGTGTTCACTGCAGCATTATTCACAATAGCAAAAAGATGGAAACAACCTAATGTCCATTAATAAATGGATACACAAACTGCAGTACATACACACAATGGAATACTATGCAACGATAAAGAATAACAACGAATTTGCGAAGCATCTCACAGCACGGATGAATTTGGAGGACATTATGTTGAGTGATATAAGTCAATTACAAAAGGACAAACATTGTATGAGACCACTATTATGAAAAAACAAGAAAAGATTTACACACAGAAAAAAAAATTTCTTTGATGGTTACCAGGGATGAGGGTGGTGGGGAATTACTAACTAGATAGAAGACATGTATTAATACTGGTGAAGGGGAAGACAATACACAATATGGGGAAAATCAGCACAACACGACCAAGGCAAAGGAAGACACTGAGAGGAATGCAAGAATAAATGGCAACTACAGTATACTATAACATGGAAAATCCTGCAACAATAGTATTAACTAACAATAATTTACAAATAGATAGATAGGTAGATAGGTATGCTAAAGAGGTGTGGGAGGGTGTAAAGGAGCACATCCACCTGCAGATATAAGTTAGGTTGTAAGTATTTCTACATACATAATTGTAGATGCTGCATGTCTATTAACATAGACAATAAAGCACACAAAGGGCACACAGTCATGGAAACTTCTTAGACATAACCAAACACCTTGAGGGACAAGGTTCCTAGCCTCGAAGGCAAAGGACCATAGACAACACATTTCATAAAGACAATGTTCTGCATCCTACTTTGGTGAATAGCATCTGGGGTCTTAAAAGTTTCCAGCAGCCACCTAAGATACAACTATTGGTCTCCCATCCAGAGCAAAGGAGAATGAAGAAAATTGAAGGATAATGGACCTCACTGAACCACGGCCAACACAACCTCGAGACCAGAAGAACTAGCTGCTGCCCAGCTACCACTACTGACTGCTCTCACCAGGATCACAACAGAGAGCCCCAGACAGAGTGGGAGAAAAAATGTAGAACAAAAAAATCAAATTCACACACACAAAAAAATCAGACTTACTGGTCTGCCCAAGACTACGGCCCTAAGACACCCTTCTGACCTGGAATTGAAGCCATTACCAGAGACCACCTTTCAGTCAAACCATAGACAGGCGCATAAAATAAACACTACTCAAGCAGAAAGGGTTCCTTAGAACACTCAACTAAACCAAATCAAAAGGACAACATTTGCTCAAAAGCAAAGGTGAGAAGGCAGGAAAGGGTAGAAAACTCAGATGAAAGGAAACAGAAACCAAGGGCGGAAATGGGGTTGCATTGTGTAGAATGCAACTGATGTCACGGAACACTTTATGTACAAACTATCAAATGGGAAACTAATTTGCTCTGTAAACTTTTAACTGTTTTTTTTTTTTTAATTTCTTTTTATTGTTGCAGTTTAAATGAAGCTTACATTTCAAGTTAGTCTCCCACACAAAAATTTATACATACATTGTTATGTGACCCTAATTTTTCTCCCTATACTGTGACAGCACACTCCTCCTTTCCACCCGATTCCCCATGTCCATTCAACCAGCTCCTAACCGTCTCTGCCTTCCCATCTCACCTCCAGGCAGAAGCTGCCCGTTTAGTCTCTTGTACCTATTTGAGCTAAGAGAGACACTCCTCACGAGTACCACACCACTTTATGTCCCACAGTCCAGTCCAATCCCTGTCTGAAGAGTTGGTCTCAGAAACTGTTTTATTTCTGGGCTGATAAAGAATCCAGGGGCCATGCTCTCCAGGGTTCCTCCAGTCTCAGTCAGACCATTAAGTCTGGTCTTCTTACTAGAATCTGTGTAAACTTTAACTTCAAAAAACAAAAACAAAAAAACAAAAGAAACCCAAACCCATTGCCATCAAGTCGATCCCGACTCATAACGATCCTAAAGGACAGAGCAGAACTGCCCCACAGGGTTTCCAAAGAGTGGATGGTGGATTCAAACTGCTGACCTTTTGGTTAGCAGCCAAACTCTTAACCACTGCACCACCTACCTCAAGCACGATATAAAAAAAATTTTTTTTAATTAATATGAAGTCAGTGGTAATGTTAATACCCTAAAAACATAGTGTAAGGTAGAGTCACCAGTAACCTTATAGTAGGCAAAACCAAGTGGAGCCCAGTCAGTCAGAGAAGTAAATAAGGCCCTATCATGTACAGGCAGTCCCTGGGTTACAAATGTCTGACTTTCAGACAACTTGTACTTGCCCTTCAATGTTATGTAAATTTGCCCTCACTTTGAAATAAATGAACCAACCCCTACTTGCAACAAATTCTTCATCACAATAACCTTCAGTTGGTGCACGTGCAGCTAATCATTGAAAAGGCTTCGAGCCTTTTCTTGCACTAAAGTAAGGCTAAATAAAAACCATATGCACCTTCTCTGACTTACCTACAAATTCTTAAAGACACACTCAGGAATTGATCTCGTTGGTAACTCGGAACTGACCGCACTACAAGCTGTCTCTGGTAGCAAAAGGAAGCATATGCGCAAAGGCCCTCTTATTAAACAAATAATGAACAGCAAGTCAGGATAGAATTTCTACCATACAGACACAAAGCTGGGACTGATGATAAACACTTGTCCACGTTTAGTTAAGCAGGAAATAAACTAACATAATTAAACCACATCTTTTATGGAAAAGCAATCAGACTATTTGAAATTGAAATATGTGTTCAGCTGGGCAACTTCAAGAAATACCGGAAGTGCACAGAACATGCTCAGAGTTGATAGGCATCAGATTTGCCAAGAAAGGACAGCGTGGAGGTGATGATGGGTATAAACTCAGGAGAGCTCAGCATTAATCCATCCTAATGAGGACAGCATCTGGGGGAGCAGCCTGCTCTATAACACAGCAGTAAGTTTCATCACTCATTGGTGGTTCTAACTTCTTTGTGACTCGTTTCTTCAACACTAATGTCTGAGGTTTGTTTGGGGTTTTTTAGTCTGTGTTTTAAATAAGGAATTGACCTTTTCCCAAAATAGAAAGCTGAATTTTAAGATAAATACTAGAAAGCCTAACAAAAACCGGAACTACTTAAAACAAGTAACCAAAGCAAGGCTAAAATACATGGGAGATTTCTTTTTCAGAACACAATTTGTTCTCCAGTAGTGAAGGGCCCAATATTTCCATTTGTCCCCATCAAAAAAGATAAACAACCCCCCCTCCCAAAAAAATGAAGCAAAACAAATAAAAAAACACAAAAACGGAACATAACTTAAAAACCTTAGTGACTGATTCCTATTGCAGTAAACTCCATGGCCTGGGGCGATAAAATTACATTCTATTTTCTTATACCTGCCCCTCCTCTCAAAAAAGAAAAGAAAACAAAAATTCCCATATAGTAACTATTAAAAAAAACTATTCCAGAGTTGAATAAGTTTCCAACCAAGACACATTCGGTGACTGAATAATGACCACCTTGTCCACACCAAGTCTTGATGAGGACACCAGAAAGACATAGCCCCCTGACCCAAAGCTTAGGAGCAGGTGGGGAAATAGAGACTATTTTAATTTTATATATTTATATATAAGGTGCTAAGTGCTACCACAGGTCTAAGTATATGAGAGAAATACAGAACAGACACCTAATCCAGGAGTGGCAGAAAAATAAAGGCAGACATTGTGGCAGAAATGACATCTAAGTTGAGGGCTGAGTCATCAACAGGAATTAAGACAGATGGACAGAGTCCCTGGGTGATGCAAATGGTTAACATGCTTAGATGCTAGACTGGAGGTTCAAGTCCACCCAGAGGTACCTCGGAAGAAAGACCTGAATATCTACTTCCAAAAAATCAGCCACTGAAAATCCTATGCCTGACACACATGGAGTCACCATGAGCTGGAGTCAACTAGACAGTAACTGTTTTTGTTTGTTTTTTAAGAAAGGCAGAAAGAAACAAATGGATCCTTGGCAGAGAAAAATGTGCGCAAAAGACCTGAAACAGAGTAATGTGTTTGAGGATGTAAAATACTTCAGTATAGTGGTGCACAGAGCATGAAAATTTTAGCCAAGAGACAAATCCCTTGAAGATGTTTAATTAATACCGTGCAGTATGCCTGCTATGGGTGAGACACTTGTATCACTGCTGGTTCTCACAATGACCCAGAAAAGACCACAGTGTTAATCTCCTTTTCACAGATGGAAAGGAGGCTCTGTATGGTTAACTTTTGCCCAAAGTCTCACAGCCAATAAGTAGCTGCCCTCAAAGCCCACTCTTTCGACTCCATCATCCTGGGGCTTGCTTGATGTTCAGACACAGAAACCTCCTTGGCTCTGCCTTATATGCTATGAAAACACTTCCCCCGATTTCTGTGGAGAATAAGCAAGGCTAGGAAGAAGCAGGTTTTTTCTTTCTTTTTTTAAATGGCGTCCAGAGAAGACAACTTGGATATATGAATTCAACAGGGCCCCATGTAGTAGACCCCCCACTCTGGCACATAGTAGGGGCTCAAATACATCAACGAAAGCTTATAAAAGGCAGAAACCAGTAGAGGGGCTAAGCTCAGCAGCCCAGGGTGGGGGAGATAAAATGGCGTTAGGCCCAGGAGAGGACAGTGGTGTCAGCTGGCCAAGGACAAGCCTGAGATGGTGGAAGAGATCTCACACCAGCACCATCCTTGCTCTGACCACCTAACTGTAGCTCTGTCTTTTCTGTGATGTCACAAAGGGAACCAGCTATTCAGTCTCACACCAACATGTGACGCCTCCTACCTTGTTCTCTGATAGCAATGCCACATCATCTGGGCAAAATGACAAGGTATAGTCTGATTCCTCTAGGTTCCAAAGAACTTCATCTTTGTGTGATTCTAGTCCCCACTATTGGGCTTCTGGCCCCATTTATTTGACATGTGCATGCTGACTGCACTATGATACACTGAATAATGCCCCCACCATCACCAAACATGCCCACGTCCTAATCTCTAGAACCTGTGAATATGTTAGCTTACATGACTTTGCATATGTGATTACGTTAAGGGTCTTGAGGTGGAATGATAAGCCTGGATTACCCAGGCGGGCCCAAACGTAATCAAAGGGTCTTTAAAAGAGGGAAGCAGGAGGCAGAGTTAGAGAGAAGACCATGTGACAACAGAAGCGATACACTTTAAAGATGGAGGAAGGGGTCGCAAGCCAAAGAATACGGGCGGCCTCTAGAAGCTGGAAAAGGCAAGGCAACAATTTGCTCCTAGAGCCTCCAGAAAGAACCAGTCCTACTGACGCCTTGACTTTAGCCCAGTGAAACAAATTCAGACTCCTGGCCTCCATAACCATAAGAGAATAACTCTGTGCTGCGTTTTAAACCACCAAGTTTGTGGTTAATTTGTTATAGCAGCCATAGGTAATGAATACACCTGCCCTTTTACATTAGCGTCGAAAGCAAGTTTTCTGTGTAGTCAGTCACCCTTGAATGGTTTCAAAATAGTATAGGAAAAAAATAGTAAGGAATTTAGATGAAATAAAAACAGAATGTCAATAACTGTTAAAGCTGAGTACACAGGCGTTCACTCTATTATTTTCTCCACGTGTGTATGTTTGAAAACTTTCAAAATACAGGAATTTTTTTAAAGTGACCTCTAAACTCCCTAAGGAAGGTGGTACCGCATTTTTACAACATCCCCCACTAAGACCAGATGAGCCAGTTTTTCCTCCAACATTGGAACAAGCTGCTTTCTCTTCAATTTAACACCAGATCAAGTTATTGGCTGGTGTTTAAGGGACACGTGGCATAAAAAATTTGCACTTTAAACATGTTCTCAGTGTGTGGCATGTAGGAGCTGAGCAACTGCAGGAACATCCGTGTCTCCCATATCCCCATTTCTCCAGCACAGAAGATCAGACAGTGAAACAATGCACAAATCCCTCCATTCAAATTATTACATTTTGGCTGACAGCAAATAAGTAAATCTACCTCAGATGAACACATTTCTAATGCAACTCAACACTATGAATTTCAAAAAACAGAATGCCTGTGAGTCACATCTACACAGGTGGTTTCCACCTCTGAAAGCCACAGCTGGCCTTGTGCTACTCCTACGGGGTACACACTTTGAGAGCCACAGTTCTGTCAACAGAGCTTCCTCACAGCATATCACCACTAAAAGAGACCATTTGGATTAAGGTTGACTAAGCCTTAAAAAACAAGGCATATCATAAAAGCATGTCCTTTAAGCTAGTAGCATTTGTTAAATGCACTGAAAATTTTAAGAAATATCTAAAGGCCCAAACATTTCTATTTCACATGAGAACTTCAAAAGTCACTTCCGTGCCTGTGTCCATCCCATAAGTACCTATACAAACACACACTAAAGCCAACCACACGCTTCACTGCAGAAATACTATGTGTTAACTGAGTCAGCTGGAAGGAAGAGCAAAGGTATTCAAGACGTTATCAAAACACCAATTTTTAACCCATGTTTAAAGGAACCAGTACTAGTTGCCACAGAGTCAATTCTGACTCCTGATGACCCTGGGTGAGAGTAGAACTGTGCTCCATAGGGTTTTCAATGGCTGATTTTTTCAGAAGATTGCCAGGCCTTTCTTCCACAGCACCTATGGATCTCAAATCTCCAACCTTTTGGTCAGCAGCTGGGCATGTTAACTGTTTGCACTACCCAGGGACAAGATAATTCAGAGGCAGAAATCAATCATTTAGAAATTTTTAGTGGATTGACAGTAATTTTCATGCTGAATCTAACAATAAAAATTGGAGCTTATCTTTCTGGCTGACCATTTAACATTTTGTTTTTCTACTAACTTATTTTTATTATATTTTACCAAAAGTCAGTGATTTATTGGAAATTTAAAAACTGGTTCTTCAGTGCAGTTGGGAAGGAACGGTCTAGTACAGTGATTATCAACAAAGAAACCTTCAACTTTTAGTTTTAGAAATCTCTGGGCCCTTTGGGGTTGTCATCTTGATCGGGGGAGGGGAGTTCACTGTCACCTGATAGGCAAGGGCCAGAGACGCCATACATCCTGAAGTGTGCAGGACAGTCCCATACAATAAAGACATATCCCATGTCCTGTACAGCTTTTGAAGGTTGTATACTTCATGTACATGAAAAGCCCAAATACCTGAGACTACAATTCAACGGCAGCTAACAACCACCACCTAACAAAGTATTTACTGCTCATTTTTTATACTGTATCTTTCAAAACTGCAACTACCATGTACAACAAAGGGAAGATGGTATCTTGCTCTGTTTATCACCATCATAGATTATCAATAACTGAGAGCAACACACAACTTTGAGTCACCCATATATCATAACTGTTATCAGTACTAGTTCACTCAGGGTTATTCTAGGCATTTACAAGCATTTGGCTATTTTTTTTTTGGGGGGGGGCTTATATTTATTTTTATTGCTGTTGAATGAAAATATACACGGCAAAACATACACCAATTCAGGAATTTCTACATGTACAATTCAGTGACACTGATTACATTCTTCAAGTTGTACAACCATTCTCATCCTCCTTTTCTGAGTTGTTCCCCCACCATCAAAACAAACTCACTGCTCGCTAAGCTTCCTACCTAACTTTTCAAGTTGCTGTGGTCAATTTGATCCTACATAGATGGTTCTTAAAAAGAGCACCATGCTCATGGCAGATGTTCTTTACTAATTAAGCTAAAAGCACTTGAACTACTTAATTGTGCCTTAAGCTCTGGTCACACCCAAGCACTTACACACTGAAATATTCTGTATAAAATATTCCCCTTTTATTTATATTATCTTGTATTGCTATTACATTTTATTGATTTTTAATTTATATATGTAAATGTTATATTTTCTATGAATTATATTTCAGTATTGTCATTAAAACAATACAAAATACTTGTTATAGAAGGAGGGCATGGGTCTGAGGATTGAAAACACAAGTCTATTTAAATACATGCTCATTATAGCTCAAGCATAAAAGAAAATTACAGTAGATCTGAATAAAAAACATACTGATGAGCGTGGTATTGTAAAGTCATAGACTTGGAGGGGATCTCAGAAGTCAACTTTATTTTTACATATGAGATGACAGAACAATATACAGTTTACTTAACAGTGGCTAAGAAAGGCAGCTTTTGGGTCAGGTTGCCTGGTTTCAGTCCCACTTAGGCAATGTTAATTTGAAGATCTTGGCAAGTTACTCTTCCCTCCATTCCTTAGTTACTTCCTCTTTAAAATTAAAAACAAAAAAAAACCAAACCTGTTGCCGTCAAGTCAATTTTGACTCATAGCGACCCTATAGAACAGAACAGAACTGCCCACCTTTTTGTTAGCAGCTGTAGCACTTACCCACTACGCCACCAGGGTTTCCTCTTTAGAACAGGAATAGCACTAATTCCTTCCTATATCTAGTGTTGGCTGTAAGAATCAAATGAGAATCCATCTAAGAGTTTTGCATACAGCCTGGCCCATGGTTGGCACTCCCCAAGTGTACACTATTAAGCTAATCTAAAACTTCAAAGGAGAGTAGTGAAGAAAGGTGGGAATGAGAGCTTTGATTCCAATCCATAGCGACCCTACAGGACAGAGAAGAACTGCTCCATGGGGTTTCCAACGAGCAGCTGGTGGATTCAAACTGCTGACCTTTTGGTTAGGAGCTGTATCACTTAACTACTGCATCACCAGGGCTCCAGGAATATGATAGTAAACATAAAAATGAATAAAAGTAGACACAGGCCTGTTTTCGACCAACACTTACTGAGCACCTCTCCTCTTATCTATAAAATAGCATTGTACAGGAACCAAAAACTAAGGAACTCTGAAGAGATATCAATAGTACACATACTACACAGCTAGGAGGGACCACAGAAAAGTACAGACGTTTTCATCCCTACATGGGAAGAGACTGAACATCTGAGTGAACATCAACTTTGACAAAGTAGGTGTCTTACACTGGGTTCTCTGAAGAAGGAAAACCAGTAAAGCGTATAAATATATAGAGAGATTTATTATCAAGGAAATAGCTCACGCGATTGTAGAGGCTGGAACGTTCCAAGTCCATAGATAAGGATAGAGGCCTCTCCCAATTCATGCAGCCACAGAAGCTGGTGAACCCAAGATTGGCAGGTCAGAGAGCAGGGCTCCTGCTAACAGGCTGTGAAGGTCAACGAATCCCAAGATCAGCAGTCAAGACCACAAAGCTCCTTCTGATTCACGCAGCTACAGGAACTGACGAACCCAAGATCGGCAGGTCGGGAAGCAGGACTCTTGCTCACAGGCTGTGAAGACTGACAAATCCCAAGATTGGCAGGTAAGCTGCTAGCTCAAGTCCCAAGAACCGGAGGTCAGATGACAAGAGGCAGCTGCAGGATCCAGAACAAGCCAAAAGCCTTGGCAAGGAAGGCAGGAAGGAAGTAGGCAGTGGAGGGCGGAGAGATGAAGGCTAAGAGAGGGTAGTAAGCTGCCATAGGCCCCACCTCCGCTGGTACCACTGAGCAGATTCCATCATGGGGGTGATCACATATCAAATTTCAACAGGGAAGTAATCATAATATTATACAACTGCCAAAACACTGAGAATCACGGCTCAGCCAAGCTGACACACAATTTTAACCATCACAGTAGGCCATTCAGTAAAGCAAAAACACAGAGAGTTGGAAAAAGCCCTTAGAACCGAGGCAACCCTTGACTTTCTGGTTGCTACTGCCAAAATTTATTTTAAAAAAAAGATTAAGAGTGCCCTGCCAACCCCATTTGGTTTTACTTGTTCTAAGTCTCTGTCTGGGACTTCTCCATTCTCCATGTTAACCCTGAATACTTTGTTCATTAACATCAAAGGTAAGAAGCAATAAGAGGAACAAGTGAAGGTTTTTATAAACTTGAATTTAAAATGATCTTTCTTCTGGCATTTACATACCCATCCACAGTACTGAATCTCATGAGAGTTTGAGTCAAGTTTAATTATTTTTTAAAGATAGCGAAGGTCCTATTCTGCTTTAACTCAACAAAGTTACCCATAGGTTAAAACAAACAAAACTTTAAAGCACATTACTTACAGGTAGTGATTCTAGTTCTTGAGAAACAGATTCAATTCATCTCCTTTGAAATTTAGAAGGAATGAAAAACTACATCCAAAGAAACCATTTAAACTTTAGTCCCAGGTTCTAGATTCAGATAAGATGGAGCAGGCACATTCCACCTGTGTCTCCCACTGAATGCAGCTATAAAATCTGGACAGAATGCATGGAACAGCTATTTAATACTCTGAAAAGTAAATGATAGCAGGTGGATTGGGGAATCTGAAGTACCTCCGAACCTGAGGTGATTCCCTCCCCCCGCCCCCTTTCCTCCAGTGTCCCCTGGCTGCACAAAACCTGGAAGTCATCAGTAGTGCAGACAGATGGTGCTCTGAGAGAAGCTCTCTTGTTCTGGCTCAAGGAGGACCTCATAACCTGAGGGAGGGGAAAATGCCTCTCTGGTCAGACAAGCTATGGTTCTAAGAGGGCTGAACCCTGCTGGCTTTTTTTCCTGTCCTCCTGCTACTCTTAGCCCTGGATGTGGGTGCAGTTGTGGGGAAGTACACAACTAATCAGGGTAACTAAAGCCCCAGGAAACCAGAAATACTGAGAAAATCATAGCAGATGCCAAGCCACCCATACTCATAAAAGGTAGTAAACAAACGGAAAGAATCAAACATTTATCCTGTCTCTCTTATACAAACTATACCTAAGGGAAGTAAATAACTGATGAGGGCAAGTTGTTCTTCACAGTAAATAAAAAGAATTAGAATTATTACCATCCTGCAACCACAAACCAATGAACTTAGGCAACAAATGATGGCATTTCACATCACAAAGACGGACAGACATTATGTACCTCCTGCTTAAAGAATACATAGCCACTTATTACTTTGTCTTATTCAAACAAACAAAAAATGAACTTGAATTTAATCCAGGTCCCCTAAGGGTCATAGGAATATGTGTTAAATGACCACACACATAAATGTACTTCAGCAAAATAGGAATGTAAAACATTCTACAGAAGAACAAATGACCCGACTTCAACAAATAGAGAGAGAGAAGAGGAACCTATTGATTAAAAAAGTTGAAGCAGATTAACCAAAAAGATCTTGTTTGGATCCTGACTCAAACAAATAAACTTAAAAAAAAACAAAAAAACCTAATATAATCAAGGAAATTTGAATGCTGACTAGATTTAATATTTAAGAGTACTATTAATAGGAGCCCTGGTGGTGCAGTGGTTAACAGCCTAGCTGCTAACCAAAAGGTAAGCAGTTCAAATCCACCAGCCGCTCCTTGGAAACCCTATGGGGCAGTTGTACTCTGTCCTATATGTGCTTTTTTTAAAGATACAACTAGATTTGATATTTGAGAGTTACTATTAATTCGTGAATTTTTAAAAGAGATATTATCTTTTAGAGACACATACTGAAGTATTTCCTGATGAAGTGATATGATAGCTGGGATTTGCTTCAAAATAATCTGGAAAAGGGAAAGAGGGCAGAGGCATAGACAAAACAAGATTGGCTGACCATATGTTAATAATGGTTGCGGCTGGGTTTCATTACATTAAGTTCTATTTTTGTGTATGTTTGCAATTTCCCACAATAAAAGGTTTAAATCAAGGGCCTGCAGACCTTGGAGATGACCATCTCAGAAGAACTATGGAAGCACAGGACAAAAGTCAAGGTATTATATAGTGCTAGGACACAGTAAACACACGCAGGTAGCAGCTTGTGGCCAGAAATGCTTGCCTAGCACTTTCCCACTCAAGAATGCTCACATACAGGTCGTAAGAAAACTCTGGTATCTCTCCGCACACCTTTCTCCAGATCATTTCTAATGAGACAAAGTCATACCCATCCCAGAGTGATGATGCATGAAGAACTCTATTGTTCATAGTTCTCTAAATGGAAGAATTTACCAGTAACTTCCCCAAATTATCTAAGCCCGTTCATCATTCATAACCATATATTTCCTCCAGACCTGGGGGGATCCAGTTTCTACTGGATTCACTGTCAAACTTTGAAAGGCAAGTTGAAAGCAAATAAATTAATAACTTTAGTTAGAATAACCTGATGAAGAGAAGAAACTCTACGACTTTCCAGCTGTGCGGCCTTGGATAAATTACTTCACTTCTCTGTGCCTCAACTCCCTTGTCTGTTAAGTGGGGACATGAAACTATTGTGAATATTAAAATGGGTTAATTCAGTGCCTAGCACATAAGTGTTCAAAGTCGGGCCATTGTGAATAAAAGTCATCTATCTGAGTCAATCATTTCTCAAATTGCCTATTAAGTTCCTTCAAAACTTTCTGGTGGAAGTCAACTAGCTTTAACAACTCTTCTTACTCAGACTCACTGATGTCATAGTAACATTCAAGTATTACCACAAAACCTCCCCAGGGGTTCCCCTGGGGCCAAAGAAGTAACCAGCAGGCAAGCTTTTGTGCCACCTTGGAACAGCTCTACATTTATCTAAAAGCAGCCCTGAAAAAAATAATGAAATAAAAGGAGCCCTGGTCTCACAAGGGTTAAGCACTCTGCCACTAACCAAAATGTTCAGAGTTTAAATCCACCCAGTGGCTGTAAAGATTACAGACTAGAAAACCCTATGGGGCAGCTCTACTCTGTCACATGGGGTCACTATTAGTCTAAATTAACTCAATGACACCTAACAACAACCTTTATCTACATTCACATGCCAGTCTTCCACCATACCAACTCCTTTTAAGAAAAAAAACGTTTAAAAATCACCTACACAGAACATCGTATTTATTTGCTACTACTTTATTTATAACTCCAAGCTGTCTGTTGCAAAAGGCAACCTCTAAATGGGTTATTTCTAATATTTAATATCAGTGCCTCCCATGGCTTCTTCTCACTCAGTTCTTGTTTAATGACAATGCCACTGTTTCTACAGATGTTGTTTTCTCTTTGATTGAGTTAAAGTATCTCATATCATTAGCTTTACATTGTCAATTATACTTCAAATGCTTTTGTCTCACTCAATTTCTATTTGACCTTAATTCATGTATCAATTATAGACCAGACAGCATTTGACTATAGGCCAAAAAACGAACAACACTTGGACAGAAGAAAATGCTCTAGAAGAAGTCAACATCGAACCTAACAGGGACTTCACCTAACAGGCTCTATCACCTTTGCCTAAAGTTCTTCACCCAACACACAAGCCAGTCTTCTGATTCTGAACACGCATACATCCAAGGCTTACAGTGAAGTTCCCTCTGAGATATTTTATATTAACTATGGTATTGTCTGGTTCTCCCCAAACTAAATAATATGGTATCTCTACTTTCCTCTGTACTTCTGTATTTCTTCTGAATAGACTTTTTTTTTTTCCTTCTTCCAAGGTGCAGCTTAATGATGTTGCTATTTTTACTTCCTAGTAGCACAGCCAGGGAAGTCTCCTGTATTCAATCTTCTTACATCATTCAGAGATCATTCTAGAAGGGAATAACAGACTTCACTGTGACCCTGGAGTCCCTGGGTGACACAAATGGCTAAGTGTTCGACTACCAACTGGAAAAGCTGGTGGCCTGAAACCACCCACAGGCACCTCAGAAGAAAGTCCTGACAATCTGCTTCTGAAAGGTTACAGCCTTGAAAACCCTACAGAGTGCAGTTCTATTCTGCACACCTGAGGTCACCATGAGTCAGAATCGATTTGATGACTAGTTTGGTTTTTCTTTGGTTTATTGTGACCTTAGCAGATTTAAGGAGTTGTTACTAATCTTATGTAAATTTCTGACCTCTACAACTCACCCTTCATTAAGTATTCTTCTAAGTTTAATGTGGATGATATAATCTCCCCATTATAAATACTTGGCCTCATCTCAGAAGAATAGTAATCTTATTTCTATAGGGTCAGCAGTAGTGTCCTCTTTTTCATTTCTGATTTTAGTTATTTGCATCCTTTCTCGCTTTTCCCTTTTCAGTCTAGCTAAAGGTTTGTCGATTTTATTGATCTTTTCAAAAAACTAACTTCTGGTTTCGTTGATTCTCTCTCTATTATTTTTCTGTTCTCTATTTCATTTATTTCTGCTTTGATCTTTGTTATTTCCTTCCTTCTGGTAGCCTTGGGCTTGGTTTGCTCTTCTTCTTTTAGCTCTTAAAGTCCTAAAGTTGTAGAAGCTAGGTTATTGATTTGGGATCTTTCTTCTAATACCATGGTTTTAAAATATGCATAAGTATTTGTCAGACCACATATTCAAATCTTTGACTTGGAAATATAGTCATTCCAGTCACAGGAGATGTCAGGGTCCTGTCAGTGTTTAGAACCTTATGATGTAAACAATTAAGTCTGTAGCTCAGACTGTTTTCCCAGATAACAAACTCTGTGGAAATATCATTCCACTTTGCTCACCTAACCCCAGAATTAGAATCTACCTTGCCCTTTATAATCATTTCATTTCTGTAACTAATGAGGTCTTATATTTCACTTCGGAGAAGGTAACCCCTTTGATATTTTTGTGAGAGCTTATTAGGAGTTTTGATTATTTTGACTGGACAATAATAGTAATACATTAACATCAGGAAAAACTCTCTGAGAAGGCCTTCTTATTTTCTAAATACAGAAAGACATTTCTTAAATTTAGGAAATAAGACCCATTTAAGACTATAAGGCAAAAGGAAAAGTATTATCAAAGGTGCTTAAAGTCAAGTGTCCTGCTATGATTTCCATCACTTCTCCATTCCCTCAAGAATGCTTGCCTTCAAATCCTTACCATACATCTCCCTTTGGGTATCTGGGGATCCAGATCTCTCTGCCATCTCTTAGTTACTGTAGAGAAGCCTCTTCACCTCTGGTCATACCAAATCTATTTTTCAAGAGCCTCAGGCAAGGGGGGAAGATTGGCACAAGAGGAATTTTTTTCACTTCCAGGATAGAACTTTGGTCTGGATATTAAGCTCTCAGTTCCAAATCCACCTTTTGGCTTGTGATGCTGGGGTTGGGACTCCTCACTCTTTTATTGTTCCTTTGACAGCTGTTCCTTATTCACTTCTGCCAACAGGAGGCATTAGAGAGAGACCAGTCACATATAACTTACTGTAGGTATATGCTTGCTTTTTCTGTTATCCTCATAGGTCTTATTCTATAACAGTCACCCTTACTCTTTTTTTCAAGCCATCACTTTATTAGTAAAACCACCATCATTTGTCCCGTGAAAGGTCCCATATCTGGGCCATCATGGCTGTTTCTTCAAGTCTGTATTTCTTATAAACTCAAAATAAGATTGAAATTGAATCCAGTCAAACCTCTATTTTTCAGACAAGAACCCATCATAAATGGTTATATATTTTCTTTATATCAAATCAGAAGGCACATAATGTCAGGTTATTCTACTTTCCACGACTCTAAGATTGATCAGTGGACTCAAAACCTGATCCCTCCATCATAAAAGGAGCTCTGAACTATAAATGCAAAATTACCACTATGATAAGGCTTTGGCATAAGACTGCCAATGTATTCATGATGTATAAATAAAAAGATACATAAAAAAGGAAATAACAAAGGGTGTTCACTAAAGTCTTCCAAGAAGGAACAACCCCAACAGCTCATCCAACTCCTAACAAGCCTTCAAAAATTTTTGTTGATAAATATTCCAAACAATCCTTAAAATTTTTTAAAGGGTCGAAAGTCACGAGTTCCAAAGTCTAATTTCCAGGATTCTTACAATTCAGTATGTGCTCTTAATTCTTTCAATCTATGTACCCATATTTGCCCATCTGAAAATGGCAATAATCATACCAGCCCAACCTTACCTCAAAGGACTACGGGCAGGGTCCAAAGAAATAAGGTTAAGAAAAAGTTTGATGTGGCAAATAAAGATTTAGTCTCATGAATTAGACGAAATTTTATCTTAGAATGAGGAAAAATGCAATGAAATAAAAGCTTGAGAGGCCACCAATAGAAACTGCATCTAAATCTGAAAAGGTACTACGAATGAATTACAAAAAACTGCCACTAGCCTTATAGCAGATATCCTGGTCCTCTATATTTCACTTACTTAAAATTAGCTGCTATTATTGGGCTATTTTCATTGAAAACTACATCACACTAGATGGAGTTCCAAAGCAACAAATCCTATTTCACATGGCCCATCTTAAAATAAAGGTAATCAAACCAGTTATCCTGATACCACAAAACTGAGTTGATGAACCCATCTCAAAGCTACTGAAGTCCTTAAACAAATGTTAATTTAAAACAGGAAAATGTACGGAGTTCAATCTTGTAAGTCACCATTTTCATATACAAAAACGTATTTTTTATACCTTACGTAACTTGAAAAATATTCAGCATATACCAAAGAAGCAATTCCTTCCTGCAAAGATTAAGCTCCATAATGTGGTTCTGAAAATAAATGCTGTGTGAAATAATGGGCATAAATGATTCGTTACCAACCAAGTGACCTTGGAGAATCAGGCCTCAGATCTACTCTCCTCAGCGCAGCTCCAAAGAAACCTTTTAACCATACTTTGCATTTTGATGAGGATGCTGGTTTGGTAACTCATCAAATATTATTTTAGAGAACTAAGTAATCTGAATCTAGTTATTTTTGATTTTATATTATAAATACATAAAAGCTGCTATTGTATGATCCCTCATATGAAATATCTAGAATAAGTAAACGTTCAGAGACCAAAGTTTATTAGTGGTTACCACGGGCAGGAGAGAAGGGGAAAAGGAGAGTCACTGCTTAGGGAGCACTGAGCTTCTGTTTGTTAATGGTGGTGGAATGATTTGGAAGGATAGTGGTAATGGTTCCACAGCATGATGAATGTAATTAATGTCACTGAAGTGTACATGTAAGAAATGTTGAAATGACAAATGTTTTGTCATACATTTCCACCAAATAAAAAGTTAAAAAACAAAAACTGCAGTTTCCCTGCACCCCTTCTCCAAGGTAAGCTTTAAGAAATTTCAGGTTCCATCATCTGGAAGAGTCAGACATTTTCTAACCTCTTCAACTCCGGAGTCTCAAGTTCTCGCCATGACATCATTACTATGCCTTGGAAACTGCTGACACAGGCCAGTCAACTATAGGAAATAGTTTTGTGTTTATAAACAATCACTACAATGTCATCATCTGAGCAAAAGGGAGAAGAATAACATTTTAAGATAAAGTTTATGTAACAGGCATTTAAACAGGCACTTCATATTTACATACAAGTGGCAAATTATCAGAAAGATCTCAAATCAACAAGATCCCATCAGGGTGGGACTGAATAAGGAAGACTACCCAGTTAAGAAACCTATTTCAACTTTTACTTTTAAATACACCTCAGAGAGCAGATTTTAAAAAGCTATACTGTGATCTTACTAAGGAAACTCCCCAACTAAGACACAGACCATAAGAATGAAGGGTTTTATGTTCTAGCACACTCAAAAACTGGGAGAAGGAAAAGTCTTTGGAAAAACCAATAGCAGCAGCTTTAGATACTGAGACTTTAATTTTAAACATAGAAATTCTTACCTCCCACTGTAAGTGAGGCGGGATATTTCGTATTTGAAGTTTCCGAATCCTGCAGAAGAATTAAAAAATTTTAAGCTTTAAAAATGTTTAAAAACAAAAGACATTAACAGCCAACATGGAAGTTTAGAAGCTATTTAATATATTACATTTTATACTAAATATACACCTATATACACACACACACACACACACACACACACACACATACACACATTTTTTAAATGCAGCTCAAGAAGGAAAAACGAGGAGACATGGCTACTCAGAAAATGCACACTGAGACCATTTGGAGGCCCAGTATTATTGGGTTGTTGCAGCTGATTTTAAAAGCCATTACAGTTGGCAGCTACAATGTTTGAAAAACATTCTGCCTGATGACTATATTCTAAATTTAAGTCCACTAGCCTAAAATAAAGCATCCCAGGACACAAACAAAGCCTTAGAGTTCAGGTGTTCTTAATCTGGGATTGTAGTCAGAGGTCCATGGATGGAATTCAGGGAGTCCATGAGCTTGAATGGGAGGATCGTATTTTCATTTTCACTACCCTCCAACTGGAATTTAGCATTTCCTTCCATTATAAATACGGGCAATAAACCATAGCAGACTTAACAGTACTTCTAATTTTGTTACCAATATAAATCAGACATTTTCATATCACATTAAGTTGTTGCAGATCTTGAAATATCACCTACACTCATTACTCTGAAATTCAGTCATGTTGCTAGAAATTACTTATTATGTCAAGAAGCACATATCAGTATATCACAAGTTTTAACATTTTGCTAAGCATATTTCAAAATAATTGGTTTCCTCTCTAAGCCTATGTGTTTTGTTTTATGCGTTTTAAAACATCCTAAAAAGATTTCAGACTGCCGAAGATGGTGCCTGGCTACCACCGCCGACCGCTCTAACAGGGATCACAATAGAGGGTCCTGGAAAGAATGGAAGAAAAATGTAGAACAAAATTCAAGTTCACAAAAAAAGACCAGGCTTACTGGTCTGACAGAGACTGGAGGAACCCCCAAGACTATGGCTCCCAGACACCTTTGCTAACTAAAAACTGAAGCCACTCCTAAAGTCCATCTTTCAGCCAAAGATTAGACAGGCCTATAAAACAAACTACACACGTGGAGAACGTGCTTCTTAGTTCAATCAAGTATATGAGACCAAATGGGCAACACCTGTCCAAAAGCAAAGACTAGAAGGCAAGAAGGGACAGGAAAACTGGACGAATGGACACAGGGAACTCGCGGTGGAAAGTGGGAGAGTGCTGACACACTGCAAGGATTGTAACCAATGTCACAAAACAATTTGTATATAAATTTTTAAAGGAGAAACTAAATTGCGCTATAAACTTTCACCTAAAGTACAATAAAAAAATTTTTTTTTAAATCAAATGATATATCCTAGTCATCTTTAAACAGTATTTTAACAAAGTACTCCAACAATTAAAGGTTGCTTTCCCCGCTAAAAAAAAGATTTCAGACTTCCAAAGGAGTCCGTGGTACAGAAAAGGTTAAGAACCCTTTCCTTCGTTCAAACATACACACACTCACATGTGTGTGTTCTTCTACTCCCCCCCAATCCTTCCCCCAACACTGTCTGAGGCATTAAAGAGAAAAAGAGCAAGAGAAAGAAAGAGAACACGGTACGTTAATTATGCTAAAGTGTACTATAGATGCCACCCACCAAAAACACCCTCTTAAGAGGGGAAAGGAATTTATAGCCAACTAGCTATTAAAATCTTGCTTGCTCAAAGTGAAGGGACTTGAAGCACTTACTGATGAAGATCAAAGGCTACAGCCTTCAGTATGGATTATACCTCAGCATAAAGAAAACAAACTCCTCACAACTGCGCCAATAAGCAACATCATGATAAACAGAGGAAAGACTAGAGATGGCAGGGACTTCATTTTACTTGGATCCACAATCAACACCCATGGAAGCAGCAGTCAGGAAATCAAACAACGCATTGCACTGGGCAAATCTGCTGCAAAAGACCTCTTTAAAGTGTTAAAAAGCAAAGATGGCACTTTAAAGACTAAGGTGCACCTAACCTAAGCCACGGTGTTTCAATCGCCTCATAAGCACACGAAAGGTGGACAATAAATAAGGAAGACCAAAGAAGAATTGACACCTTTGAATTATTATGCTGGCGATGAATACTGAATATACCATGGACTGCCAGGAAGAACGAACAAATCTATTTTGGAAGTACAGTCAGAATATTCCTTAGAAGTGTGGATGGTGAGACTTTGTCTCACATACTTTCGACATGTTACCAGGAGGGATCAGTCCCTGGAGGATATTATGCTTGTTAAAGCAGAGGGTCAGGGAAAAAGAAGACGACCCTCATGAGATGGACTGACACAATGGCTGTAATGATGGGCTCCAGCACAGCAATGATCATGAGGATGGTGCAGGACCAGGTAGTGTTTCGTTCTGTTGTACACAGGATCACTATGAGTCAGAACTGACTCAGTGGCACCTAACAACAACAGCTATTAAAAAAAAAAAAAAGAAAAAAGACTAGCAATTGAGCTTGACATCTGGAGTGAAATAATAAAACTACTTAATTTTTAGAATTAGGAATGAGAACTACAGTTAATTTCCTTTTCCAGGTCAATCTACTTTCTCTGAAGCACTGCAGCAAAACACCAGTTTAGACTAGATTCATAGCTTAGTCCTTTGTCTCTTCCCTTCCTCCCCAAATAAGAAAGCAAATAAATGCCACAGATACCATCTAATCCTTAAGGGACTCTAAGGTACATCCTGTTTGTAATCATAAAATGAGGATGGAAGGGAGAAGCACTTTTACCTTACTTTTTTGAGAGGGAAACAAAGCACAACCAACAGGGAACAAAAACCAAAGAGATGGAGAGGAAAAATGTCAAATTTTAGAAAAAAATTTTCCAAATACTACCCAGTCTCAGAATATACAGATGAAATGCTAGCCTGGGATTTACTTCAAAATAACTCATGTGCTCATGGCTGTTAAAGCTAGGGAATGGGTACTATATGTCTCTGCTTTTATGTAAGTTTGATAATTTTCTATAAAAAGCTTAGAGATTTTCTAACAGATTTCAAAACTGCCACATATTGCTTAAGCTAGCAAGAAACTTTGCTCACATTGTGTAAATATTTACCCTGGGTCACCAGGTAAGAATTATTTCCTACACATATGCAAGCACGAATCTGTTTTAATCAAGCATCTGATACTGAAAGAATTAGCAGCACAGCGTTAAGAAACTAAGTATTTATCCTGATTAGGCTCATTTTTCCTTGTGTATATATTACTGAAAATTTTTCCCAAGAGTACACATGTAAATGTACATACGGAGTTCAGGTAAATTAGCAGGTAATTGCTCATATTACAAAAGCAAACACCTGCTTCACAGAAGGACTCCCAAGAAACTCTTTAAATAAGATACTATATCTTTTGTATAGTCAAAGTAATCCATTGGTCATGTTTTCCCAAGGACTTCCTATGCACTCTGTAAAATGTACATCCAGCACAGCACCCACTTATTTATTGGAAGTTTCTCCAGACTAATTATTTCCCTTAAATGGTTGTCCAGCTTCCACTATCTGATTCTCTCAAGTTTCATTTCAGACAAACGAAGTATTTTCATACAGTTAGTGTTCTGGCCTCTAAAATTGTTTTTCACCCATTTACCCACTAACCCAAACAGAACAAAAAAACAAACCCTTTGCTATCAAGTAGATTCCAACTCATGGTGACCCCGTGGGTTACAGAGTAGAATTGTGCTCCACAGGGTTTTCTTGGGTGGCACAAATGGTTAAGTGCTGGGCTACTAACCAGAAAAGCTGGAGGTTTGAACCCACCCACAGGCGCCTCAGAAGACAGGCCTGGTAATCTGCTTCCTGAAGGTCACAGCCTTGAAACCCTATAGAGCAGTTCTACTCTGCACACATGGGGTCACCGTGAGTCTGAAATTGACTCAGTGGCAACTAACAACAATAATCTTTACAAAAGCAGTTCGCCAGGTTTGTCTTCCGTGGAGCGGCTGGGTGGGTCCAACCCTCCAACTTTTAGGTTAGCCAAATGCAAATGACTTGCACCACCCAAGCTCCTATTTACCCATTAACTAACCTTAAACTCTGCATAGTTTCACCTCTGGCTCCACTGTTACCAGTACAAGAGCCACAAGGCTCCACGTTAGAGGCACCAACCAAGGCGTACACTGTACTCTCCCACGACAGAAACACAAAATTCCAACCAGGAAAAAAGTTGAGAATATCTACCCTACTCAGCTCATCAGACTGTACTTATCAAGCTGGCTATTGCAGTATGATGGATTACTTCTGTGTGGCCTTTCTAGCCATGGTCTTACCTCCCACCCAAATGATTGGGCGAGATGTGCAGATATGGTAATTGTGGCACACCAAAGAGATTGGTCAGTTTTGCCATCCCGGTGGGCTTGAGATGAGCCACCCCAGAGGAGAGAAAAGGTCCCACCACCAAGTAAGAACAGCCAACAGCGAAGAGTGCATTCCAGGATCCCTGTGCTAAGAAGCTCTTGGAACCAGAAGAGAGAGAGAGAAGCGGAGACCCAGCAGCAGGGGACGGCGTGGTGGGCTTATGTCCATGGAAAAAGAAAGCTGAGCGCCTCTGGGTGGAAGCCAAGGGCCAGGGAGAGGCGTGCCTATGAGCACAGCGGGGAAGAGGCTGTCCTGACAGAAGAACTGTATCCTGAGCGTTCCTGAACCTGAACTGTAAATGTTACTTCCCTAATAAACCCCATAATCATGAGTATTGTCTGTGAGTTCTGTGTGGTCACTGCAATGAATTCCTGAACCCAGCAGACAAATAGAGAGTGCTGTGGGAGGGATGGCTGGCGTCAGAATTGGAAAAGATGGCGGAGAGGGGAGGCAAGTCAGACCTCTGCCTCACAGGATCAGCCCTGGGCTATTGATCTTGAATTCTCCTTCCCCCTTGCGAAGTCAGAGGAGGTCAGACACGGCCCCCATGCCATTTTTACAGCTATACACAATTAAAACACCATCAGCTGATCATCTCCCACCTGAGCTTTTAGAATTAGGTTATTTGATATGTATTTGATTCTAAATACTTAAGAGTCAAGAAAATAGATATTAATATTTTAATAAATTGTTTCTACCATATGATTATCATTAAAATTCAACTTAGCTATCAGCAAAATAAATTGGTGTTTCACCTCCTCCTAAAACACACATAAACAGTAATAATTAGGATGCCTGCTCTATAACAGAAGGGACTAACCAGCTGGTCTCATTCATTGTCTCATTCAGAGCCTAGAACAGTGCCTGCACCTGATAAGCACTCAATTGATGGTTAAATTTAAATTTATCATAATATATAGAAGGGGAAGAAAAACACAAGCTCCACCATCCAGAAATTACTAAAATCTCCAGTTATGTTCTTAAAGCTTGTAAAGGAAGTGAGAACAACAACTGCCACACTAAGTTTTGGGAACAAAAACCAGAAAAATATTGAATCATTTAAGCACTCATGTTATTAAACAACAACAACAAAAAACCTTCAACACAATCCATTTATAATTTTATCATATAGCATTTAAGAGTTTTCCTCCCCTAAAGTGGAAAAATGGGAACAGAGTTTAAGTCCTCAAGCTAACTGGTAAAAACCTTTTTAAAATGCTTGTTGTTAGGTGCTGCTGAGTCGGTTCTGGCTCATAGTAACCCCATGTACAACAGAACAAAATACTGCCGGTTGTATGCCATCCTCATAATCGTTGCTATGTTTCAGCCCATTGTTGTAGCCACTGTTATCAGCTCATCTCATTAAGGGTGATCTTCTTTTTTTATCAAGCATGATGTCCTTCTCCGGGGACTGGTCCTTCCTGATAACATGTCCAAAGTATGTGAGACGAAGTCTTGCCATTCTCGCTTCTAAGAAGCATTCTGGCTGTACTTCTTCCAAGACAGGTTTGTTTGTTCTTCTGGCAGTCCCTGGTATATTCAATATTCTTCACCAACACTGCAATCCAAACACATCAATTTTTCTTCAGTCTTCCTTATTCATTGTCCAGCCTTCGCATGCATATGAGGCGACTGAAAATACCATGGCTTAGTCCTCAAAGTTACGTCTTTGCTTTTTAACACTTTAAGGAGGTCACTTGAAATATTAGTTACCATGAAAATTCAATAATAGTTATGTATCAAAGCAGGTTTAAATATACGATAAAGAGAAGGTAGATAATGTAGACTCCAAAGGGCACCTTCAAAATCTTTAGTAATAGATGGAACAGATTTAACTTGATTTTATAGAAATTTATATATTGACATTAAACTAAAAAAACAAAAACCTCCATATATATACATCACCAGCTTCAATTACCAAGTAGGATCACCTGACTTGTTTTCTCCTCTACCTGCATCTGTAATATAACAAGCCCCACTTACATGTCATCCTGAACACATCAGTAAGCAGCTTTAAAGACAGACTTTTTGTTTCAACATAACTACACCCCATTATTGCTCCTAAAAGTGATAAAGAAAAATTCCTTGATATCAGATAGACTCAATGTTTATTTCCAAATGTCTAATAAATATCTCTTTACAGTCTGTTCATATCAAGATCCCAACAAGAGGCACAATGTATATATTTGATATGTCTTAAGTCTAATATGAGAGTTTTCCCCTCACTCTTTTTTCTTGCTACTTACTTGGCGGTGCCAGGTCATAAAACCTGTAAAATTACTCATTCTGGATTTTACCAACTGCATCTCCTTTACGTCACTTTAGTAACTGTTTACTATGTTGAATTTGATATATGATAATGTATGACACTTATATACATAAAACATCTATGAAACTATAACACCAAATTATTGTTAGCTGCTGTCAAGTCAGCCCCAACTCATGGGGGCCCCAAGCACAAAGGTATCAGACCAATGTGATCCACTGGGTTTTCACTGGCTGATTCTTAGAAGTAGGTCACCAGAACTTTCTTCCTACTCTTAGTCAGGAAGCTCCATTGAAACCTGTTCAGCATCTCATAGCAACACGCAAGCCTCCCCTGACAGAGAAGTGGTGGCTGTATCTAAGGTGCACCTGCAGGGAACTGAACCTGCATCTCTCATGCATGGAAGGCGAGAATTCTACCACTGAACCACCAATGTCTTCACCAAATAATTAGAACATAATTAAAACTATTGCAAGCCCCCTCACACCCCAAATGCTTACCACCCAGTGTTAACTATTACCCCAAATTTTGTGTTTATCACTCTTATACTTTTATTTATAAATATCAGTTATCTCTAAAACATGGCTCTTTTTAAGTATTAAAAATACCATTATCAGTCCTTAAATGAACAAAAAACTTAGTATCTAATCAATGCTCAAATTATTTAAAAAAAATTTTTTTAAACAACTCAGTTGTTCAAAGCAGGATCCAAATAAGTCCATACGTTGCATTTGGTTGGAGCCCTGGTGGCACAGTGGTTAAGTGCTACGGCTGCTATCCAGAAGGTTGGCAGTTTGAATCCACCAGCTGCTCCTTGGAAACCCTATAGGGTAGTTCTACTCTGTCCTATAGGGTCACTATAAGTTGAAATCAATTCCACAGCAACAGGTTTTTTTGGTTTGTTTTCTCTCTCATATCTACAGGTTAACTCTCCCCTACCCCCGTTACTTAATGGAAAAAACCCTTTCATTTGTCCTGTAGTTTCTCACTGACAGGATTTTGCTGATTGGACCTCCTTGGTGGTGTCTGATAGGTTCCTCTGTTCCCTATAAACTGGCAGTTAGATCTGAAGATTCGACTTTTTGTTTGTTTGCTTGTTTGGTGAGGGATAATAGTATTTCACAATGAATGTTTTATAATTCCATCAGGAGGTACATGATCTCTGGTTGTCTTTCTGTGATGCTGGCAATCACTAATGACCACTGCCTAAACCCATTATTTCATTTGAGGTTGAAAGCAGTGATTTTCTCATTCTATCATTCTGTGTTTTTCAGCTGGGAATCTTGCATAAAGAACAACTTCCCCTCAACAACTATGTGGTACTCTGAGACACAATAAGTACAGTAAAAGCAGGATAAACGCTTGATTCTTTCCATTTTGCAGTAGATGGTTTTGAGCCCCATGTCACATCCCCTCATCTCACCTCTGAATTCATACATGGCTGTAGTGGACAGTTCCATGAACACTGAAGTTGTCCCAGCTCCCTCCACCCGAAAGCACAACCTTACAGGACTCTGCTTTTTTGCCTCAGGGCTTTCTCCAAATCCTCAGAGAAGTAAGGAAGTGGCCCGGAAGCAATGGATGGAGATAAAACCCCAAAGGACAATCCTCAACTTACAGAGGAGGGGTGAGAGCTAGAAGATAAATGCCCCAGCCTCCATCCTTCAAATGGATAATTCTGGGAGACATCCTGTACATTTCTCAAAGGTCCCCATTTCCTATAGCAACCTCAGTAACATACCTTTACTGGCTTTTTCTAAATCTCCATCTCTCTCTCCCCATTTCTCACTCGTTTTACTCCAAAATAAACTTTATGCAAAACCTAGTCTTGATCTCTGCTTTCAGATGAGTCCAAAGACATCATTATTTCAAAGTCTGCAGAATGAGCTGGTACCCCGACATCGTCCAAAGATGACCAGGTTTGTTTTTATCAGTGTTCTTATGAATTCATTTAAAAAATATTTTATATGTATCCATCAACTGCGACCTTTTGATGGCTTAAATTGCCCCATCTTTGCCAGTGAGTGGGAACCTCTTTACATTGGCTCCTGTGTCTTTTGATATGATTCCATCGATATTTGAGAGCTCTTTTGCTTTCTGTTACGATATTCCAAGTTCAACTTAAACATTTCCTGCCCCTCACCTGCAATCATCCCTATCTACACAGAACCCTGGTCCCTTTTAGTCAGAAATAGTACATAGAGACCACAATCTAGTCAGTAGGGTGCTCACTGTTATTGGGTTGGTCATTATTCCTAGGCCAGAGCTAGAAAATACACATTTTGTTTGAAAGAGAAATACATACTCTATTTTTAATTCAAATTTTAGATTACTCGGTTTTTGCTAAAGCCTTTTATTTGCATCTTTTCTTCCAATGAAAAATCCAATTCCTAACAACATTAACATAAAGAACAAGTATAAATACTATAAACAAGGGTTTTACATCTCTAATCTCATTTGACCCTCAGAACCAGCATTTTATAGACTGAGCAACAAAGGTAGGAGAGTTCAACTTGTCCAAGCACAAACCGACAATATGTGGCAGGGTCAGAATGCACCTCTGGGTATTCTGGCTCCAGAGTCTTTACTCTTAACCACACTACACTGCAATCTTATACTAATGTCACTTATAATCCAACCAGTAACATAACCATATCAAATAACTTCAGAAAAAGCACAGTTTGCATGTTAAATTCAAAAGGTAAAAAGATATGCTAATCCTAAGCAAAATTTTCACTTTACCCATACAGTCATAATTAACACAAAAGGACTCAACACTGACATTCAATGGGCAGGTTATTACATATTAATACCAAGAAAGGAAGACAACTATGCTAAAAATGCAACTGCCTTGAGATATTATGAAGATTACATACGCAGGCACCCAGGCATTTTAGGCACTTGTGAAGCTAGTCATTTCATGTTATATCCTAATGCAAGGCAGAGAAATGTATTAGACTTGTAACTTTCCATCCAAACTACCTACAAAAGTCCTGAATGTACATTTTGTCTTTACCTTATTCTTGCCAAAGGGTTTTGAGTCACCCCTTTCTTTCTACCAACTCTTACACAAATCAAGCAGGAATCCTGCTGTCCCCATTGTACAGATAAAGATGCTGAGGCTCAGACTGTGATCTAACACTGCTAATAGCAGCTGATAACCAAGTCTAACTTGTAATATGTTACTCTTTGCCTTATTTTCTTATACAAAGAACTGGGATGCACATTCCACATTTGGACCAGTCATTTTCAAGTAAAAAGCATAGCCGTGTGGACTCACAGGAGTATAGTACAGCCTCTCCAACCAACCACTTGGTGGCACTCTGTACAAGCTGCAGATTTTTATTCCAGCTGTGCCAAACCAACTCAATCTTTGCCCAAAGGGCAATTTGTTCTGCCTGGCTAAATTCAGTATAATTACACTTATCCTTTCTTGTTTTATACAGTTAAGAATTATCCCTTTGAAAGTTCAACCTCAATTTTTTAAAGAGTTTAATAATCCAAGCAAGGAAATAACCGGGGAACTGATTAGTCTCACATTACTGGTAGTGTCAGATGGCATAATCTTACCTCATCGCTGACTTGGCAGTCTCTTATCAAATTCTCTAACAAGAGGTCCCACCTCTCTTTCTTGTGTTATTTCCTTAGGTAAAGTTATAACATGCTCTTTAAAATAGGGAAAACTAGGAAGAACTCTGAGGTCCAAGGTAAAGGGGGTTGGCTAAATAATCCAGTCTATGTAACAAAATATCATCGAGATACTATAAATGTGAAAGAATATTTAATGAGGAAGTATGTTCATGACATCGCTCACTGAAAAAAGCACATGACAAAAACATAAAATATGATCTCATTAAAAA
The DNA here is from genome assembly GCF_000243295.1 of Trichechus manatus latirostris. Classification (NCBI taxonomy): domain Eukaryota; kingdom Metazoa; phylum Chordata; class Mammalia; order Sirenia; family Trichechidae; genus Trichechus; species Trichechus manatus. The sequence goes on from NW_004443986.1 coordinate 10,069,386, forward strand.
CGTGCACATACATGCTAGATATACAGATACATGCACACGAACAGAAGTAAATAAGAGACATATAACACCAAAATACTGACCACGATGGAATCTGGCTGATGGAATTACAGGCAACTTTCATCTTCTTTTTGCTTTTGTGTTTTATAAAATAAATCCTACCAATCGTTAAGGGAAAAAATAAGCTATTTTTCCAGCCTGTTAATATAAGAATGAACCAAGAGAAACCATTTACACATTTCAACTGTTCTAACTAGCACAGTAACCTCAGTTTTCCCTCTCCTCAAAGAGTTGACAGTCTAGCAGGAGAAATTAGACATTTTAGGTCAGTCCTAAGGAAGTGGCAGTAAAAAAAAATGGAAAGGTGGGAGCAATGTTGAGATTTTGGAGTAAAACAGATAGACCCTGGGTTAAAAATCCCTGTGAAAGATTAAACTGCATCTTTTGGATTGACCATTATGAGGTCACAGGTACTCTAAAGGAAAGCATACCTACTGTAACAGTTAAAGGTGTGCCAGATCCTGGTGAACTGAATACTGAATGGAAAAAGGAAAAAAAAAAAAGACAAAGTATTTAGTTTCCCCAACTGTAAAGCTAAAAAGACAACATTCCACATGTGATCTAAGGACCAGGGCTAAGAAATCACCAGGAAGGCTTGCTACAAATGCAGATTCCTGAGCCCCAGCACAGACCTAACCAGACTCTCTGGGGGTGCAGTAGGGGAATGTGGTTTCATACACACACTAAAGTTTGATGGCCACTGAAGTTTAATTAACAAGGCAGGTCCTGTGAAGGCAAAAATCACTTCTACCTTATTCACCACTGTATACTCCAGCGGTTAGCAGAGTGACTGGCTCATAACAGACAATTATTCAACACCGCTTAAAGGATGAATAAAGGAACAAAATCTCTTAACATTATAGTTCTAAGTGAGACTCTAAAGCAATTCTTTTGCCATGCCACAGCTCCCAGATCTCCATAGGAACAACATCCATGTGTTACTCCCCTTCTCTAAAACAGAGGTATACTTCTCACCTTACTGTTTGCACCCATACAGAAGAGGGTCTGACAGTCACAGTATGTGTATAGAAACTTGACTGAAGCCAGAGGTGGGCTGGTAGAGGAGAAGACAGGCTGAATGTTCTGTGAATGGCTATCATTACTAACACCTGCATTTGCATATTGCCATGTCTGTTTCTTACAGGAGACTAAATGTTCCTTCAAGACAAGAATGCAGGATTCCTTAGGATGCGTGCAAAGTGGGAAGACTGAACATTCTCCAAAAAACAATAGTTGAATCAATAGGCACAAACTGATCCTTGATTCCTGAATAAACAAAGTTTTCTGTAGTCTTCATACTTGGGCTTAATCTGAAAACGTGGCTTTAAACAAAATAGTCACCACCAGTGTTTCAGAAAACCCTAAGTCTCACAACCACAGAAACACATGTTGTTGACAACTGGAGAGAGCTACTATGTAAATAAAAGGCTCATTGCCTGTATAACTAAAAAATGCAGCTCTTTCAAAAGTGTAACATTAACACAATATGGAAAATCATATATCTCTTCCTTTAAAATTAGTGTGGTCACAAGGGGAAAAGTACACAGATACAAAACCTCTAACATGCTTGAAACACACAGAAAATTCATAATTCTCACATTTTTCCACAGTTAAAAACTGATTTAATAAATACCATTACATTTTTTTTCAGCAAGACTCAACATCATCATTTTAACAAGTGATTTAAAAAGCTGTGCATCTTGAACTGCTCTGTCCAACAGAGTAGCCATTAGCCACATCTGGCTATTAAGCACTTCAAACGAGGCTAGCCCAAATTGAGCTGTTCATATATAGTGAGTTGTTTTTATATAGTTTGTATAGCTAGGTAAGGTATATAAGGATTTATTATACTATTTACACTAGTCCCTCTGCTGTAGTATGAGTAAAATACACACTTAATTTCTAAGACTTAGTACCAAAAAGATGTAATTTCTCATTAATAATTAATAATAATAATACACATTTTAACTTTTTAAAGTAGCCACATTAAAAGTAAAAATATTTTACATATAACCCATATATCCAAAATATTTTAATATGCATTACATATATATACATTTATATGTACATATTTTGATTGACAGATCTATAACTTAGTATACTTGATACTCAAAGGTAAAACTGATTAAATTTCATTACTTTGTCAAGAATATTTCAAGATCAATAAACAAAGTTTTATATAAAATATGTAGAGAATTTTTTACATGAAAGTAACCAACATTAAGTAAACTGTTATCTGCAAGAGTTAAGAGTTTTAAGATGACTAAACTTTTTAAACTATATTTTGAATATAGGGTATCTCTATATTAACACTTTTTATTTCATTATTGGTGCTAAGTGGTTATGGTCCTTATCCAAGGCAGACCCTTGGATTAGTTTTTGTTGGTGGGGAAGTTTGCAGTTATCATTTATCAAGTTATATTACCTTCCCATCAACTTTGGAAACTACAATCCCACTACCCCAGAGTTTGAAAAAAGAAAAGGGTTTAGATGCCTCCTTGTTTTTAAGAAATAGTTATACAGCCCACATGGCTTATTTTTCCAATTTTCATGTTTTATATAATCAAACAGATAAAATATGCAAACAAATGTTATTGGTGACAAGAAGAAAATCAGCATGAAAGTTCTCAGTTTTATACAATTAAACACTTATGTAGCAAGAAAATTAAACCAAAAAGAAGGTAGACAAATTTGATCCAAATATTTCTGCCTGACATTCCTGATCCTGGGCAGCTCAACTCTTTCTTTTCTTCCAAGATTACAATCTTACTAGACTTTACAGATAAGCCTTCTCCCAGCAGAAAGCATAATATAAATGCAATGTAGCAATTTTCTCCTGCTAAATAAGCTACGTGACCTTCTTGTGAGATAAAACAAAACAAGTATGCTTACAACACTACTTAAAAGAACAGGTTAAAGAAACCACGTTTCACTTAAATGCAACACGCTTCACATCTATATCAACTTTCTCCCAAACTTTAACTCACCCACATTAATCAATTATTTTGAATCTAAGTATTAATTCATTTAAACAAATAAAACCTTGACCAAGACATTAAAATTTTTCTGTTTCACACCTATGATGTGCTTGCCAATCTAAAAAAAAATAAAATAAAAAACCCAAAAATAATCAAGGCTCTAGATCTATCTTCTCCTCTGGGGAGAGAGGTACATATGAAAAAGACATCATAAAAATACAACCAGCAGGGGACATCTCACTCAATTGGCATAACACAGCTTATAAAGACAGTGCTCTACGTTCCACCTTGGTGAGTAGCGTCTGGGGTCTTAAAAGCTTCTGAGTGGCCATCTAAGACACTCCACTGGTCTCAACCCATCTGGAGCAAGTCAGAATGAAGAAAACCAAAGACACAAGGGAAAGACTAGTCCAAAGGACTAATGGACCACACCTAAAACAGTCTCCACCAGACTGAGTCCATCCAGCACAACTAGATGGTGCCCAACTATTACCACCGACTGCTCTGACAGGGATCACAATAAACGGTCCCAGACAGAGCTGGAGAAAAATGTATAACAAAATTCTAACTCACAAAAAAAAAAAAAAGACCAGACTTGCTGATCTGACAGAGACTGGAGAACCCCTGACAGTATGGCCTCCTGACAACCTTCCAGCTCAGTCATGAAGTCACTCCTGAGGTTCACCCTTTAGCCAAAGATTAGACAGGCCCATAAAACAAAACAAGACTAAATGGGCACACCAGCCCAAGGGCAAGGACAAGAAGGCAGGAGGACACAGGAAAGCTGGTAACAGGGAACCCAAGGTCGAGAAGGGGAGAGTGTTAACATGTCATGGGAATGGCAACCAATGTCACAAACAATATGAATATTGACTGTTTAATGAGAAACCTAATTTGCTCTGTAAACCTTCATCTAAAGTATAATTAAAAATACATCCAGCAAAATTCAGACCCTAAGAAACTTTATATCTAAACTAATCTAAAACTAGGTATCTATCTCAACTAACAAACTATCTAAAACTAATACCTAAGTTTTTTAACAAACAAATTTCAAAGAAATAAAAGGGGAAACCTAGACATTAAAGGAAACTGAAAACTTATCAACCAATCACAATGTATGGAACTTATTTAACTCCTAATTCCAATAAACTGTCAAAAACAATTACACAATCGAGAAAATGTGAACATAGACTGGAGTAGTTGATACCAATGAATTAGAGGTAATATTTTTATATGTAATAATGGTACTGTTATTTTTTTTTAAGTCCTTATCGTTCAAAGATACATACTTAATAATTTAGGGATGTACCTGGGACAGGAGTTAAAATAAGGCTGGCCATCAGTTGGTGATTCTTGAATCTAGGCGAGATATATAAGGATTTATTATACTGTTACACTACTCCCTCTGCTACAGTATTTTTGACATTTCCACATTTCTTGTCTCTAAAATCTAGAAGTCATCACCTTCACAAATGGTAAATTCCATTAAAATCAAACTCTGGATTTGTCAGTACTTAGTACCATGAGGAAGAAGTTTAAGAGAAAATTTTGATTTAAGATTTTATGACCTGGGTTAGTGAAGAAACCTCAAATACTTTTCACTCACATGACCTGCAATCACATTAATAAGTGTACACACATTTTACATAGAAGAATTAAACGCTCCTGCGAATACTGCAGCAATCCCCAATGGCACATTGGTTAAAGAGCTCGGCTGCTAACCAAAAGGTCGGTGGTTAGAACCCACCAGCCACTCTGCTGGAGAAAGATGTGGCAGCCGGCTTCCATAAAGATTACAGCCTTCGAAACCCTATGGGGCAGTTCTCTGTCCTATATGGTCACTATGAGTCCGAACTGACTCGATGGCAGTGGGTTTGATTTGGGTTTTGGAAGACTGTTGCATTAGACAATACTCAGACACACCTTAGACATAATGACATAAATTTAATAAAAATTAAAGGATGGAGAAAATATATCAAGCAAACAGCTACCAAAAAAGAGCAGGAGTGGCAATACTAATCTCAGATAAAATAAACCTTAAAATAAAATTCACCCTAAAAGACAAAGAACGGCATTATATATTGATTAAAAGGACAACCTACCATGAAGACATAACCATAATAAATATCAACGCACCCAATGACAGAGCTCCAAAATACATAAAACAAACTCTTTAACAGCACTGAAAAGAGAAATGGATAGTTCCACAATAATAGTAGGAGACTTCAACACACCACTCTTGGTAAAGGACAGAACATTTAGAAACTCAACAAAGATAGAGAAGATCTAAAAGGCCACGATCAACCAATTTGACCTCTTAGACATATATAGAACATTCCACCCAACAGCAGCAAAGTACACATTCTTTTCCAACACCCATGGAACGTTCTCCAGAATAGAACACATCTTAGGCCGCAAAGCAACCCTCAACAAAATTCAAACCACTGAGATAACACAAAGTATCTTCTCTGATCACAACGCCATCAAAGCAGAAATTAACAACAGGAAGAGCAAGGTAAAAAAAGCAAATACGAGGAAACTGAGTAACACCCTGCTTAAAAACCACTGGCTAATACAAGACATCAAAGATGGAATCAAAAAATTCCTAGAATCAAACAAGAATGAAAACACATCATACCAAAACCTTTGGGACACAGCAAAGGCAGTGCTCAGAGATCAATTTACAGCAATAGATACATGCATCAAAAAAGAAGAGACAAAATCAAAACATTAGCTACACAACTTGAACAAATAGAGAACAACAAAAGCCCACAGCCACCAGAAGAAAGGAAATAATAAAGATCAGAGCAGAAATGAATGAAATAGAGAATAGAAAAACAATAGAAAGACTCAACAAAACCAAAAGTTGGTTCTTTGAAAGGATCAATGAAAATCGACAAACCACTGGCCAGACTGACAAAAGAAAAACAGGAGAGGATGCAAATAACCCAAATAAGAAATGAAATGGGGGATATTACAATAGACCAACTGAGAGAAAAAGGATCGTAACATAGTACTATGAAAAACCATACTCCAAAAAATTTGAAAACCTAGAGGAAATAGACAAATTTCTAGAAACACACTACCTACTCAAACCAACATGAACTTAAGTTGAAAATCTGAACAGACCCTTGACAAGAGAAGAGACTGAAAAGGTAAAAACAAAACTCAAAAAGGAACCTCCCAACAAAAAAAGCCCAGGCCCAGATGGCTTCACTGGAGAATTCTACCAAACATTCAGAGAAGAACTTACACCAGTACTACTCAAATTATTTCAGAACACAGTAATGGAAGGGATACTTTCAAACTTCATTCTATGAAGCCAGCATAATCCTGATACCAAAACCAGGCAAAGACACCACAAAAAAAGAAAATTACAGAACTGTATCTCTCATGAATATAGATGTAAAAATTCTCAACAAAATTCTAGCCAACAGAATTCAGCATCATATCAAAAAAATAATACACCACAACCAAGTGGGACTCACACCAGGTATGCAAGGATGGTTCAACATTAGAAAATCAATCAATGTAATCCACCACATAAAAGAATCATAATATCATCTCAATTGACACAGAAAAGGCATTCGACAAGGTCCAACAGCTATTCCTGATAAAAACTCTCAATAAAATACACATAGAAGGGAAATTTCTCAACATAATAAAGGGCATCTATACAAAACCAGTAGCCAACATCATTCTTAATGAGAGAGGCTGAAAACATTCCCCTTGAGAACAGGAACAAGACAAGGATGCCCCTTATCACCACTTCCATTTAACACTGTGCTGGAAGTCCTAGCTAGAGCAATAAGGCAAGAAAAAGAAATAAAGGGCATCTGACTTGGTAAGAAGTAAAACTGTCCCTATTTGCGGATGATATGATACTCTACTATACCATTACTACACCACACTATACTACACCATACTATACTACACCATACCACATACCACACCACACCACACCACAGCATACTATACTAAGAAAACCCAAACACTCCAAGAGAAAACTAATGGAACTAACAGATTCAGCAGAGTAGCAGGATACAAGATAAATATGCAAAAATCAGCTGGATTCCTATACACCAGTAAAGAGAACTATGAAAACAATAACATTCAGGAAAACAATAACATTTATAATAGCCCCTAAAAAAATAAAATACTTAGGAATAAATCTACCCAGGGATGTAAAAGACCTATACAAAGGAAACTACAAAACACTACTGCAAGAAACCAAGAGAGCTACATAAATGGAAAAACATACCATGCTCACAGATAGGCAGACTTAACATTGTGAAAATGTCAATTCTACCCAAAGCAATCTACAAATACAATGCAATCCGGATCCAAATACCAACAGCATTCTTTAAAGAGATGGAAAAACTAACCATTAACTTTAAAGCACCACTAAAGAAGAAGAATAAAGTAGTAGGACAGACACATTGACCAACGGAACAGAATTGAGAATCCAGATGTAAATCCACCCACCTACAGTCACCTGATCTTCGACAAACACCCAAAGTCCATCAAAAGGGGAAAAGACAATCTTTTTAACAAATGGTGCTGGCAAAACTGGATATCCATTTGCAGAAAAATGAAACAGGACCCATACCTCACACCGTATACAAAAACGACTTCAAAATGG
>NW_004443986.1:10077671-10088112 GCF_000243295.1 Trichechus manatus latirostris
GTTGTTAACCAATGTCATAAAACAACATGTGTACTACTGTTTCATGAGAAACTATTTGTTCTGTAAGCCTTCACCTGAAGTACAATAAAAAAGAAAAAGAAAAAGAAAAATGGGCAAAGGATATTAACAGACACTTTACCAAAGAAGACATTCAAGCTGCTAACAGGCACAAGAGGAAATGCTCACAATCACTAGTCATTAGACAAATGCAAATCAAAACCACAATGAGATGCCATCTCACCCCCCTGGCACGACGAATTAAAAAAAAAACAAACAAACAGAAAATAACAAATGTTGGAAAGGCTGTGAGGAAATTGGAACTCTTAACGCACTGCTGGTGGGAATGAACAATGGTACAACCATTTTGGAAAATGATATGGTGCATCCTTAAAAAGCTAGAAACAGAAATACCATATGATCGAGCAATCCCACTCCTAGAAATATATCCTAGAGAAATAAGAGCTATCACATGAATAGACATATGCATACCAATGTTCACTGCAGCATTGTTCACAATAGCAAAAAGATGGAAACAACCTAGGTGCCCATCTACAGATGAATGGATAAACAAACTATGGTACATACACACAACGGAATGCTACGCAATGATAAAGAACAATGATGAATCTGCAAAGCATCTCGACATGAATGAATCTGGAGGGCATTATGTTGAGTGAACTAAGTCAATCACAAAAGGACAAATATTGTATGAGACTACTACTATAAAAACTCACAAAAAGGTTTACACACAAAAAAAGAAACAATCTTTGGTGGTTATGAAGGAGGGGAAGGTGGGAGGGAAAAACACTAAATAGACAATAGATAAATGATAACTTTGGTGAAGGGTAAGACAGTACACAATACTGAGGAAGCCATTACAACCTGTCCAAGGCAAGGTCATGGAAGCTCCATAGGCACATCCAAACTCCGTGAGGGACTGAATTGCTGGGCAGAGGGTTGTGGGGACCATGGTCTCCAGAACATCTAGTTCAATTGGCGTAACATAGTTTATAAAGAAAACGTTCTACATTCTACTTTGGTGAATAACGTCTGGGGTCTTAATAGCTTCTGAGCGGCCATCTAAGACACTCCACTGGTCTCACCCCTTTGGGAACAAGGGAGAATGAAGAAAACCAAAGACAACCAAGGGAAGGATTAGTAGAAAGGACTAATGGACCACACCTACCACAGTCTCCACCAGACTGAGTCCAGCACAACTAGATGGTGCCCGGCTATCACCACCAACTGCTGTGACAGGGATCACAATAGAGGGTCCTGGACAGAGCTGGAGGAAAATGTACAACAAAATTCTAACTCACAAAAAAAGACCAGACTTGCTGGTTCTGACAGAGACTGGAGAAACCCTGACAGTATGGCTCCTAGACACCCTTATATCTCAGTAATGAAGTCACTCCTGAAGTTCACCCTTCAGCCAAAGATTAGACAGGCCTAAAAAACAAAACAAGACTAAATGGGCACACCAGCTCAGAAGCAAGGATAAGAAGGCAGGAGGGGGCAGGAAAGCTGGTAACGTGGAACCCAAGGTGGAGAAGGAAAGAGTGCTGACATGTAGTGGGGATGGCAACCAATGTCACAAAACAATATGTGTATTGTTTAATAAGAAACTAGCTTGCTCTGTAAACCTTCAGCTAAAGAACAATAAAAAAATTCTAAAAAAAAACAAAAGTAGAGAAACTAAGGTATAAAAAGTTGGTGGCAAGCACTGAAATTCCTTAAGTACAGAATAGCAAAATATTTTTCTAAATATAGTAAAAAGAATAAACCAAATGCCAAGTTTTATTCTATAAGATAAAAATTAACAAAATCAATAATAATTATCAAATGATTTGTTTTTATTTTTTAAGTTTTTTTTACTGTTGTAAAAATATATGTAACACAAGTCAATTCAACATTTTTCAGGTATATAACTTAGTGATATCAATCACATTAATCATGGTGTTCAACCATTACCCTTAATCAATGACAAATTTTCCATGACCATAAACAGAAACTCACTACTTCCCCAGCAGTGGCTCCCCTTTCCCCCCTCTCTCCCATACCCGGTAACCACTAATAAACTTTGGACTCAAAAAGAAAAGAAAAAGATTTCCAGCCTTGGAAACCCTATGGGGGCAATTCTACTCTGTCCTATAGGGTTGCTATGAGTTGGAATCAATTCGACAGCAATGGAATGGGTAATGAAGCTACCTGTACTGTTCATTTAAAAGGAATTTTTTGTTACTTTAGGACATTGGTTGTACACAGTTTACACTTAAGTAAATTCTGATACAAACAAAACAGATGCTGTAGACAAAAAATTGCAACCTCTAACTAAGAGAACTGAAGTTAGCATCATCCAAGATAAGATTAACTATTCATTTCCAGATTATTTCTACCATAACTACAATTTAACAATACATTTTAAAAGTTCAATGACATTGAGAATGAAAATAATAAATACCATTCCTGATGGATAAGAGACTGTGCCAGGCACTTGAATACATTTTCATATCCTTACGCCAACAATTAGAGGTAAGCATTAATAGTACCAACTTTACAGATTCGAGGAAACAGCCTCAAAAGACTTCTTTTAGCCAAGGTCAAAAAGGAGGTGCTCAGGAAGGTATACAGGAAGTGGGGGGGAGTGATGAACAAGTGAAGTACAGGGCATTTTTAGGGTGGTGAAACAATTTTGTATGATATAATGTTGAACACGTGACATTATGAATCTGTCAAAACCCACAGGACTGTGCAAAACAAAAAGTGAACCATAATGTAAACTATGGACTTTAGTTAATAACAACGTAGCAATAGTGAGCACTTGAAACGTGGCAAGTCCAAATTGAGTTGTTTTGTAAACGTAAAATACATACCAAATTTTGAAGATTTAGTAAAACAAAGTAAAATTTCTCATAATTTTTGTACTGATTACATTAATTTAACAACTGTACCAATGAAGGCAAGAAGTTAATAATAGGAAAAAGAGTGTGCAGGGGGAAAAGGGACTATATGGGAAATCTCTGATTTTCTGCACAATATTCCTGTAAACCTAAAACTGCTCTAAAAAAATAAAGTTTATTGTTAAAAAACCAGATATATGACAAAGACAAATTCAAACCTATCATAACTCCAATGTCATGTTATTTCTACCTTAATTTTAGATGTCTTCTAACTGACATCTGTGTAAGAGAAAACCACTTACACACGTCTTCAGAAAAACTAATATAATTGTAACAATATAAACTCCATATAATCAAACAATATAAAGTCTAATCTCCTGGAAGAAACACTAGAAATTTCCTAATTTACAACTCTATTTAACAGAGGAGGCCCAGGGCAGTCATGTCGACACAGAGCAGACCATTTCACAGCATACATCCAGCCTCATCCACCAGCTAACATGATATATGAGTAAGACAAATAACTGTACTAAAAACACACACATACACACAAAACCTGTCGCCGTCGAGTCAACTGTAAGTCGGAACTGCCCCATAGGGTTTCCAAGGAGTGGCTAGTGGATTCAAACTGCTGACTTTTTAGTTAGCAGTGGAGCTCTGATGGTGTTAAAGAAGCTCCCTTCTAACATAACAGAGAGTCCCTGACGGAGCAGGAGAAATGTGGGGTGCAGAACTCAAATTCTAGTAAGAAGACCAGACTTAATGGTCTGACTGAGACCGGAGGTATCCCAAAAAGCATAGCCCCTGGACTCTCTATCAGCCCAGAACTAAAACAATTTCCGAGGCCAACTCTTCAGACAGGGATTGAACTGGACTGTGGGACATAAAGTGATACTCATGAAGAGTGTGCCTCTTAGTCAAGTAGATACAAGAGACCAAAAAGAGGCAGCTTCTGTCCAGAACTGAGATGGGAAGGGAGAGAGAGTTAGGAGCTGGTTGAATGGTCATGGGGAGTCAGGGGCAGAAAGGATGAGTGTGCTGTCACTGTATGGGGAGAGCAATTAGGGTCACGTAACAATGTATGTATAAATTTTTGTATGGGAGACTAACTTGAAATGTAAACTTCATTTAACTACAACAATAAAAATATATATATACATAAAAAAATAATTTAAAAAAATAAAAAAAAGAAGCTCCCTTCTACTGAGAAATCATTTTAAGGGCCTCAATATGCTTATAATCGTTACTAGACCAATTAAGTAATAATCTTTAAAACGTCAGGCATTAGTCTTTTAGTTAAACAAGCTTTACAGTAATCGTTGTAGTGTGAGGTTGTGTTCTTTTTTCCCCCTTTAGAACTTCAGCAACTATATATCATACTTGCAATTATATAAAATTCTGAGAAAAGATGACAAGTTTCTCGTAGCAATAATGGCAAAAAATCTACTTAAAACTTAAAAAGACCTAGATACTAGACAATTCAATGGCTTTACATATAGTTCAAGTTCTAAAACTCTAAAAAGTAACATGTTAAAACTGTGCCCCCTAGCATGACAATCTAAGACGTGATACCATGCTTATAATCAATGTGATCACACAGTATACAAAAACACTTTACCTATGGCTTTAACACATCTCCAAATCCATAGCGGGCACAATTCTCTCAAAGGAAAAAAGGCTTCTATATGATATTGATGTAACTGGCAAAAATGTTTAACACGTGCCAAGAAACAGCACGCTGTCCCAGCAAGCACCACCAGAGTATAAACGGCCTTCGCCTTTGAGCAATACTGGCCTTCAAGGGCACAGAAAGTGCATCTATCTGCCCTTGGGCTTTCTCCGTAACACAGACGCACAGAGTCTAAAATGGCCTTGTCCTCCCCACCAAAATGTTCTTGTTCTAACCCTTTTCAAAGCTTTAAAACTAGAAAAAGCATCATAAACTACATCTGGCATTAACAACCTATACAGGGCATTAAATTCTGGTGGGCTGGGCTTTAGACTTTAGCACCTTGTAAAAATGTTGAAATGTAAGTGTTTTGAAAACGCATAAGCTTTTAAGAACGTGTTAAACAGACAAGCACTTTAATAACTGCCTAAAGACTTGCAGAAACAAGTAAAACATAAGGTATCAAAACATACTGTCCATCGGGGGAAGCCCACCAGGATTCCAATATACCACACCACCACCAGCCATCTGTCCACAAATCACACCATTTTTATTTCACAGGCTTCAGCAGGACTGGGGAGGGACAAGGTTTTAAGTTTTAACTTTTTTAAAAGACGTCCTGCATCTCACACACACACACAGCCCACTTTACTGATGACTAAAGCCTAAACACATCTTAAATCTTAAAAGCATAACATCAGTTACAAGCATTTGGGGTTCTAAATACCTTCCCTATAGACTTATCTGCTGGATATCATTTCAATAGTTATTTGTGCCTATGTTTAGAGCTGCAGCTGTTTGGGGACTTGGGAAGGCTTTAAATATACAAAGTGAATAACTAAAAAGATTAGTTGTGGAACTCTATCCTCAGTCTGATACAAACCGAAAAAGCAATACGAAAAATACTATATGTGCCTCTTGGTTACCTGTCCAAGAGCCTGTAAATTCAGTCAGGACAGTTACATCTGTTTTGAACAGATAGCATCAAAACAACCAGCCAGAACCAGATCTGATTTACAGGCAGTCCCCGGGTTACAAGCTAGAGCAGCTCCTAACTGTGTCTTTAAGTTGAATTTGTAGGTAAAGTGGATCAGGTGCATACAGTTCTTACTCAGCCTTACATTAACTCAAGAAAAGGCTCGTTTTCAATTATTTAAAAGCTGCACATGCAGCAAGTGAAGATGATTGTGATGAAGAATTTGCTGTGAGTGGGGGTTGGTTCAATCATTTCAAAATGCGGGCAAATTTACAAAACATTAAACGGCAAGTAAGAACAGATATAACCTGGGGACTGCCTGGACTTATAACAAGACACACATCCTAAAATTCTGCATATAAAAAGAGACAGGACAGAGAGAAAGACTTGTGGAACCACCTCTTCCAGCACTGACAAATTTGCTAAGCAAACAGTCTAAAAGACTGATCCAGCTATATGCACTTAAAGTTGCTGCCATTATGACAATGCTTCAAAATATGAGGGTGCATATCACTCCCATAAATCTGCTTTCTTAACTCAATAAAATTTTTGTAAAATGATAACTTATAGTTTTGAAAGAGAAAAATTAATACTTTTCTGTCTCCCTAGCACCTGGGCATAGTGGTCGTCATTGGCAGAATTCAGCGAATACATTGAAAGAACAGGAAACTGCAAATAAGCATTAAAAGTCAAGCTGCAAATGTTAATAACTTTAAAGTGCTATCCCCTGAAGCAGATTATCACCTGGCTATGGACTAATGTCATCTTGAAAATTTTTAAGTTTTCTTCAAGGTCAGTTGTATAGAACTGTATTTGTAAAAATCGTATTTCTTAGCACTTTTGTGTTTTCGTCTTTATTACAATTAGAGGAAATGTTATATAAATATACTCAGACTTTGCTTAGAGACCAAGCTCTAGATTTTCATAAATTGTGGTGTTGAAATTTAACCAAAAAATTAAGTATTCCCTTTTATGTATTTTGATGTTGTTTTACTAAAATAGCCTCTAATCCTTTGATAAATTTAGAGTTTTAGGACAGTATGAAAAGCAAACTAAAAATCATAATACAACCAGTTAAGTAGAAGTTTATGCTTGACCAAGCCATTTAGAAGCAGGTCAGTGAAATTTTAACATCTTTTAGTTAATTAAAGTATCATAAAATTAAAACCTTGTATTAAAAAAGTGAAATACTGATACACAAGTCTAATATGACCAAAACTAAATGTATCAGATCTACGTATTTAAACAGTGTAAACAATTTTTAAAATAACTTAATGTTTAAAGCTCAAAACATAAAACTAATCTTAGATATATTATGCATTAAATGTAAAAAAAAAAAAAACCCGTTGCCGTCAAGTCAATTCCAACTCATAGCAACCCTATAGAACAGAGTAGAAGTGCTCCATAGGGTTTCCAAGGAGCTCCTGGTGGATTCAAACTGCCGATCTTTTGGTTAGCAGTGGAACACTTAACCACTACACACCACCAGGGTTTCCTTATTACCTGTAATTATGAGATATTTAATCACACTTAATTACGTAGTTTATTTAAGAGCCATTGGTTTAAAGAAGTCTATAAATTAAAGATCAGACAGAGTGATATGCTCTAAATGTTTTAGGTTTCTACCTGGAATTAAAACAACACATGGAATTAAAACATCACTATTTTATTAGTTAAAAATGACTGTACACTTCACTTTGAAAATCAAATATTTATGTTGCTAACAGTTTAAGAACTAAAATATAATTTCCTTCTTTAAAATCATGAACTATTTCAGTTATAAATGAAATTTCAATTTTTCAGGTTATCAATATTTCAATAACATTTTTCTGTAAAACTACTAATCTTAAAACTGAAAGATAACTATTTAATGAGAAACTATTTTGTTCTATAAACCTTCATCTAAAGTGAGAGCAGCAGCACAACTGGAAGAATGTAATTGATGTCACTGAACTGTGCATGCAGAAATTTCTGAAATGGTGTATCTTTGGCTATGTATATTTTCATCAAAAAAAAAAAAAAATGTCAAGAAAGGAGAGGGTTGACATGTCGTGGGGTTGTTAGCCAATGTCATAAAACAATATGTGTAGTGATTGTTTAATGAGAAACTATTTGTTCTGTAAACCTTCACCTAAAGTACAACTGAAAAAAAAAAAAAAAAAAAACTGAAAGAGTTTAGTTTTAAACCTAAAAAAAGCAGTTTAAGAATACCACTGGAATTAAATTTAGCACACTGAACAAGTTTTAGTTCCTGTAACATGTTATGTACATGCTATTTAAAAAGGACTGTACTGAGCTTTTCAGGAATTTCAGGAGTTTTTTGTTTGTTTTTTTTCCTGGTGGGGTACACATTTCTTCTTTTCATCACAACTGATGACAACGGTAAGGGGCAGGGTAAACCACATGACCAGAATTTTCTAAAAATCAGAATAATCTGTAACAAGCACTAATGATGAAACAAAAAATATTGTTAGTATCCTATTAATGACAAAGACATTGAAACAAGTTATAACATATTATCAGCCTGGTTATGGGTAAACATATTTTACTCCAAAATCCTTGAGATTCCACTACTTTAATAATATTGAACATACCATATTCCCATAATTCCCCTCCACCTTCCAAAGCACCTTTAACTGTTTTTTACAACTTTAAAACAAGGTGCAAAGTTGAGTGTATCATATTTTTTCTAAAAAAGCAAACATTCGTAGATGCTCATATATGCATAAAAATATTTTCCAAGAGAACACAAGAAACTGCACAATAATTTTATTTGAAGGATAAATTTTGCCATGTGTACAATATTTAAAAATTCTTCCAATGAATTTGAAACCCTACCTTACATCATATACAAAAAATAACTCAAAATGGATCAACAACCTAAATATAAGAGCTAAAACCATAAAATTCTTAGAACAAAACATTGGAATAAATCTTCAAAACCTTGTGTCTGACAATGGGTTCTTAGATACAACACCAAAAGCATAAGCAACAAAAAGAAAAAATAAAATTGGACTTCATCAAAATAAAAGAAAAAACCTTTGTGCATCAAAGAACATTATCAAGCAATTAAGGACAACCTACAGAATGGGAGAAAATATTTGGAAACCATGTATCTGATAAGGGTTTAATATCCAGAATATATAAAGGAAGCCTACAACTTAAAAAACAAAAAAAATCCAATCCAAAAAAAAGTAGAGCAGGGGCTCAGATACTTGTATACCAATGTTCATTGCAGCATTACTCACAATAGCTATAAAATAGAAACAACCCAAGTGTTCATCAACAGATGAACAGAAAATGTGGTATATACATACAATGGAGTATTATTCAGCCATAAAAAAAAAAGAACTTCTAATAAATGCTACAACATGGATGAACTTTGAAAACATGTGCTAAATGAAATAAAATAGATACAAAAGGACAAATATTGTAGGATTTTATATGAAGGATATAGAATAGCCACCGCTTGTATGAAAGTTTGTCGTACTGTGGTGGCTTGCATGTTGTGATGCTGGAAGCTATGCCAACGATATTTCAAATACCAAAAGGGTCATCCATGGTAGACAGGTTTTAGTGGAGCTTTCAGACTAAGACGGACTAGGAGGAAGGACCTGGCAATCTACTTCTGAAAAACTGGCCTGTGAAAACCTTATGAATAGCAATGGAACACTGTCTGATATAGTGCTGGAAGATGAGTCCCTCAGGTTGGAAGGCACTGAAAATACAACTGGGAAGAGCTGTCTCCTCAAAGTAGAGTCAACCTTAATGACATGGATGGAATAAAGCTTTCGGGACCTTCATTTGCTTATATGGCATGACTCAAAATTAAACAGCTGCAAACACTTATTAATAACTGGAACGTGGAATGTACAAAGTATGAATCCTGGAAAATTGGAAGTCATCATAAATGAAACGCAATGCTTGAAGATTGCTATCCTAGGCATTTGTGAGATAAACGGACTGGTTTGGTCATTGGGAATAGGACAATCATATGATCTATTACACCACAAATGACAAATTGAAAAGGAATAGCACTGCATTCATCATCAAAAAAAACATTTCAAGGTCTATCCTGAAGTACAGCACTATCAGTGATAGGATAATATCCATACACCTACAAGGAAGATCAGATAATACGACTATTCTTTAAATTTACACACCGATGCTAATGCCAAAGATAAAGAAATTGAAGATTTTTACCACTGTCTGCAGTCTGATATTGATCAAACATGCAGTCAAGATGCATTGATAATTATTGGTGATTGGAATGCATAAGTTGGAAACAAAGAAGGATCAGTAGTTGGAAAATATGGCCTTGGTGACAGAAACGATGCCGGAGATCGCACAATAGAATTTTCAAGACTAACAACTTACTCATTTCAAATACCTTTTTTCAACAACATAAATGGCAACTATACACTTGAATCTCGCCAGATGGACAACACAGGAAACAAACTGACTACATCTGTGGAAAGAGACAATGGAGAAGCTCAATATCAGTCAGAACAAGGCCAGGGCCAACTGCGGAACAGACCATCAATTGGTCATATGCAAGTTTAAGCTGAAACCGAAGAAAATTAAAACAAGTCCACAAGAGCCAAAGTATAACCTTGAGTATATCCCACCCAAATTTAGACACCATTTCAAGAATATATCTGACGTACTGAACACAAATGACCAAAGACCAGATAATTGTGGGATGACATTAAGGACATCATACATGAAGAAAGCAAAAGGTCGTTAAAAAGACAGGAAAGATGCTGAGTGAAATAAGTCAATCACAAAAGGACAAATATTGTATGAGACCTCTATTGTAAAAACCAATGAAAAAGTTCACACGCAAAATGTAACAATTCTTGTTGGTTACCAGAGATGGGAGGGGTGGGGTGGGGG
>NW_004443986.1:10089284-10136701 GCF_000243295.1 Trichechus manatus latirostris
CACACTGAAACTTGTCCTTGAACATAGAGTAGCTAAAATGAACAGAAGAGATGATGACGTAAAAGAGCTGAACAGAAAATTTCAAAGAGCAGCTTGAGATGACAAAGTATTATACTAACATGTGCAAAGACCTGGGGTTAGAAAACCAGAAGGGAAGAACATGCTCAGCATTCCTCAAGCTTAAAGAACAAATTCAAGCCTCGAGTTACAATATTGAAGGATTCAGTGGGCATAATGTTGAACAACACAGGAAGCATCAAAAGAAGGAAGGAATACAGAGTCACTGTACCAAAAAGAATTGGTCTATGTTCAAGCATTTCAGAAGGTAGCCCATGATCAAGAACCAATGGTGTTGAAGGAATAAATCCAAGCTGCACTGAAGACATGGGCAAAAAACAAGCCTCCAGGAATTGAAGGAATACCAATTGAGATGTTTCAACAAACACAAGCAACACTGGAAGTGCTCACCTGTGTATGCCAAGAAATTTGGAAGACAGCTACCTGGCCAACTGACTGGAAAAGATCCATATCTGTGCCCAATTCAAAGAAAGGTAATCCAACAGAATGCGGAAATTATCGAACAGTATTCTTAATAATCACACGCAAGTAAAATTTTGCTGAAGATCATTCAAAAACGGTTGCATCCTACTTTAGTGAGTGGCATCTGGGGTCTTAAAAGCTCGCAAGTGCCCATCTAAGATGCATCAATTGGTCCCAACCACTTGGAGTAAAGGAGAATGAAGAAGCACGAAGACACAAAGAAAGTAGTAGCCCAAGAGACAGAAAGGGCCACATAAACCAGAGACTCCATCAGCCTGAGACCAGAAGAACTAGAGGGTGCCCAGCTATCACCAATGATCGCCCTGACAGGGAACACAACAGAGTCCCTGATGGAGCAGGAGAAAGGAGGGGAGCAGAACTCAAATTCTACTAAGACCAGACTTAATGGTCTGACTGAGACTAGAGGAACCCGGGAAAGCATGGCCCCCAGATTCTCTATCAGCCCAGAACTAAAACAATTTCTGAGGTCAACTCTTCAGACAAGTGTTGGACTGGACTATGGGACAGAAAGTGATACTACTGAGGAGTGTACCTCTTAGCTCAAGTAGATACTAGAAACTAAATGGGCAGCTTCTGTCTAGAGGTGAGATGGGAAAGCAGAGACAGTTAGGAGCTGGTTGAATGGACATGGGGAATCAGGGGCGGAAAGGAGGAGTGTGCTGTCACAGTATAGGGAGAAAACTTAGGGTCACATAAAAATGTATGTATAAATTTTTGTATGGGAGACTAACTTGAAACGTAAACTTCATTTAAACTACAACAATAAACAAAAATAAAAATAAAAAAAAACAGGTGCAGCAGTACATCAACAGGGAGCTGCCAGAAATTCAAGCCAGATTCAGAAGAGGACATGGAAGCAGGGCTATCACTGCTGATGTCAGATGGATCCTGGCTGAAAGCAGAGAATACCAGAAAGATGTTTACTTGTGTTTTACTGACTATGCAGAGGAATTCCACTGTGTGGATCATAACAAATTGTGGATAACACTGTGAAGGATGGAAATTCCAGAACACTCAATTGTGCTCATGTACACAGACCAAGAGGTAGTCATTCGAACATAACAAGAGGAAACTGTGGTTTAAAAACAAGAAAGGTGTGCATCAGGGTTGTATCCTTTCACCATACTTATTCAGTCTGTATGCTGAGCAAATAATCCAAGAAATGGACTATATGAAGAAGAATATGGCATCGGGATTGGAGGAAGACTCATTAACAGCCTGTGATATGTAGATGACACAACCTTGCTTGTTGAAAGCAAAGAGGACTTGAAGCACTTATTGATGATGGATTATACCTCAACATAAAACAAAAATCCTCACAACTGGACCAATAAGCAACATCATGATAAACGGAGGAAATAACTGAAGTTGTTAAGGATTTCATTCTACTTGGATCCACAATCAACGCCCATAGAAGCGTCAATCAAGACACCAAACGATGTATTGCACTGGGAAAATCTGCTGCAAAAGACCTTTTTAAAGTGATAAAAGGCAAAGATGTCACTTTGAGGAAGAACTAAGGTGCGCCTGATCCAAACCATGGTATTTTCAATCGCCTCATATACATGCAAAAGCTGGACAATGAATAAGGAAGAGCAAAGAAGAATTGATGTCTCTGAATGATGGTGTTGGAGAAGAATACTGAATATGCCATGGACTGCCAGGAAGAATGAAAAAATCTGTCTTGGAAGAAGTACAGCCACAATGCTCCTTAGAAGCGAGGATGGCAAAACTTCATCTCAAGTACTTTGGACATGTTATCAGGAGGGACCAGCCCCTGGAGTAGGACATCAAGATCACACTTGGTAAGTAGTGGGTCAGTAAGAAAGAGGAAGACCCTCAACAAGATGGATTGACACAGTGGCTGCAACAATGGGCTCAAACACAGCAACAATCATGAGGATGGTGCAGGGCTGGGCAGTATTTTGTTCTGTTGTACAGAGGGTTGCTATGAGTTGGAACTGACTGGACGGCACCTAACAACAACCTAAGTCACTGGTGGAAGGAGACCTGGTGGTGCAGTGGTAAAAGCACTTAGCAACTAACTGAAAGCTCATGGGTTCGAACCTACCAGCAGCTCCGTGGGAGAAAGATGTAGCAGTCTGCTTCTGAAAAAATTACAGCCTTGGAAATCCTATGAGGCAGTTCTACTCTGTTCTACAGGGTCACTGTGAGTCAGAATCAACTTCATGGCATTGGGTTTATTCACTGGTGGAAGGTACCCTGGTGGCACAGTGTTTATGCACTCAGCTGCTAACTGACAGGTCAGGGGTTCAGAGTCGCTAACCACTCCATGCGAGAAAAGACCTAGCAATATGCTCCCGTAAAGATTACAACCTAGGATACCCTACAGAGCAGTGCTACTCTGCCCTGTAGAGTCACTATTAGTTGGAACTGCCACACAGCAACAATAACAACAATTCACTGATGGTAGTACCTGGGTGGTGCAAACTGTTAATGCACTTGGCTGCTAACCAAAAGGTTGGAGGTTTGAGTCCACCCCAAGGCCCCTCAGAAGAAAAGCCTGTTGATCTACTTACAAAAAATCGGCCATTGAAAACACTATGGAGCACACATGGGGTCACCAAGAGTTGGAATCAACTCCATGGCAACTGATTTTATTAGTATCCACTGATGACTCCTCTAGCATCAAAATTTCAGACTCCAATTGTGTATCTCCACATGTCTAAAGACATCTCAAACTTAACCTGTCCAATCTGAACTCACAGTCTCTCTTACTAACCCCCACCCATGCTGCCCTCAGTCTTCCTCATCTCAATTAGGGGAAATGCCATCCTTCCAGTTGCTTGAGTCATAATATGTTTAGGTATCCTGACCCTTCTCTCACTCCCTACACATCCAGTCCGTCTATACTTGCTATTGGCTCTGTCTTCAAAATAGGAGATTCTCACCACTCATTACCACCACCACCATGATAACCCTGGTTCCAGCCACCACTGTCTCTGATCTGGATAATTATAACTGTTTCCTAACCGTTCTCCCTGATTCCAGCCATCCATGGTCTATTCAACACAACAGCCAGAGAGTTCCCTTTCAAAGGTAAATCTAATCAGAACCATCCCTTCTTAAAACCCTTCCATGGCAGGCTGGTACTCCTCTCCCTTCCACTCCCACGTGCCAACATGCAAAGCTTCTCTAACCTCACCTCCTACAGCTCTCCCCTTGCTCCACCTCACCGGCCTCTGGGTTGCCTGGAAAGGCGGTGAGCATGCACTGATCTCATAGCTTGCTGTCCCCCCAGTCCTTCACCTCACACAGCACCTTACTGGAGAGGCCTTTCCTACCATCTATAGGATGGTCAGGAAGTATCCCCATTCCTCTTTACCCTGTTTTATTTGCCTCTGTATCCTTTAACTTGCCTCACATTATATATTTATTTGGTCCCTCTCTTCTCTCTAGATCAGTGCTATCCTACAGAAATATAATGCAAGCCACATATGTAATTTAAAATTTCCCAGTACCTACATTCAAGTAAAACAAAATTGGTGTAATTAATTTTAATCTATTTTATCAAAACTAATATATCTAAAACATTTCAACATGCAACATAAAAAAAGAGATATTCTTTTTTTAAAACTAAGTCTTCTAAATCTAGTGTGTATTTTGCAGTTTTAGCATATCTAAATTCAGATTAACTACATTTCAAATGCTGAAGAGCCACATGGCCAATGGCTGCCCTAGAAGACAGTGCAGTTCTAGACCATAAGCTTCTGTCTCTGAAGCACCTAAAGCAGTAACTGGCATACAGTAGACACTCAATAGATAGTTGCTGAATAAATCATTTAAAAGCTGTTAAGATCTAAGATCAGGGAACACTGATGGTTCAGTGGTAGAATTCTCACCTTCCATTTGGGAGACCCAGGCTCATTCCCAGTCATGCAACTCAAGCACAGACACATCCAGTGTCAGAGGATGCTTGCATGTTGCTATGATGCTGAACAGGTTTCAGCAGAGCTTCCAGACTAAGATGGACTAGGAAGAAAGGCCTAGTGATCTACTTCCAAAACTCAGCTAATGAAAACCCCATGGGCCACAATGGTACAATCTGAAACCAATCACGGGGACGGCACTGGATCAGGCAGTGTTTCGTTCCGTAGTGCATGGGGTCTCCATGAGTCACAGACCAATGTAAGGGCAGCTAACAACATTATCTAAGATCAGAACCAAGCAAAGCAGTACCATTTAAAATTGGAAATACAACAGCGAGCTACCAAGTTTTCTCAAACTAGACAAAATACATAGAATGTAAAAAAGAGTGAAATACTATGGGTCAACTGTTGTAATGTAATTCTTAAAGGAAAAGGAAGAAAAAAAGATAATTATCTAAGATAGGAAGAGTACCTATTCCATGACAGAAGCAGAACTACTTATTTTTTTTTAATTCAACTACATTCATAGGGCAAGGAAAGCTAGCTGAAAAATTTGTCAGAGGCTGGACTCCTCATGGAACATCCTTACAAATACAATGAGTCACCATAAACTTCCAGCCTCAATACATCTAAACTCTCAAAAGAAACTCTGATAAACCAAACCAATCGCTATCGAGTCTATTTCGTCTGACAACGACCCTATAGGATGGAGGAGAACTGCCCCACAGGATTTCCAAGACTGTAATCTTTACAGAAGCAAACCGCACATCTTTCTCCCAAGGAGTGGCCAATGGGTTCAAATCGGATCTTTTGGTTAGCGGCTGTAGCTTTTAACCACTGTACCACCAGGGTTCCAACTTTTTGACAGTGCCCTAAAATCCTAATTAAATATTATTAACATTTTAGGACTAACAAAAGGTACCAAATGCTGTGCATTTCCTTAGGCATGACCTCTAGTCCGCACAAAGAACCTTTGGTTTGAGAAATTTAAAGCCAAACTGTGGATGCCCAAATGCCCAAACTCACTTCACTGTACTCAAGTGCATTTGTCTTAAGCATTCCTTAACTATTTATTCTAAATATTTGATCTTCTATACACCTAAATTTTTCCTCTTTATGATTAGCATTTCCTAAATTTTTATTTTATTTTTCCTCTTCTCACTTGCTTTTCAAACTTTGTGCAAAATTCCTACTGAGGCTAACATGTCACAGAGTTACATAAAACCCTCACTTGCTCTTGCCATCTGTCCCGTTATCATTTAAATATATATTCACAAGTAGTACCAGAATACCGGATGCAGGTAATTTCAGACAACATATTAGTGTAGAGCAGCAATTTTCAAAATGCAGCACAAGGTCCCTCGGGGCCCTTCAGGGGGTCCAAGAAGTCAAAACTATTTTTATAATACTAAGTGGTTAAGAGCTCGGCTGCTAACCAAAAGGTTGGCAGTTCAGATCCACCACCTGCTCCTTGGAAAACCCACGGAGCAGTTCTACTCAGTCCTGTAGGGTCCTACAGGGTCAGAATCAACTTGACAGCAACAGGGTTTTGTTTAAGACAGTAACTGCCTTTTTCATTGATGGTACAAAAGCACTGGTAGGTAAAACTTGCTGGCACTTTAGTACAAATCATGGCAGTAGCACCAAACTCTACTAATTAGTGATCACTGTATTCTTCACTGGTGCTTATAATAAAAAATAAGGCAAGTTTCATTTCAAAGTGTCCTTGATTAAACAGTAAAAATTATTAATGTTATTAAATCTTGACCCTTAAGCACACATCTCTCTGTCATCTGAGGAAAGGGAAGTATTCATAAACAACTTCTGCTGCATATGATGGTTGGAGAACAAGCATGCATGCAGTTGTTTGAGTTGCAAGATGAACCAGCCACTTTCTTCATGGAGCACCATTTTTTACTTGGAAGAACTAAAGACAAAATTATGGTTATTCAAGCTTGAGTATCTGGCAGACATTTTCTCAAAAGGGAATAAATGAGCCTGTCACTTCAAGGAAAATTAACATTATTTGTTGCCAATAACAAAATTCAAGCTTTTAAGTAAAAATTAGAACTCTGGAAAACTTTCATCTGCCACCATGAGCTTTACAGCTCGTTGTAAATGATCCATTCAAAGAGCAAGAGAGACCAGTGGATTTTAATGTGACATAATACAAAATTTTATTGATATGATTTCAGATTCCACACCATAACTAGCCTTTAAAAAAATCACTACTTGTACACTGAAAAATGGGTAAAATGGCAAATTTTATGTTATGTATATTTTATAATAAGATAAAATTTTTAAAAATAACTTCTACTTGTCAAGTTTTGATGTAAGATCAAAGAACACACACAATTATGTGAAAAAGCTATTGGTATATTCCTTCCTTTTCTAACTACTTATCTGTGAGAGGCTGGATTTTCTTCATATATTTCAATCCAACAAGATATTGCAACAGATAGAAAGCAGAATCCAATCATTGTCTACTAGTCTAGACATTAAAGAAATTTGCAAAAAAATAAAACTGTACTTTTCTAATTTTTATTTTTATTTAATTTTTTTTTTATTATTTTATTTTGATAGACATTTTGGTTATTTCCAGTTTTTACTATTAATACTGTTAAAATCTTAACATGTAATAAGTTTATTATAGTTTATTAATTCGTTATAAAAAAAAAAAAAACCCATTGCCGTCAAGTATTTTCCGACTCATAGCGACCCTACAGGACAGAGCAGGAACTGCCCCATAGGGTTTCCAAGGAGCGCCTGGTGGATTCGAACTGCCGACCTTTAGGTTAGCAGACATAGCTCTTAACCATTATGCCACCAGGGTTTCCTTTAATTCGTTTAAAATAACAAATTTAAACATTTCTTGATTGATAATAACGTATATTATCAATAAACAAAAACTCTTTGGGGGGTTGTCAGTTTTTAAGCATAAAGTGGTCCAAGTTTTTTTTTTTTTTTTTTATTGTTGTGCTTTAAGTGAAAGTTTACAATTCAAGTTAGTCTCTCATACAAGTTTATACATACATTGTTATGTGACCCTAGTTGCTCTCCCTATACTGTGACAGCATACTCCTTCTTTCTACCCCGGATTTCCCGTGTCCATTCAACCGGCTCCTGACCCTCTCTGCCT
Organism: Trichechus manatus latirostris; assembly: GCF_000243295.1. Classification (NCBI taxonomy): domain Eukaryota; kingdom Metazoa; phylum Chordata; class Mammalia; order Sirenia; family Trichechidae; genus Trichechus; species Trichechus manatus. The sequence goes on from NW_004443986.1 coordinate 10,096,875, forward strand.
TCTCATCTCGCCTCTGGACAGGAGCTGCCCATTGAGTCTCATGTATCTACTTAAGCTAAGAAGCACACTCTTCACAAGTATCATTTTATGTCCCATAGTCCAGTCTAATATCTGTCTGAAGGGTTGCAAGGTCAAAAAGTTTGAGAACCACTAGAATAAAACATAAAACCAGACCTCCCACTACATTCTACCTTTCTCAATCCGTTCCTCTTTTCAGAGATAACCACTCTGGTGGGTAACCGTCCAGACCTTTTTCTACATTTTGCCATATATACGTACATATGAAAGTAATTTTTTCTCCCAAACACTTAACAGTCTTTTAAGAACCATTCCACAACTTGTTTTAATTTGCTCTTCCTATATCAATTCATATAAATCTATAACATTCTTTATAACTGCTACAAAATATACCATGGTATGTTGTTGTGGTGTGTGGCTGAGTTGATTCCGACTCATAGTGGCCCTATAGGACAAAGTACAACTGCCCGATAGGGTTTCCTAGGCCACAATCTTCATGGGGACAGATTGCTAGGTTTTTTCTCCCATGGAGTAGCTGCTGGATTCAAACTGCCACAGTAAAGTTTGTTAAAATATGGTAATTTTGTTTTGATAGACATTTTGGTTATTTCCAGGTTTTATTATTAATACCGCAAAAAAAAGGCATGTCTTTTTGTCAAGTATTTCTTTAGTTAAACACTAGAAGTGGAATTGCTAGCATGGAGAAAGAAATTAAATATGCCTTAAAGTTATAAATTGCTTGACACTACTTCAAAGTGCTTTTAACTAAAAGGAAGAAAGAGAAGGTTTCAAAAGTCCAGGTCTTTTCAAAAATCTACCTTCTACAGCTTGAAAAAACAGGTACTACAAAGTATTTTAGAAGTCAAGACAAGACCAGGGATTACTCTCTTTGCTTGAAAATATACCAGACAATGGTGCTAGTTCCAGATTATCAGTATAATACTTGTTAAAATGTGACACATGATATAATAAAACCTAAAAGGTGTATCTTCTAATGGACAATTCCTCTGCTTCTTATAAATAAACTGCCATTCCTTGTACAGGCAGTCCCTGAATTAAACGTCAAATTTACATATAACCCGTAGTTATGAACCAACCCCCATCAAGTCTACTATATTAAAAATTCAAGGTACATACAATGGTTTGTAATAACGGGCGCTACTTTGAGACATGCATCAAAACATTATTACTACTGTATTATTATGTTAAAAATGTTTTAGTCTATCTGGAAGCATTTAATTTTTTTATGGAAAAAAAGTACACCATATACTACAGCAAACATTTGACTAACTGACGTTAGATATGAACTCAATTTACGGGCAGGCTTAGTAAAGGAACTCATTCATAATCCGGGTACTGTCTGCCTATATCCTCAAAATTCTAAATAATACTTGCTTTGGAGACCTTCCATAGGCTTTTTCAATTTGGGTGACTGTTATGGATTGAATTGTGTCCCCCAAAAATGTGTGTCAACTTGGCTAGACCTTGACTCCCAGTATTGTGTGGTTGTCTACCATGTCGTGATCTGATGTGACTATCCTGTGTTGTAAATCCTAACCTCTATGATGGTAATGAGGCAGGATTACAAACAATTATGCTAATGAGCCAGGACTCAATCTACAGCATTATGTTGTATCTTGAGTCAATTTCTTTTGAGATATAAAAGAGAATCAAGCAGAGAGGAGAGGGACCTCATACCATCAAGAAAGAAGAGCTGGGAGCTGAGCATGTCCTTTGGATCCACGGTTCCTATGCTGAGAAGCTCCTAGACCAGGGGAAGATTGATGACAAGGACCTTCCCCCAGAGCCAACAAAGACAGAAAGCCTTCCCCTTGAGCTGTGCACTGATTTTGGACTTCCAGCCTTCTAAACTGTGAGAGAATAAATTTGTTTGTTAAAGCCATCCTCTTGTGGTATTTTTGTTACAGCAGCACTAGATACCTAAGACAGTGACTTAATTGTATTTTAAAGGAGCCCTTGTGGTACAATGTGTAAGTGCTTGCCTGCTAACCAAAACGTCAGTGATTCGAACCCACCAGCCACTCTGAGGGAGAAAAGACCTGGTGATCTGCTCCCGTAAAGATTACAGCCTAGGAAACCCTATGGGGCAGTTCCACTGTCACATGGCGTCGCTATGAGTTGGAACTGACTCGGTGGCCCAAACAACAATTCAGATGCCTTTTTACCAAGTCCTGCCTGGTGATCTGGAGCTCTTTTACAATATTACTGATTAAAATTGTGCTTACAGATGGCACAAAACCATGAGGAATGGGTTATCTTCCATGATACATGGTTGAAGGGTATTCATATTTTAAGTTCTAACAGTACTGCCAAATGGCATGCCAAGTCATCTTGGCCAGTCTCTGGCAGTTTGAGTGCCCATTCCTCCACACTCTCATTAACATCGGATATTATCTGTTAATTTTTCCCAATCTGATGGGCAAAAAAAATGCCACAAGAGTGGCCTTTCTCTAATAATTCATAAGATTGGGTATCTCTTCCTATGTATATTGGCTTTTCTGAAGTACTAGTCGTTTTCGTACTATGTTGTCCACTTCTTTTAAATTAACAGTAGTTCTTTTATCTCCTAGTGTATTATTTAAGTATGGTCTCTCTTGTTTAAGATAATTTCACAACTAGAGACATTTCAGAGATCCTAAGACTCACGCATCTAGACATAAAGTACACATATTTTCACTTATTTAACAGGGCATACCCATATTCTACAAAGAGATGTAGAACATTCCTGTGTATCTATACACATGTGAGACATGAACCATGGGATTCTGCAGGAATAGACATGCCCATCCCTTATTTCCAATTGCCACATGGCAATGCACTGGTAAATACACAAACTTACTAATATCAGACAATAATACAACTTAGGTGTCAAATACCCCAAGAAGTCCTTTACAAACATTATCATTTCATTCCCAGCCACCCCGAGCAATAGATTTTATTGACCCCATTTACAGATAAACTCTCAGCTCAGAGAGTTTAATCAGTTTGCCCAAGATCACAGAGCTGACCAAGGATTCCAAGCAAGATGCAACTGGCCCTTCCGACCATTGCCCTGTACTGCTGCCCCTAACTTCGCTCAGTAATACATGCACATAAGTGCCTATCACGCTTTTTCCAAACATTCCTTACGTCATTTGGGATTACTTTAATTTAAAAAATCCAATACCAGGAGCTTTAATCATCATTATTTTTACCTTGCCACAGCTAATCTTAAAAAGTAACACAAGCTCAGTCAACCTTACTATAGAGATTCTAGTCCTAGAATACAATTTACCCTAATCACCCTATCAGAGGGTACCCTAAGAACAGCTTTGAACCTCATGGGAGGTTTGGGGCAACAGTAGTTCCCATGAAGCACTGAAGAGGCAAAAGCAGTTCAATAGGATCTCTGGTGAGCAGATCCCAAAATTATCCTAAATCAAAGAAGCATCAAAGTATTACACAATAATCCCAAATAACCATCTGCTAAATAGCATTAACTAAGCTGGCTGGAGCCCCTGAAATTAAACACATAAAGAATGAGAATAATACAGTCACTCCACCAGAAACACTGGCTGCTCTAGCCACTCCCTCTAGGCTCAGCCTGACCACCATCTCGCCTCACACTTGAGTCTCTCTAATCCCAAACAGCTTGTAGTTTCCACACACACCAGGATATTTCACACTTACATGCCTTGGCTTCTGCTATCCTTCTGCCTTTTCTATCTGTACTGCACATGGTTAGCCTGTGCTTGCCTTCACATCCCTCTGTGAATCTATCCCTGGCCCACACAACCAATACCCAGGCTAAGCCTAATGCCCCTCCTGGTTTCTGGGGCATCCCACATACACCCCACGACATACGGCTGTTACAGCTTCTCTTTACCTGCAGAGAGATTAACCCACATTTAGAATCACTGCCACAGTGAGCCATAGTTACTGATAAAAAAAAAAAAAACAACATCACCCAGGAACTGAAACAGGACAAACTGAAAGCTACTGTACTCCATGTGTTTTTCTTCAAAAAAAGTGTCTTATTCTTTCTAGCCCTGAAGCCTAGCATGAAACCAACTATGAGCATAGGTGCTCAACCTGGGCTTGTTAAACTAAAAATTTATAAGCCATAGTGAATGAATTCACTTCTGAAACTGAAAAAAATGCAGAAATAGTAAACAAAAAAATATGGAAATTAAAATGTTCAACCACACTTTAACTCTTCAAAGGAAAAGAAATTTCACTGTTTTTGCAAAACCCGCTGACTGTTAAAAAGTGGACATTTGGGTATCACTGGGGGAGGGGGGAATGGAGCCCTGGCGGCACAATGGTTAAGAGCTTGGCTGTTAACCAAAAGGTCAGCAGTTCAAATCTACCAGCTGTTCCTTGAAAACCCTATGGAGCAGTTCTACTCTGTCCTACAGGGTCGCTATGAGTTGGAAACGACTCGATGGCAACAGGCTTGGGGAGCAGGGAGGCTGACTCAATCACTTCTCAAACCATTTTAACAACATCACAGGCTCTTCTAAGCTCACCAATCACCACCAGCCCATTTAGGGTGGCAAGCTGAGAAGCACCTTCCTTTTGAAGCTAATTCTTAATCAAATTTGTCCTCAAAATGTGATTTAGTAAGGTTCCCACTACAAGAAACATTAGTTTGAGGTGAGATCTAAGCAATTAACATGCTTGGATGCTAACTAAAAGGTTGGCGGTTCAAGTCTACCCAGAGGCACCTAGGAAGAAAGGCCTGGTGATCTACTTCTAAAAATCTGTCATTGAAAACTCTGTGGAGCACAGTTCTACTCTGATACATATGGGGTTGCCATGAGTCAGAATCGACTCAGTGACAACTGGTACAGGTTAAGTATGGAAAAACACGAAAGCTAGGTATTTGAGCTATGGATTATCAGGGCTTAATTTTAAAGCTTTTGACTAAATTTTATATATATAGAAGCACAAATGAAATGGGGACAGATTTGTCAGAATTAGTGTAACATCCTTGGTACAGAAAGAATAAGGCTATTGCTTGACTAACACAGTCCTCCATACTTAAAAATACAGTTTTTAACCAAACTGTCTCACTGCAAACTTCAATGCAAGAAACTCTCTTTGCTGTCAAATTATGACTAAGCATGTCAATATAAGTAAACTTTAAGTTTTTTTGCAGAGCACTTTCAAATTTAAATGTGCAAGTCCTCTGACATAGCAATTCCCAGTCTAAGAATTTACCTTATATAAATACCCAACCACAGTTCCAATGATATGTGTGTATATATATGTGTGTGTGTGTGTGCATATATATATATATGTGCGTATGTGTGTGTGTATATATATGTGTGTATGTATGCTTGACTGAAAGCACTATGAAAATAATAACGGTTAAATTATTGCACATCCATGCTGAACAACACAGCTGTTGGTTTAAAAAAAAAAGAGAGAGAAACTATTTGTACCTATGCTGAAGATTCTTCAGGATGCAGTATTTAGAAAAAGCACAAAATATAAACATAATTTCACTATTATATTCAAAAATGTTTGTGGATAAATAAAAAAAATTCTGGAAAATAATATACCAAGTTATCACTGGTAACCCCTAAGAAGTAACAGGGGGATAGGGTATATTGGAAAATTAATGTTTTCACATTTTATTTCATGTGCTTTTGAATTAATTTGAATATACAGATATGTAAAAATTCATCAAGCTGTTCACTTGATATTTATACACTATTGTATCTAGGTTATACTTTAATAAAAAAGATAATAGTTGCTAATCGTAAATAAAAACAAAGACATCACCTTCAGATTTCTACTTAAACGAGTTCATATCCTCCAAACAACTAAGATTTTCCATATTTCTGTTATCAACACCAAATCTAACTATGTCCAGCCTTTGTATCTGAATCTCAAGGGGAAAAATACAACAGCTGCCACTGGAGTGATATTGTATTGAAGCTTTACACACATTATTCCACAAGACCCTACGAGGTATCGTTTCCCCTCCACTCTAACCTGCCCAGACCTCAATTTCCTCATCCTTAATTTATCCTGCATTGAATAAACGGAGCTGAGATTCCAATCCAGACCTAAGACCTCACGTTCCACATTCTTCTGGCTATATCCTTTAGCTCAACAAGGACACAAGAGGTAACCTGTCATCAGGACTCCTAATCAAGAGGTTTCAACTCAACTTCTCCCTCCTATAAGTCGGAAATGAGTCGACAGCAATGGGTTTGATTTGGTTTTTTTTTTTGCACTCTCTGCTGGTCCTCAGCAATATCACAAGTTGAAGAGACTTCCTTCTGCAAGCAAGGGTCCTACCAATGTTGCTAACAAGCTGGTACAAACAGGCACGGTGGGCTCCACTCCTGACACCCCTACCTCTTTTGCAAACTAAGAGTACATCCCCAGGACTCACAATCACCCTCCTGAGACAAAGCCACAGTCATCTTCCTCTCCAGGGCTTCTGTCCTACCCTCATCTCTCCTTTGCCCCCCCTCCCTTCTCTGCAAGTCATTTGTATTAAGATAAAGCTGCTAAAAAACACATTAAAGCAAAATAATAAGTAGTCCCATTTTCTTTCTTAAGACAGAATGTCCGAATGTTTTATTTTACAGCAAGCCCCAGATTCCACACTACCTGTACCTGTCTTTTTCCTAAAAGGAAGACAATAAACCAACCCTTCAAAGAAGCCAAACAAGATTTTTGTACTTCAGAGAAGGCAGAAAACAGCACATTTCTGCTCTGACTTGCCAATGCAAACACGATCCGGCTGCTGTGTAAGCTACTTTGAGGATTTGGACAACTTAAATGGGAGGAATGAAGGCAGGGCAGAGTCACAGGATCTGGAAATGGGTCCCGCTAATCACCTGCAGGGCTTTGGGCAAGTCATCTCTTCTCCCAGGGCTTTATGGAGAATCCTGTGGTAGAGCAACTGATACCACTAAAAAAAATCTATTGTGCTATCTCAACTTTATTATTTTCCCTTTCCTATTAGGTGTCTGACATTCTGAAAGTATCATTGTATTGATCAAAGGACTTGAATAGACAAAGGAAAAAAAAGTCTCGGAAGGAGTTATTTAGACCAAGCCAACTGTCTCAAAATCAACTAATCTAACACATCACCTAATTTCGGCAATTGTTGTGGCCATCAAAGACAAGAGTCATAATTTGGGGCAGAATATACTTTACCAAAGACCAGATTTTTAAATATGCAAAAATAAGGGAATTTAGGTACACATTCCAAAAGGTTTCCTATCTTTCTTATCGCGAAAGTTCCAGTAATAAAGTGAAAGGGATGCTTAATTTATGCCAATATCCTAACTAAAATAACACAGTGATTAAACTATTTTAAACCTAGCCATGAAATCCAAAAATGTTTTGGCCAATAATTTCAACCTCTGCTTGTCAGATCAAGTACTTAGACCACCACACAGACTTAGTTGACACTAGTCAGCACTAGATTTAGTCTACACTATTTTGGAACCTAAGACAGCTTCAGAGAACTTCCCCAATACTAACCACGTTATGCTAATTACATTAACGCTTAATGTGAACAAAAAGCAAAATGGGTTGTCTATAGGAAAGTGAGCTCATAGTCACCAGAAGTATGGAAGCAGATGCCAGAGAGTAGGTCAATTGTCAGATGTCACAAACAAGTCTTGTCTGCTGGGCAAGAGAGGCTACTTAACTTAGACTCTTCTATCTCTAGCAGGTTATAAATAAAATGTGCTTGCAGATGTTTCTGGAAAATAAGAAAATGAACCAAAGTCCTAATAAATTAATTCTGGAAGAAAGACTGTATTTCTAATAGATGAATCCTGGAGGAATGGTTGTATTCCAGGCTGCTCCAAAATTGGTAAATCATTCTCCATCTATTTACAGCAGAGCCAGAAGGCTGAAATTTAACACCACCCCCACTCACTCATCTATCTACATCAAACTCTCACAAACACCTTCCTTCTCCATAGGCTTGCTTTCTTATCTCCCAGGAACAGTTCACTTTGCTTGCTTTCCTCACCTCACTGGCCTCCCTGTCTCCATTGCTAGTGGTTCCTCTTCCCTCCAGAGAGCCCCAGGCTCAATCCCTTGGTCATCCTGTCCAATCCCATGGTTTCAAATAGCACAAACTAATGAATCTCCTAATTTTCACCTCCACCTCGTACCTTGCCCTGAGCTCTGGGCTGATATACCCAACCACCTACTCAACTTCTTCATTTAAATTTCTAACAAGTATTAGAAACATAATATGTCAAAAAGCAAAGCTCCTGATATCCATCCAAGAACCTGCTCCTCTCCCAATACTCTCCCTCTTGGTAAATGGCACCAACCTTCACCCAGTTGCTCTGGCCAAAAAACCTGTGGTCATCTGTAACTCTTCTCACACCCCTCCCTCATTTAATCCATCAGCCAATCTCATTGGCTCGTCCTTAAAAATATACAGACTGACCACTTCTCATTATCTACTGTGCAGAAAACAATTTACTTTGCAGGGCTCACTGCTGTCCTTTGAAAGACTTGCTTACGAGATTGGACTCCCTTGCTGGAGCCAGGTAACTTAGATTTTAGATTTCCACCATTAATTGATTAGACTGGTTCATTATGCCTAAACTGTCTGTGCAAACAATATGGTTTATGCTCATTGCCTGCTTTCCTTCTGGGAGTCCAAAATTTGGTATGTGCCAGGTAAGGTGTGCCTATGCGATCAGTTCCCAATAAAAAGCCTGGGCACTGAGGCTCTAATGAGCTTCCCTGGTTGGCAACATCTCACACGTTATCACGACTTATTGCTGGGGGAATTAAGCATGTCTTGTGTGACTCCACTGGGGGAGGACTCTTGGAACCTTGTACCTGGTTTTCCCTGGATTTCATCCCATGTGCTTTTTCCCTTTGCTGATTGTGCCTGGTATCCTTTCACTGTAATAAATCATACCCATGAGGACAACTATATGCTGAGCCCTGTGGGCCCTGCTTGAGAATCATCAAACCTAAAGGTGGTCTTGGGAACCCCCGGCGTACCTCCAAAGCTAACGTCATCATCTCTTGCCTGAATATTACAATGGGGTTTGGCTCCCCATTTCTAGTGCAAAATGCAATTTTCAACTATTTTATGTTTGAAGTATGTCAAAGGCCCTGCCCTTCCTCCCAATGTGTGTGTGTGTATAAGATAAACTAAAACAAGGGGTACAATCAATTCCTCCCTCTCTGTACATGCACAGCACTCTACCACCAATACAAAAAAAAAAAAAAGTTGTTGTTGAGTCAATTCCAATTCATGGTGACCCTATGTGTAGAACTGTTGTTCAATAGGGTTTTCAATGGCTGACTTTTTAGAAGTAGATTGCCAAGGCTTTCTTCTGAGGTGCCTCTGGGTAGACTCGAACCTCCAACCTTTCAGTTAGCAGCTGAGCATGTTAACTGCACCCAGAGACTTCCTACCATCGACAGATGCAGTCTATTTCCACATACCCTCAAATCTCAGCTGGCCTGTGACATGCCCTGGCCAACAGAATGGGGCAGAAAAAAGCCTAGTTTTTTAAGATGTCTAATAGCTTCTGCTTTCTTTTGGGATAGCCAGTCACCATGCTATAAAGAGAGTCAGCTACTACTGGGTGTTGAGCTACCATGTGGGAAAAGGCCACGTGGACAAGCACCAAGGGGCTAGACATACAAGTGAAAACTTCTTGGACCTTTTTGCCCTGTTTAGTGAATAACCCCAAATAACACCATGTGGAACAGAACCAACCACCAAACATACCCACAGAATCATGAGAAAGAATAAGTTGTTGTTTTGAGTCCCTAAGTTTTAGAATACTTTTTGTTTGTTTTTATTGTAGTATAAATATATATAACAAAACATTTGTCATTTGAACATTTTTCACATGTACAATTCAGTGACATTAATTACAATAATCATATTGTGCAACCATCATCGCTACTGGAGTGGTTTGTTATGCAACAAAGACAGATAACTGAAACACCCTGACTTCAATGAAATCAATTCTGAACAACTAAGTGATAAGCCACATATTCTAAGGACTTAGATGTCTTTCACCTTATAGTTCCACTCATTCCTCAAAGAATACTTCTACAATAATTTCAAACTCTTTCCTAATCAAATTAAATGGTCTCAGGATCGTTCTCTAAACTATGTACAGTTTATGTACTATGTATTCCACTTCAGGGCAATAAATTTCACATATTTCATTAATATTTATAACTATGCTTATTTACCAATACTGAGCACTTGCCAAACAGCAATTTCAGACCATGATAAATTACACCTTCCATTCTGTAAGAGCACTGAAAACTACTACTTGCTACCAGCCTTTCAGCAAAACCCTGATAGTCCAACCCAATTTGGAAACATCAGACTTACCAGGCAGAGATCCTAAATAGGAATACCAATCCTACCCGTTGGTCACTGCTACCACACTGCCACCTCCTGTCCCATGACTCCGAAAGCTTGAATCAGAGGAACAGTCGATAAAGGAACTCAGCTAAGAATAGCACAGTTAACCATCTCGTCTTTCTGCCTCTCTTCTTCCTCCCAGCTCAAACCAACTGCCAGAGTTACTGAATGGATAATTCATGCCTCTCAAAAATTAGTTACTGCTAGAGAAGTTACTGCTTGAATGCACTAAGGACAACTACAATGGAGTCGCTTCAAACACAGGAAGGTGGCTCAACAGGTTCACTTTAATACAAAATCTCAGTCCTATAATGATACATTAAGTGCAATGGTATGGCTCATGAAAGGATTTCAAAGCATGGCAAAGATCATTTCCCTTCTGCTGACTGCCCAATAGAGGTACATGTGCAAAAGTAACTGAACTACCATACTACAGAAAAAAAATTCAAGTTTCTTAAAGGGAAAACCCCATATTTCTAACTCCAAAAGATATTTTTAATCGCTAGTTGATAGTCCATTTGTTTCAACCAGAATGGCAAAACCTCAGAACAAAACATGTCCCTTGTAGTTCATTATAATGGAATTTGGACTGAACAGGGAAGGTAAATGGTCACACAAATCAACAGGAAAGCCAGAAACAGAAGCCAAGATTCTCAATTCCCACTGGCTTTTGCTCCAGGCACATGTCATGTTCCTGTAACATCTTCCTCTCTGTTACTGTGGGCAGCCACACAATAGAAGCTACTTAACATTAGATTTTTTTATTTTTAAATAAGGCCAAAGTAAAAAAAAAATCTTTAAATATGCCTCTGGCAGTATTGAGAAAACGATATGAAATCAAGAAAAAATTACATGGCTACAACCATGTAAGCAGTCATGCGTTACTGATCTTAAACTGAGCACTCCACAGATAACCCTGCTTATAATTCTTTACCAGCCATGAAAGTTTCCAAACGTTCAGAACCTCAAGTCTGTGTGTGAGAAATCTCCCCAACTCACAAGATTCACCTGTATCACAGCGATGAGAAAGGAGCAGCACAGCCACTCATACCTGTGCTGATCAGAATTAAAAACAGCCTTTGTTGTCCCAAGACTTTAAAAGTCTGCCCAGCCTTGGAGAGGGTCATATGTCCTGGCTAACGGGCACATTGCTGGTCATGGCTACCATCCTATTCTATAAACAGCTATTAAAATGCAACACTAGCCTTTAAATAAACCCCAAACCAAATCCACTGCCATCAAGTCAAAAGATTCCAACTCATAGCAGCCCTACAGGACAGAGAAGAACTGCCCCACAGGGTTTCCAAGGCTATAAATCTTTAGGGAGGCAGACTGCCACGTTTCTCCTGCGGAGCCACTGGTGGGTTCGAAGCGGCTGATCTTTCGGTTAGCAGCTGAGCGCTTAACCACTGTGCGACCAGGGCACCTTTTAGCCTTTAAATAGCCACTTAAAATAAGATACATTTAAAACCCCAGTGACTCTTATACATGCTCCATCTGTGCAACTTACATATTAAATATGGAAATTAAGTTGTTCTTTTTTTTTTTTAATAGGAAACAAAAAACAAGGACATTTGGCTTATGCACCACAGTCTGTTTTAAAGGATCCTTCATGAAAAAAAAAATTAATGACTATAATGACCTACTTTTTCTCCTTCATTCAAATATATTTTTGGCTACATATAATCCTAATCAAGTCTCACAGCTAAATCTTGAGGAAGTTTAAGCAAAAATGGCTAAGCTGAAAAAGAAAACTTAAACAAAATATAAAAAATTATTTTCATACTTTAAAAAAGCCATGGAGAATGAACTAAAACCACCATCCTCTCAGTTCCGCAACATCAGCAACTTTCTGGTTCCCTCTCCCATGCCCAACAGCCCACAACATAACAAAGACATCAGTGCTATTTACATAATCACACATGGGCACATACAAGGCCCCATAAGGTATCAGAGGCTCCTCCAATCAAACTCAGCTAGTCTTTCAAAGTCACAACTATTTCCACACCTACTCTTACCCCTAAACGGGAATTTTTTTTTAAGCCTATACCTCAGACTGAAGCAAAGTCTTCATATGCAGCATCTTTACCATTTAGAACAGAAAGTGCAACTCTGTCAAGATATCCAGCGCAATCTTCTCTTCATTTCGCATGCAAGGGACTTCAACCTCTGTAGAGTACTGCTATAATCTTCCCCCAACTGAGGGGTATCTGAATGCAGAAAAGCAACATTCCTTCCACATTCCCTCGAGACTTGGGTAATCAGGAGCCAAGCTTGGTCAGAACCAAACCCAACAATGCCCCTTCCTGAGAGGGTCCCTGCCCAGGTTAGCTCACAGTTCAGAGCTAGACCAGCCTGCCATACATCCAATCACCTTCTGGGACTGCTCCCCTGTTTAGCTGCTGCAAGCCCATTCATCCATCTCGGAATGCTGCCATAAGCATTCTCCAGCACCCAGTTCCCAGCATGCCTTGCACAGCAGGTATAAAGGTCACTGCTGCACATGTGGGTGTGCCCGCCTCAGACTCAGATGCCCACATGACGATGGGATGGAATGCAATGACTGCTAAATATAAAGAAATCCACACCGAAGTCCAGCAGGCCCACTTGGCAAGGATTGTCTGCAGCATTCAACTCACTGTTACGGTCACCCTCCCCAGTCCCACCTCTTGACCCTCCCATAGGTGCTGGGCATGTGTCCCAGAGCCTAAACTGACAGTGGAACAGTCCAGATAAGAGAAATTGCATCACAATTCCCAGGTTCAGTTAAAACAAAATTTTAACATGGATTTCCATTAAGTTTTCCCAGGCAAAGAAAGATGGCTCTACTTTTGTTTTAAACCATTTCAACAGCAGCAAACAATTTACTTGGCTGTTCTCTCAAATCGATAAAAAGTTGTCTCCAATGTACTCACCTCTGTTTACTTTGCTAATAAGACATAACTACTCATCATTTAAAATCCTGAGTATCTTAACGCTAGCAAAACTCAGCTAGAAAATCTTCATCTATATTGTCAATAAATTGAAGAAGCTTCCATTGATAAACACTTAACTGCCACTGATAATATTTCATCTTATGTGCTTTCCTAAAGAGGACCTCCTGTTGATTATAAGCAACAAAAAACTTTATTTTTAGGCTGGGCACAAGCCATTAACAATAAAAAGGCAGGTGTTACCAGATGTTTTAAAACTAATTCCCTACACATGGGGAGAAATTCATACCACTTGGAGAAGCAGAAGGGCAAGATAAAGTAATCTACACTAACACATAGATCAATGAATTATATCTGAAAAACTATGATATCTATCTTTAAATTTAGAAAATCAATGCCAGTCTTCAATACAACCACTTGTAGTCTCTCGTTTTCTACTCAACATTTAAAGAAGATTAAGGTACGCTTGCTAAACAGGAAACCAATTAGAATTTGCAGAATGTGAATATATTTTTTTTACTAGGTAACCACTTCATAGACCATGCTTTTAAACTCCGTTTTAGGAAGATACGACGTCTCCCTCAATTTTTCAATTCCTGTTAAACTGAGATCAATTTAGACAGTTTTCAGTATCCATTCTATTATTTTATAAGCTTTTTAAAAAGAATTACATGTTATTACATGAGATAACTTAAACTCTCCCAAAATCCCCAGCAAGAACTTAATCTTTCAGGTCACATGAATCCCTTTACAATTATCCTAATGAAAATTAAGTACATGAACAAGAGAAATAAACAAAAATCCAAACTAGCTCTCCACCAAAAACATGATTTGTGAAAACGCTTTACCTCTATAATAGCTCACTACCTAGAAACAGAGGTACACAGATGACACGTGTAGCCATCTATCTCTGCAAGTCGCCAGGGAAATGTATAGCAAACCCTTCCTATCCTGCAGCACACAGAGCCTTACCATCAATGCCTAACCAGATACACACAGACCTGCTTTAAATTAACTTAGAGTTTATTGTTTGGCCCTGGGAGTGGGGGAGGGGAGGGGAAAGGCAGTAACCCTAACCCCACCTCACAAAACCTAGGAAGGCACAGGCCACCCCAGGCCACTGGGAGGGAGCAATGCCTTTCCAGTTAGTTACAGAGCCCAGACAGTCTGCTGCTCTGGAGAAAGGAGCCATTACTCCAAAACACTCTAGAGGCTAAAACAGTCTCCAAAATATCCTGTCAAGTGACACTACACATGCTCTCGGAGAAGAGAAATCCTCCTGCTTTTAGGCAGCACAAATCATCAGTGTTCATGATTTCTTGGTGGTGGATTTGTAAACAAAAATGTCTTTCAAAAAAAAGGGAGCGGAGACAAAGGCGATGTTTGCAGAAACCTGTGTTAACTTTGGAGTGACTGGAAGGCGCTCCTAGGGTGAAGGCCAGGCGTTCACTCACGTGTTCCAATCCCAGCTGGTGAGCTCACAGGGTAAAAGCAAATTCCTCTCCTCTCATATGTGCCGACGGCCTCGCAGACTCATCGTCGCCAACTTGGCCAGAGAAGAGCGGGCGTACCACACCCTAGCGTTTCTGCGGCTGCTTTCGCCTACCCGGTACCTACAGGTATCGGGTCATCCATTGCTTGCTAAATCCCGCAGATTCCCAAAACACTCCTCCTTGAGACTTTCATCTCCAGTTGCAGCAACTTGACCTGCTCTGCCGGAGAGCATTTAGCTATGAGAGCTTCCTTGAGAGACAGCAATATTCAAAAACAACCTAGTTGCTGGGGCACAGACAACCCCTCTTTTCCTTCGCAGCATTCCACACACAGAGCTGCCATGAACTTAAATGCAAAGGGAAAAGACGAGAAACGCCAAGCCACACAGTAGCCCGATAAGCACAGAACGAAAAGAAATTGTTATCAGCTGTGCAGCAAAGGAGTCTTTTCTTTCAATGGATCGGTGAGAAAAAAAATCAATAAACTCACCTTTGCCTTTTTGGGACCGAATGCTCAACTTCTATGAGTTTCCCGTGCAGTTCCACTTTACCTGTGGGCACACAAGAGATGGGAGACATTTGACTGGGTTCAGCGGCTCTCCTGGCCCAAAGAACCCTCAACAGCCTAAGCAGCAACAGAAGTGGCCTTCTGAGAGCCCGAAAGGCCCCCAAGCCCCGGACGCGGCTCAAGGCCGAGAGGGAACCGGACATCACGCAAGGGGAAAGCTGACCTCGGCTGTGTGTGTGTTTAGTTTACAGACTGGTGGGAAGGGGGATCAATTGGCAGGCCCACTATTTCAGTAACATTCCACCCCCTCCCCACAATCCTCCCCTGGCCACTCAAGGGTCACCCAACGACACAACACCCGCAAAATGGACGCGGCCCTCCTCCCTGGACACTCCCATAGGACAAACGGGGGTTGGAGGGCGCTACATTAGCTTTTTTCAAGAGGGGGCGCACGGGCCTTTCACCCGTTTGAAGCCGAGGCCCGCCGGGAACACTTAGCGGTGGGGTTGGAAGGGACAGGGAATAGCGGGAAAAGGTCGGGAGCACCACCGGGTAGAAGAAAGAGCGATCGCCCAGAGTTGCATCTCAGCCCAGACTGAACATCGCGCGAAGGTCGGCGCGACGCCCACAACCGGACTGAGTTGATAAAGGGGACATCGAAAGGCACTGGGTTTGCAGAGGCACCCCCGCGCAGGTTCCCCGTTGGGCGTCCCGGCCCAAGACCGCCGCCCCGCCACGCACCGTCTCCTGCCCTCGCCAAGCGCGACTCGCGCGCCGCCAGTCCAGAGGCCGCAGCCGGGTCTCCCTCGCCGGCTACAACCGGCCGCGCCCGCCCACCTGCCCCTCACGCTGGTCGGGCAGAGTGCGGTTGAAAATGAAAGCCAGGTCGCAGTCGCCCCCCTCCCGCAGGGTCGAGAGGAAGCGCGGGGCCGCCAGTGCAAGGCACCAGCCCGCGGCCTCACTCGGCTGAGAGGTCCAAGCCCCCTTCCTTTCTCACACTGCCGGGGTCTGGGTGCCGGCAGCGAACCCAGCGCCATAAATAACGAACAGAGAAAGGAAGGCGAAGCAGGCATTCGCACTCGGCCCCCCAGGCCCGGTATGTGGAAGCCGAGAGAAAGCGCTTGGGCCCGGGCTGGGCGCGGTGGCAGCGCTGATGGGGGTCCAGTGAGGACAACCGCGCCCCCCACCCCCGCGCACAGGCTCCGCAGCCGACCCTCGCGCCCCTCCTAGCCCTGGCCCTGGCTTTATTGACAGCGGGTCCACCTTCGCCAGGCAAACCCCGGTGGGGGGGAGGGGTGACGGGGGAGCGGAGTTAGAGCCAAATCTGAGAGCACCCCGACCCCACGCGAGTGGGCGCTCAGGCCTCACACCCTCCGCCGGCTTCTCGCCGGGCCTGGGGCCCCGCGCGGACGCCCCGGCGGCAGCCGCGGGCCTGACTCCGGGCACCCGACCTCGGCGGGCCCGGGCTGGCGGCGCAGAGCTGGGACAGGCGCCAGGCCGGGGCCCACCTGAAAGCGTCTCGATGGCCTTAAGGGCCCAGCTCTCGTCCGGGCAGTCCACGAACGCGTAGCCGGTCTTCACCAGGAAGGGTCCCGACACCGGGATCTTGGCGTCCTTGAAGATACTTTCTAGGTCCGAAGGAACGGCGTTCTCGTTGAGGTTTCCGATATACAGTTTGTTCATTGTGAAGATTGGTTGTTTTAAAAAACTAATAAGAGAAAAACGAAAAAATTAAAACCACCCACAATGATGGATGGATCCGGCGGTTTTGTTCCCCTCGTCTTTTCGCCTTTAAAATGCACAAACCCAGTAAAAAACAAGGGCGAGAACGGGGAGGGAAAAATCAGATCTGAGGGTTGTTGCTTCTCCTTTTCCAGATATAAAAAAAGAAAAAGAAAAGAAAAAGCCTTGCTACAACCCAGACGCATGAACGAGTCTTCCTACTCTGAAGAGGAGGCGGGATTAGGAAGAGAAAGGAGGAGGAGAAGGGGAAAAAAAAAAAAAAAAAAACTACTTTTTGTCTCTTCCTCCCCAACCCCTTTGGCATCGGCCAGCGGACTGTGAAAATATCACACTACGTGAGGGCAGGCACCGCCTCCCCATAAAAAGCCCAGAAGGGTGACTGGCAGGAGCTAGGGGAGAAGGGGAGGAGGGAGGAAGGCGCAGGAGGCGGAAAAAATCCGCTCCGAGTGTCCGGCTTTTTGAATGAGCCACGTGTTCAAACTACAAATCAACGTCTCACGTGAGGAATCCCAGCGCCTCAATTAGAGTGGGTTTCGGAGGGTGGGGGGGAAGGAGCGAGCTGGAGGAAGAAGAGGGGGAGGGGAAACGAGATTAGGCGGGGGACTCTGAGGAGGGAGAGGAGGAAAAATGCTAAAGGATCCGCAGCCGGGCGCCGAGCTGCGCGAGGAGCTGATTGTCACAAGAGTTTAGAAAGGGTTATCTGGTCGGGGCGGTTCCTGGGGGGCGGGGGTTGGAATGTTGATTTTTTTTTTTTTTTAATGAGTGAAAGTGTGGGAGTGCTAACTAGGCGATTCCTCAACTCTAGCTCCCGAAGTTTTAATCATTCTATTTTTAAAAATAGGTGATTAACAAAACCAGAGTCGGAATCCTGAACTAGCCTTGTGGCTTTGATGACATTATAAGTGTAACCTCGACAAAGCCGCGAGCACGTTTCCAGGGCTGGCAGGGGCGGAAACGCAGAGAGGGGGTGAGGTGGGTGCAGGCGGGAGAGACGGCAGAAGCGCCCCATCCTCTTCATCCTTCCTGGGCCCGGGGAAACGCGGGCGCCGGTCCTCAGGCTCCCAGGGCCGGAGCAATGGGGGATGGGAGCCCGCGACGTCCTGGGCGGGTATCTGGGCGACACCTCCTCCGCCTCCGCCCCCGCCCCCGCCTGCGCTCGCAGTGGCTCTCGGCTTCGCGTTTGCCATTGGTTGCGCGCTTCAGAAAAGGCTCAGGGATAAATGAGGCCGGGGGCGGGCGCAGCCACCGGTGGGGGAGGGGGAAAGGAGGGCGGAGGTTTCTGGCGTGGGGATGGGGCCGTCGGGGGCCTTGGAGGCCGGAGGAGAAGAAGTCAAAGTGGGAAAAGTCGGTCCTTAAAGGGAAACTCTCTCTTCCTGTAGTTTCTAGAGGGGGAGGAGTAGGTAGGGCGGCACTTTTCTTTAAATAATTTTAGTTGTCGAACTTGAGACTCTTCAAACCGGAAGACCGCTCTGCGTTACCCCTAGGTGGTAATCGCACTTGCAAAATTGTCCGAGTCTCTTTCTGCCAGCGTTTGGCCATGAGAAGCATTCATAATTTTCCATGTGTGTTAGGAGTGCAAAGGTGGGTCTGTGGGGGAGGGTCTGGGCACAGTGGAGCCTTCAAGGCCGACGAAACATGGACTGGAGAAGAGGAATACGGAAACAAGGCAGTGCTGGGGTGCTTGTGGAAATCTCGAAGTGTCCTTTAATGATTGTGTCTTCCACTCAAAGGCTTCATTTATACCAGATACTTGTGGTATATTTTTAACAGGTATTCCATGGGAAAGACATGTTAATTTTTTTAAGTGAATGAAATTGTCTATAGCATAGAAATATAAACAAATTTTATGACTTGGTTATCTTATCGGTAGACAAAAATGTATTGTGTAGTAGAGAAAATAATGTGATTTACACTGGAAACATCTTAAACAATTACAGCTGATGCAGTTTGTTTCTTTGTCAAAACCGTGTTATTCAACGCTATGTAATTTCCAGGGTTAGAAGATGAATGGCAGATTATAAAAAAACAAACAGGAATATATTGCATGAAGTATAGAGTATTTACGTTTTGTCTTTTAAAAGGAACTTATTTCATAAGTTTGTCTTGTTTAGTAACCGGAAGGTGTCTGATCATCCATTTTAA
The DNA here is from genome assembly GCF_000243295.1 of Trichechus manatus latirostris. NCBI lineage: Eukaryota > Metazoa > Chordata > Mammalia > Sirenia > Trichechidae > Trichechus > Trichechus manatus. The sequence continues at coordinate 10,116,114 of NW_004443986.1, forward strand.
ATGCAACTGTTCTAACAGGTTTTTCTTTCCTGCCAAGCAAATACAACTTTTTAAATGTAAACTCACATCCACAATACTTTCATTTTATTTAATGAAATGCTTTTACTTTATGAGATGGGGGACAAACATGTAACAGTGTTTAGAACTATATTATGAGCCCTATCTTGAAAGAACATTTTTGTGGTGAAATTTCTCCTTTTCAAGTTTATGGCTAGGTTTAACTTTTTAAAAGAACTTTTTTTTTCCTCTCCCTTTTTGTATTGTTTTAGAAGAACCATGGTTCTAAAAAAGAAAAAAAAAATGTATTCTTCCTTGTGACTTTTTTAGCATGCAAATGTAAATATCAAAATATATTTTTTTCGTGGACCTGTTGCATGTGATCAAAAGCTATTTGGAGAAACGTGCTTTTAATTCATTTAATAATCTTTGCTTTTGTAAATGTTACTTAAAATATTACCAACTAGTCTGTTGATCATTTAATTCTTTTAGTAATTTTTCATAAGAACAAATTTTGTATGTTCAGCTTGCTTTCTAAATCGATTGAATGGTGGCTTATGGATTACTGATTGTATTTGCTCTTATTAAAACTAAGACCTAAGGAAATACCTACTTCTAAAGCATAAGATAGTTTATTTTCCATGAATACTGGCCCATGCTTGTCTGTCACTATGAAACATGTAACAGCTGGAATTTAAAACAAAATGTGTGTTGTTTTGATGAAATATGTTCCTGGGACTCTTGTGAACTTAATCTGTGTATTATTGTAACAAACTGGATACTCCATCTAGGACCTTAAAAACATATACGTTATATAAGCTCAGACACCAAAAAAGGAAGGTCGCTATAGGCCAATCCACTTCGAATTTCCCAAGCATTTGAGGGATAAGTATAATAAGCTCAATAGCAGAGCAAAAAGAGCATGATTTTTTTTTATTGGCACTTTAAAAAAAGTACAAAAATATCTTTGGACTTTTAAGAATCAATATAAAGTCAATCTAACTTCCACTGTTTTGTTGCGTCTCACACAAGAAATTAATTGTATAGGCTACTCCAGATTCCTCCTGAAGCAGTTGTAATTAATGTAATTAATGTTGATTACATGAAAAAAGGACTCCCACCTATTACTGTATCTCAATTGCGGCTGAGTTTTTCCAACTGCAGCCTGTTTACTCTTTGGACAGCTGCACCTCCTCCTCATCTGCTGACCTAATCGCGATAAAAATGTTTAGGGGTCAGTGTGGTATTAACGGAGAAAAACTATGTTGAGAACATCGGTTACCATTGCTGTATCCACAGGTTATCTGCGAAGGCTGCGCAGGAAGGGGAAAGGACATTCCTGTTCCTACCCGTCCTTCCTCCCAGCTGCCTTGAAATAAGCTGGGAGCCTAAGCCCTTCATGCGGGTGGGCACACAATGCCCGCTGCGTCGCGTGGGCCTCAGAGGAGGTATTTTAACACTCTCTCGCTCCTTCGAACAGCTCTCCTGGACTCTGATCAGTTTAAACCGGAGGCGTGATAAGGGGTAACCTGACTCTCTGGAATCTACCTTCATTTATTTTCGTTTGAAATTAAAAATGGTGCCCCAAGAGATGAGATGAGGTTGTTTCCTTTTTCCTCTGGCTCTTCCCCGAGAAAGGGCGGGATCCTTACAGCACACTAGGAAGGTCCTTCGTCGGCCGACTGCAAGCCACCGAGGGCCTTGACCAGTGGGCCGCCTTCCCCCGGGCCCCGCCTCGGGTCCCGTCACTCGGCGCGGAGCCGCATGGCCGGTGGGACGTGAGCGCCGGAGAAAGCCTCAGTTGTTTCCCCTGTGGCACGACTCCACCTGAAGTCGTCCTTCCTCCGCGGCCCGACGGACCAGGCAGCGTGTGTTTGACGACCCTTCCGCACCTCCGGCCTCAGCTTCGTGTGTGCGAGGGGCTGCCCGGCGCGCGGGGATGCTTGGTACCCACGGAAAAAGGCAAGAAGCCATCGCTGAACCCTGCGCTTCTGCCCGGGGCGGGGCCGGGCTGCGAGACGCGCGCACAGGGCGCGCAAACGCGGCCCCGGGGCGGGGCTCCCGCGCTCCACGAGGCTGACTCGCCGAAACCAAGTTGAGCAACCGGCGTCGAGAGAAACACCGCCCCTGGCTGGAGGAGGGGGCGGGGGGCTTCTCCGTCTTATCCGATTGGTGCAGGGAGGGAACCTATCACCGTCGGCTGCCTCCGCCCGATTCGTTTGCTGGTTTCCATTCATTGGCCCCGGAGCAGCCCCTGGATTTTCATCTTTTGTGGCGCGAAAATAACCCTTTGCTCCCTCTCGATGGTTTTTGTTGTTGAGGGGTGAGATTCTTGCTCTCATTTTTCCCCACCCTTTTAACTGCTAGATCCCAGCTCCAATCCCCAAGGAGAAAAGAAGATGGTAACTGTGAGGGAGGTGTAGAATGTAGTTCTGCGGTATGTGTGGACCCCGCCCCTTTGGCTGACCGCGTGGTGCCCGCACAATCCCCCTCCCTTCCCCCAACGTCCAGCGCCCGGAGGTCGTCGGTTTGCGCCATTCTCAGCAGCTGGAGTCACATCTTCGTTTCCCTGCCTGTTTCCAACATCTTAGAATTTATAATTTTTTTTTTCTTAATTTAAAACACAACCAAAAAATGCGTTTCCAGATGCCTGGACTTTCCTTGGCTTCTAGAGAGATCCACTCGTCCTGCCCCCTCCCTTCCTAGCCCCCTTTGTCCTCCCCAGGGTCGTTTTAAGCAAAACCAAACAACCCCTGCAAGAAAAAAAAAAAAAGCAAACGAAAAATTGCGGGTAAAATCAACTATGCCGCGGCGACAATTTCGTTAAAGCTGCTCTAGGACCTGTGAAGCTGAGACCGATCTTGAAGGATTAGTGATTTGTGTAGCTGAAATGTTTTAATTTTACTGACATTTAGTGGAGACGGTGAGAAAAAATAAATATAAATTTGGCTTGGAAAAGCACAAAACAAACGAAATAATATTTAATTTTATTAACTGCAAAGGTAAACAGCCTCGGTGTACTCTAGGTACTGGTATCTTTGGTGGGTTTATAATTATATAAATCAATTCCCATTGGTTTTCTCAAAAATAAAGATCAGAACTTTCTGACCATGACAGAAAACAGGGAAGTGTAAATTTGAGTGTGCCTAATTTCATAATAACAGACTTTCCCGTTCTTTGATTATGTGGAGAAAGAGAAGTTTACCAGTAAGGAATATAATAATAATTTGTTCCCAGATGATTTACTTGTTCCTGACAATACTTGATTTGGTTAAAAACCAGCAAAACGATAATTCCCCAGAAAATCTTAAGAAAATTTAAGAGAATTGGTTTAAATCAATGAGCTCAAAAAAGTCCCTATATTGTTAACTGTTTTAGAAAAACTATTGTTTCTTTCTTTAGTTCTGTTACTATTTAGTTTTAGTTTCCAAAAAGCAGCTAAGTAGAGTATTTAAATTACTATGTACCAGAATACCTAAAGCAGCTAGGTGAGTAAGCTTTCTAAACAAATTGAAAAACTGAGTTGATTAGTAAAGAAAAACTTCAAAAATAGAAGTAGTCATTGTAGACATGATATTTTGTATATATTTTGTTTAATTCAACTATATTCCACTAAAGTGGTTAGTAGATATGTATTTTTCAAATTTTCATGTAAAATTATTCCTCAGAAACATCAGAGTAACTTAAAAATGTTTTTTGAGTTGAACAAATTAAAGCTTATAGACTGAATTTATAGTATAAATGCTAAAGATTATATAGTTAATACTTCAGATAACCATTTAACCCAGAGGAAATTTAAAATGCAAAAACATGATCAGTTGTAAAATGATAACAGGTTGAGATTTATATATTCCATAATTTTTACATTTTGAAAATAATAGAGTAGGGGAAAATGTTTAAAATTTTTTTCAGAGTAGAGAATGTTTCAATTGTACAGAAAAATTTCCGGAATTAATTTTGACAAGCTCCAAAACCGGAAATATTTCCAAATATTTTCTCAAATTCAGTGATTTATAAGAATAATATATTTCTTAAAAAAACTCTGTTTGGGTTGAGAGAAATTGATTTTTAAAATTTTCAACAAATGAGTCAGAAGTGGGAATTTTAATCTATCTGGTAAACTTTGTACATAATTTTTAAAGTGGTAGATAAGCATAATTCCTTTCATTGCACTTATATTTTTTATTATGCTGCTTCACTTGGGTGAAACTTTAAAATACTCATTTATTGTTAACATTCTTAGGGTGGGGAGGATGTGACCTTCAGGGAACAGACTTTGGTAATTTATGTGTACGTATGTAATTGCAGACCAGCCATAGAAAACAAAGAAGGTAGGCATTTGTTTGTAGGGGGGAGGGGAGTAGGGAGGCTGAGGAAAGTGAGTATTTAAATATATTTCTTGGTTGCAATTTATTTATCATTTAAGTTTCTTTGCCAAGGGTGGAGGTGAGAGAGTAGAGGGAGAATATATTAACTAATGGAGTAAAATGGGACAGTAATCCAAGCATGAAATCCCACTGGAGAAAACAATAAGAACCTACTCTCCCCACTAAAATAATCAGGAAACAAAGCACATGCTGAGGTTATAGCTAGTTTTCAGCATTTTCTAACACATACACATAAAAGACATTATTTTCATATTCAGACCCTTCATTTTCCTGACCATTTCTTTTCCAGAATCCCATTCCTAAACAAAATTATAAACTCATTCTAAAAAAAATTTAGGAGTTAAAGTTCCCTTAGTCCAACAGCAGATTTCCAGACATGTATATACAAATCAGCTCCTTCAAGATGATCTTTGAGGTAAACTGATGAATTCCTCATAGTGGCTATGCATAAAGTTTCTTTTTAGATTTAATAAGGCAAAATACATGTGTAAATTCCTTACTTGCAAGAATAATGGTAGATCACTACCATTTCCATTTTGACTCAATAAAATTCACTCCTTCTTGAGGTTAGGTTACTTTTTGGTCATGAGATTTTCTCTAGTATGATGATGCTAGCTTTAAAGAGGGAAGCAGAAGATTGGGGACGATGTGCTGTTGTTTTTTAATCTTTCAAAATAATCTGAGCTAAAGTTCATAAAGATTCCAAAAACATAGATACGGCAGAAAAAAACAAAATCTGAAATCTTTATCAAAATCCACACTATAAAGATTTGTCCAAAAATTCACGTCTAACACAGTTCTGCTGAAACATTTACTTCTTTTTTAATAGTAAATTGCTTAGAAATGTAAAAGCTGATATCATATTTGTTGCTTTTCTCAATTGACTTAGATTTGTTGATCAATTATTTTAACTTTGACAGTTATTAGTGCCTCTTAAAGACAAAATTTGTTTTAACTCAGGTTTAATTTAATATCAATAAGTGAATGTGTTTGATAATTTTCGATTCTTATTTAATTTTGTTTATTAGGATGTCCTTTGTCAATCATTGAAGTTATTTTTCTAGTTTCTAAATTAGTTTTCTTTATAGGGTGTAAACTATTCGTATCTTATTTGTAACCTAAAAAATTTTTTTCCTTACATTTTCCAAGACTTGGAGAATGATTTAAGAGTAAAACCAAAACCAAAATCCATTGCTGTTGAGTTGATTAGGACTCACAGTGACCCTATAAGACAGAGTAGAACTGCCTCCAAGGAGCAGCTGGTGGATTCGAATCGCCAACATTTTATTAGCAGTCAAGCTCTTTACCACTGCGCCACCAGGACTCCAATTTAAGAGTAGCTAAATTTTATTCTGTAAAGTATGAGTAAATACTTTTTAAAGTATGTGCAATTTGATATAAATATGAAAATATTACTATTGAACATTAACCTAAAATAATTGCTTGGTCCCTCTTATATAAACATTCTAATTCTAATCTAACTATTAAAAATCTAACTCATAAAAGGACACTAACAAAGTAATATGTCATGAAAGCCAAGAAAAACTATTAATCTTCAAATTTCTTGGCATAGACAAGTGAGCGTTTCTAGCGTTGCCTTTGTTTGTTGAAACATCTCAATTGATATTCCGTCAGTTCCCGGAGCCTTGTTTTTTGCCAATGGCTTCAGTGCAGCTTGGACTTCTTCAATACCATTGGTTCTTGATCACATGCTACTTCCTGAAATGGTTGAATGTCAACCAATTCTTTTTGGTACAGTGACTGTGTATTCCTTCCATCTTCTTTTGATACTTCCTGCGTTCCGTTCAATACATCAGAAATAGGTATGGTTTCTGCTATATTATTAACATTTTGTTATGGGACAATTAAGTAGAACATGATGTTACCATCTTTTGCTTTCGTTTGTTGAAAATTTCCTGGAATTTTGCTCTTTGATTCTATTACTGTATCTCTTCCATTTCTTTGCTACCAAGATTCAAATTATTCCTTTGGTTTTCATTTACATGAATGGGCAGCTATAATAAGGCAAATAGAAAATAAACTAAAAAAATAAAAAATTTTAGTGTAGTAGAAGGTGTTTGTCTTTGGCAACCATGAAGATGTAGTTAAATTTTATTTTAATCCAGAATCAATATTGTGATTTTTTAAATGAGATTAAGTTGAATTTTGTTTCCAATATTAAGAGGAAAAAAAAAAGTTGAGTATATCATTCAATCCAGTGAAAATAGACAATAGGGTTAAAGATAACACTACTCTTTTCCCTTAACAACAGCAATAAATCTTCCATTTGAGGGCAGTTTTGTTCAGTATGGAATGCAGCCAGTGTGTGCAATTGGACACTTGAATATGTACACATACTTCTTTTGAGAAGCCCTTTATTGGGATTTGTGAAGGAGCAAAACAAGATAGAACTTGTGTTCAGATTCTGAGGTTGCAGGTTAAAACAAGAAAGGTAAGCACTATTTTACTAATTTTTTTTCTTAACCAATAAAATACTTCAATATGATGTATTTAAAGCTTGAGAGATCTGAGTAACATTACTGTAGATTTAACTGGCATTAGGATGCTATCAGTACAAGAATATTAGAATTTAAATAATACAAATTACCTTTTCAACATTTTATTTTTCTGTGCCTTCTTTCCTAATTTTTTTAAAAAGTGTATTTAGTTAGTATTATACAGATGAAAAATCAAACAACATAATCAAAACATTAAAGTAGTTACTTTTGAAACTTAGAGAAGTTAATACTGGTCACATATTTTGAAAATGTCAACTTAAATTTATTTGTAAAATAATGGAGTAATCATCACAAACCTTTTCTGTTGAATTGTTCTACCACGTCTATTTGTGCACATGATTCATATGTGGTTACTTTATTTTAATAAAAGTTAACAGCATTATTTGAGAAAACGTCCCTATAAAAGAAAGAGGTAAAGATACTGGTCTGCTTTTGTGAAAACAACAGTGTTTTTCGAATTTAAATATGGAAAGGAAACTAAGATTTTAAGTGAAAGCTGGGACCTATTATTTAGTGACATGTCTTTATTTATTGGAGAGTAGAAGAGTTGGGATTAAACTAATGCAGCCTCAGGGCTGACAACCAATAGTTTTTAGTGGCTGTAAGTGAAGAATATTGTTTCAATCAAATGATAGACCCTTCCTATTACTATTCTTATAAAAGATTCTCTTTCATTGGTTACTAAATATCTGTAAATTATTTCTTTACAAAGTTAAGGGAAAATCATATTGCATTTTAAAAAAAAAATCCAACTCATTGCAACCCTATAGGACAGAGTAGAACTGCCCCATAGGATTTCCAAGCAGTGCATAGGAGATTCGAACTGCCGACCTTTTTGGTTAGCAGCCAAGCTTTTAACCACAGCACCACCTGGGCTCTTAACAATAAGTTTTAACACTTTGAGCCTTTAAACAAATGAGAAATGACCATGCTTTTTAAATAAATGAAGCTATTTATTTTGTTACAATAAGTGATGCACGTATTTTCTTTCCTCATCTATAGCAATGTCCCGCTAATATAGTAGTAAACTGAATTACTCTCTGGATGTGGCTATTAACAGAAATAAATACATTACAGGCAAGCACAGAGAAGATATATACGCAAGAAAAAAGACCAAAATCAGCAGGTTTATGGAACTCTTAATAAAGCTAAAAATTAAAATATCCCCCACAACCAAATTCAGTCATCAAGCTTAAAGTCTTTATTGTTTAAACTCTGTAACAGAGCTAAAACTTTTTGTTAGTATGTTTTTATTACTAATTATCATGGAAAGAATCTCTTCTCCTTAAAACTTATGGTTTTGTTTATGCAACTTTATAAGTGATATAAAAAATAATTACTTTGTTTTGAAAAGGTTTTTTTTCATGTTTTTGTAGCACATTAAAAAAACATGAAAATTAAACTGAAGACAGTTATTCTAGTTTTAAAAAAAATCTGTTATTGGTGGATTAAAATTGCTATTTTTCCATCTAAATTTTCCATGAAAGCTTGTGATATAACCTATTAAAAGCTAACAGATTTAATGACATTTATAAGCTCTTGAAACAGGTTTTACTGACTTCTTTGTATAATCTTACAGGTAATTTATGGACATTAGAGAATTTGATTTTATGCATAGGTAGCTGATTAAGAAATTGTGTATTTAAACAGAAATTTTGAAAACAATACATTTCAAGTAAATTGCCACTGTTTGGCATTACCAAAGTGATTGTGCAATGTAACATGAAGTTATGAACTCTGTGTTTTGAATCCTGCTACGTATATACCAATATAAATATGCAAATCAATTGTTATTTTCAAAAGCTTAAGCTAAAGTGGATATTAAAGTCAAGAAACCAGACTCTGGCTGACACATTGTGGGGAATGAAACCAATGTCATGGAACACTTTACGTACAGACTATCAAATGGGCAACTAATTTGCTGTAAACTTTCACCTAATGCACAATAAAATATTTTAAAAAAAGACAGAAACCAGACTCTGGTGTAAAGGGAAGTAAAAATGCTTAAAGCACTTGTAACAGGAAAAGAACTCACAAACCGGAAGATATCTTCTAGATTCATTACAGTAAATAGTAAGTCACAATTTCTTTAAAATGTAGTTTTTGTACCTATGATTTTATCTTTGGAAGTGTAAGTATCTGGCACTTTTGCTTAACAGACGAAGAAAAGATTGAGGCAATGTATGTTAGAGTTTAGTACTTGAAGACTTGAAGTGGGAAAACATCTACCCCTAGTTATATATTCCAAAATCTTGGATACTTTATATAAAGAAGTCTTTTTTTCTTAGATGAGGGTATAGTACATAGAATCTTTTCTTTTATGTGACATTCAGTTGAACCTTTTTCATAACAAGATGATCCTATAATTTGAGGGCTGGAAGTATTGTTAGGAATCTGCTAGATTCCCATTTTACAGCTGAGAAGACTGGGGCCCAGGAAGGTCGTTGCAGGCAGACACACAGCCAGTTCAGCGTCAGGGCTTAGTTGTGTGTATCATTTAACGAAATCAGATAACATCCCTGAGTAGAAGGTAGTAATAAATTTTTTTTTCCTATCTTTGGTGACAAGAAAACAGACCCAAGAGGTGGTTTACCCAGACCCAATCAATAGCATCACTTAAAAAAAAAACAAAACACACCAACATTTATCTCAACCAGAGATTCTGCATGTCATTGAAAGTTAAGATCGAATGCCTTGAGGCTGGAGACCTTAAAAAGAATATCTGACTCATCTCAGTGACTTTAGTTAGGATTTTATTTAACCTATCCTAAACAGGAATCAGCTCAAGGTGAAAGGCTGGTATGAAAGAAGATCCCATGATTTCTTTAACCCATGATTTCTCTGAGTTCCTTTCAAAAACTTTATTTCAGGCCCAGCTGCAGAAGAACCTCCAGGGCCAAAGAATCTGCATTAACAAACACCTCACATACTCTTAGAGGTAAACTAAGAAATTCCTCTTCATACGAAAGTCTAAAAATTATGTATGTGGATTTATTCCATATCAGCAATAGTTTATCAGTGGGGTTGAATTTATGTTCCTTGCTGTAGTAAAATTGGGAGGAGGGGGTAGGACTGTACATTACTATTTCCATTTTGAAAAGAATGTATATTCTCATGGTGTAGTTCATAAACTTCCCTCCTCTCCTGTCTTCCTGGAGAGCGGAAGAACAGCTGGCGGAATCTCACCCTGCCACCGATTCTTCTGTTTGCTCACAATGGTACAGGGTGGTGGTCACTGGCCATAAATCCTTCTGGCTCCCCACCCCAATCTAGATACATGAACCACATCCTGTTCTACTGAAAAGTGAAACAGGGCTCTCAATTAAGAGCTCAAAGCCCTTGGCTGTGCCACTGAATTAAAGGCTGCACGTACATAGCGTGGTTTACCTATAACTCAGTTGATCTTCATAAATTGTGGATGCCACTGTGGCCTCTGAGTTCTACTGTGTATAGCTGACCCTGCAGTGACCTCGAGTCAGTACTTTCACCTCCTTCACCTTTGTTTCCCCAGCTATAAGGAGAGTTTATACCACCCTTTAACTTTTTCACAGCACAAGGACACTGAGTAGCCTTTTAACGAATATTTGTGGAGTTTATTTTTCAGAGAAAGGACTATGACTCTGAATATGAATGAAATTATTGAACCAGTTTAGAAAGTTCTGTAAAATGCAAGGGGGTAGATTACTGTTTGACACTGGAATGTAATGCAGGCAGGGATATTTTGGGTACATATAACCAGTACCAGAGAAAAGAAAGCTTATTCAAATATCACAACTAAGTAACAGTTCATGGGGGAAGCAGAATTAAAAAAAAAAATCTATCCCCTATAAAGGAATCCCTTAGTTAAAAGGTTTCTGTTTGTTAGAATCAGAAGCTAGTGCTTCATGTGGACTTAAATAAGAAATTATTATCATAAAATAGAATGTATGGGTAAAAGAGAATAAGAAAGAAAAACAAAAATATTATCAAAATTTCAAAATCGATGAGATAAATGTCAAATTACCAAGTGATCAGTCAGTGTAGATGTTTGCTAATAGTTACATTCAACCTTTAAAGTTAGTTTTCTTCCTGCTTCCCTTAGACTTCAGAAGAAGATATTAATTTGGAGGTTTAATTTTGTAGACATAAGTTACAGATGGTTAGAAGCAAAGCTAAAGCCTCTTGAGACCATTTGGAAGATGTTCTAGACCAATCTAACAGTAAACAAAGTATCATTAGATTTAGACTATATATACTGGATTTAAAGAATTAAAAGTACTCAGTTCAAATACCTATGTTTATTTCTGTTCCTGGTAGTTACTTGAAACATTCTGTTAGAATTATTTGGGGAAAAGACAGATATAAAATTTTCATTTGTGATGCAGTGAGTAACTCTGGTTTGGACTTTTCCCTCCAGAGTTAAAATGTTCATTTGAGCAACACTAAGAACTTCAATAAAGCTGCTCCTTCTTGCAAAAATAGCTTTAGCAGTGGTAAGCTTGAAAAACGAACAAAAATTTCTTTCACCTCCTTAGGAAATAATTGTTTAAAAGCCGTATTTCTTAACATAAGTCTGTAATGGGAATAACAGGACTCTAAGAGAAAAAAGATCCTATAGATGAATCTTTATTTTATTAAACTATTTTAGATAAGCAGTTATAGGACTCAGGCTTCAACATTCTGAGATTTTAAGTATCCTCATATATGTTATCTGTTTAAGCCATTCTCATAAAATGATGGAGAGAGAAACTTGATGGAGTGAGCTAAGTGATTTAGAAGCCACTTCTTATTTCTCACTTATTTAAAATAACATATTGTAAAGCAAAAAAAGAGGAAAAAATGTGGTTTATTGGCATTTATTGAAAGATATTTGACTGGTGCTTTCACCTATGATATTTAAATTTTTACAGAGGCTAAAATGTTCAGAGTCTAGGCAAATTGAGAGGAAATGTTGTTAACACAGAATTTATTATGTGAAAGTAAATGAAGACCCTCTGTGATAATTTAACAGAAAAGTTTATTTTAGCTTATTTGGTTATACTCTCAAGTGCTTATAAAAATAAAAGCCATTTAATCTGGCCCTGCCACTTTGGAGTTATTAATCATGCAAACATAGGGTAAGAGATTTTTATTTTATGAAACTTTGATTCCACTGCAAAATTTTAAATGTAATTTTAATGAGAAAAGTCATTATAGTCTAAAATTAGAACTAACAATTGTTTGAAAACAAGGAAGGCAAATAAACCTCACTTAATTATGCTTTTCATTCCTGAGTTGTTCTATTTTTCATGTCTAAAATCTTTCATGTCCATAACACATTTAAAGGTAGGCACATTGTGACTTCAATTTTAAATGCATCTAATTTTTCTTTGTTCTTTTTGTTTTATAGTATAGTGAACTTAACTAACAATAGTCATGTAGCAAGTATTCCATAGTATAGACTACATTTGTAGGCAGCCTCATTTGATCATTTTCCATTAAGGCTTCTTTGATCCCCACAACGAGAAATAACCTCTTCCTCCTCTGATTTAAAAAGTTTAAAGTGTGAATTTAATATAGCATTTTATCTGTATATTGCAACACATTTATCATTAAAAAAAAATTTTTTTTACACTTATCTCTGTTAGAGTGTAAGCTGATTATCAAAATCCTGTGCCTGATTTATCCTTGTATATAATAAACTCCAAGAGGGCAGAGGTTTTTTGGTCTATTTTGTTTGCTGCTGTCTTTTTAATACCTAAAGTAGTGCCTGGAACAGAGCATATACTCAATAAATATTTGTTGAATGAATGCATGACACCGTCTAACATCCAGCCTTCTCTATAGTAAGTCCTCTATAAAAGTTATACAAATGCAGAGTTCTTTTATTCAAACACATACTCCACCCCACCCACAAAAAGGCATGGGATGACCCTGTTTCAAACACACACACACACACACAAAAACAAAACAAACAAAACAAAACAAAAAACCTAATTGCTTTGGGATTAAGAGTATAGACCAATTTTTCTGAACCAAAATATATTGAAGCTTTATGGTTTTCTGTTTTCTAAGGGTGACAACAAATCTTTGGTCATAATTTAACATCAATAGAATCGTATCAGATAGAGCATCATAAACTTTTATCACTTCATATACAGACTACCTTTTAAAAAATAAAAACAGAGCAGGACTGAATTTAAAGGACTTTTTTGAGGCTTACTGTGAATGACTTTTGTCATGTTTTGCAAAACATGCAGAGTAAACACAAGATTTTTATAATGTAGTCCTAACAAGTCTTTTTAAGGAAAGAAATGGCTAAATTGACCTGGAAAAGATCCAGTCTGTGAATCTAAAATTCCCTAAACAGCAATTCTCAGGTTAAAAAGGTTAAGTTGTAGAGAACCTCATGTAATTATCAGATGAAATTCTAGGAAGTTATAGTTAACTCATTTTACATTCTACTTTAAAATAGCTATTATTTTCAGATAGTGAAATGTATGCTTTGATTTTTATGGAACACTTAATTTTTATATTTCTTATTTCATGATGGGAAACATCAAATAGTTAACATATCCAAAATCTGATATAATGTCATAAGGTTTCCTTGTATGCTTAGTTTAAAAAAAAAAAAAAAAAAACTTACATAACTCCCAGATTCTAAAAAGGATAGATACAACAGATACATTTATCTGTAAGGACTTCTATTTATTGAGTATAATTTGAGCTGCACTTGCTCAAGTCTATAATAATTCTCTTTCTGAGAAGAGTCATTGAAGAACATTTGGTAAAGTAGTGTTTACTTATGTATTCAACAAATATTGGTGCCCAGAAGGGTGAAGGGCACTGTGGAGGATAGAGATCCATGCACAAGATGTGGTCCTTGCCTGCCTCCTCTTAAGAGGCAGCATAGAAATGCCATTCAGGTAGTCCTTAAAAATGTTAGTGATGTATCCAAGATGCCCTTAACTTTCCTTAATGACCCATTTTAAAGTTTTTAATCTAGGAATTTATATAAACCCTTCTAAACCGTATCTAAATGAGTGATTGATATTAAAATATCGAAGTGCTTTAGAAAAACAACAGTTCATCAAATAAAATATTTTTAAACGTTTTTATTTTCAACTAAAGGTTTCTTGGTTCATCCTGCCTGAAAGGATTTTGGCAGTGAGGATCCACGAGAAACTTTCTATCATCTCTACCATCTAAAGAACTTTTTTCCCCCAAACATCTCTGAAGATTAAAAGCATGCTTCCTAAACCTAAATAGCAGGATTTGGTGACAAGTTCATGCTCATCCCTCTGGTTCCTTTCAGCAATTTTTGTATCTCAATCACATATCCTCTTATTCTTTGACTTTCTAAATTATACTATCTTGGTTCTCTCAATCCAGTCCCTTAAGACACTCATTGATGGATGCCTTTGATCAGTTGTTGCCTGTTCCCAGACTTCTGTCTTGTGTTATTTTTGGAGCAATATTCAATATCCAGATATGGATTCACCATCATTTTATAAAAGTTTTCTTATTTCAGTAGTGTGTGATTTTAATCCAGGGTGGGCAGGTTTTAGGCTTTCTGGAGCATATCATTTTAGGCTGCTGTTTAAATGCAAATGTACATAGTAACTCCTCAATCCCTTTCCAGGGTAATGATTGTTAGCTCAGAGAAGAGCCCCTCGTTTTTTCTAGCTTAACTAGGTTGAAGCTTGTTTTGCAATCTGTATGTTCTTGGGCAAATGGATGGAGGAAAAAAAAAAAGATAATTCTTATTCAGTATATTAAATCAGGAGCCCTGGTGGCACAGTGGTTAAGAGCTATGGCTGCTAACCAAAAGGTCGGCAGTTTGAATCCTCTTTGGAAACCCCATGAGGCAGTTCTTCTCTGTCCTATGGGTCACTATGAGTTGGAATGGACTTGACAGCAATGAGTTTTTTTGGTTATATTAAAGCAGTAAGTAGAAATTATTATTTCAGCCAACTGTCATATTTCCAAGGGTGGGATTCTCTCGGACTCTCTGGGTGATGCAAACAGTTAAGCACTCAACTATTTGCTGAAAGGTTGGCAGTTGGAATCCACCCAGAGGTGCCTCAGAAGATAGGCCTAGCAATCTGCTTCTGAAAGGTCACAGCCTTGAAAACCCTATGGAGCATTGTTCAACTCTGCACACACGGGGTCACCATGAGTTGGAATCAGCTCAGTCGCCATAACAACAACAGGATTCTCTTAGCTACTAATGATTAAACAAATCAGGTTCACCTAAATAATGTCACACAAATTTAGCTTTATACATTTTATCTGGCTGTTCCTTAATTTGTAAAATGAGAGGGTTGGACTAAGTGATCTTTAAAATCTTTTCTAGCACTGAAATTTTACTGATTCTTCTAAAATCATTACCCAAGGATGACTTTCGTTATAACTTTGTTTTGCCACTTTGTATTTAAATTTTCTGGAGAAACGTATCACAGCCAACATGGAGATATGTATGATAATTATGTTGATTCTTCTGGGAAGGAATGTAGAGTATATTAAAGGATAATTCATTTTCGTTTAGAGAGTTATAGTTGTAGCAGAATTTATTGTTTAAAAAATCTCATTTATAAGTAAGGGTGAGGAGAGGGAAGAGTTGGTTTTTGTCCCCAGGCACCAGTTTTTAGAAATTCTAGCATCACTTTTTTTTTTTTTTCCCATTGTGGTAAAATATATAGAACAAAAAAATTGACATTTTAACCTTCTTTAAGTGTTAAATTCAATAACATTGATTACATTCACCATGTTGTCCAACCATCACCATTATCTGTTTCCAAAAATTTTTCATCACCCCAAACAGAAACTCAGTATCCTTAAGCAATAACTCCTCATTCTCCAACCCCAGCCTCTGGTAACACTAATAAATTTTTGTCCCTATGCATTTTCCTATTCTGGATATTTCATATAAGTGGGATCATTCAATATTTGTCCTTTTGTGTCTGACTTATTTTACTCAGCATAATGTTTCAAGGTTCATCCATGGTGTAGCATGCAACAGAACTTCATTTCTCTTTATGACTGAATACTATTCCATTGTATGTATGTACCACATTTTGTTTATCCATCTGTTGATGAATATTTGCATTGTTTCCACTTTTGGCTATTGTGAATAAATGAAAGTTGGAGTACAAGAATCTGTTTGTGTCCCTGCTTTCAAGTCTCTTTGGTGTATACCTAGAAGTGAAATTACTGGGTCATATGGTAATTCAACGTTTAACTTTTTGAGGAACCACCACACTTGTTTTCCACAGCGGCTGCACTATTTTACAATCCCACCAGCAATGGATGAGAGTCTTTATTTCTCCATATCCTCACCAACGCTTGTTTGTTTCCTGTTTTTCTAACAATAGCTATCCTCATGGGTATACAGTGGTATCTCCTTGTGGTTTTGATTTGCATTTCCCTAATGACTAATGATATTGAGCATTGTTTCACGTGCTTATTGGCCATTTGTATATCTTCTTTGGAGAAGAATTCCTTTGCCCATTTTTTAATTGTGTTGTCTTTTTGTTGTTGTGTTGTAGGAGTTCTTTTTACATTCTGGAAATTAAACCCATATCAGATATATGGATACCAAATATTTTTTTCCATTTGGTAGATTGTCTCTTCACTTTCTTAAGAAAGTCCTTTGATGCACATAGGTTTCTAATTTTGATGAAGTCCAGTTTATCTAGTTTATCTTTTGTTGTTCATGCTTTTCGTGTTATATCTAAGAATCCATTGTCAAAAACAAGGTCTTGAATCTTTACCCCTATGTTTTCTTATAAGAGTTTTATGGTTTTAGTTCTTATATTTAGGTCACTGATCCATTTTGAGTTAATTTTCACATATGGTGTGAGATATGGGCTCAACTTCATTCTTTTGCATGTGCAGATCCAGTCATCCCAGCACCATTTATTGAAGAAACTATTCTTTTCCTATTGAATGGACTTGGTACCCTTGTCGAAAATCAATTGACCGTAGACATATGGGTTTATTTCTGGACTCTGAGTTCTATTCCATTCGTTTGTATGTTTATCCTTATACCAGTACCAGACAGTTTTGATTCTTGTAGCTAGCTTTTTATAGTATGTTTTGAAATTGGAAAGTCCTCCTACTTTGTTCTTCTTTTTCAAGATTGCTTTGGCTATTCGGGGCCCTTTACAGTTCCATACGAATTTGAGGATCAGCTTTTCCATTTCTGCAAAAAAAGCTGTTGGAATTTTGATAGAGATTGTGTTGAATCACTACTCCTGGGCTTCCTAGCCCATGGAATTTCACCTAGCTAAATACAATGAAAGTAGGTTTAGAATGTTTTGTCAGCAGACTGATCCTTTAGAAAACAAATAACGGTCTCATATTGTGAGAAAAGTTCAACTAGTAGCATCTTGTGTACTACATAAATAGAAAAGTTAAAGACATTTTAAAACATGAGGTAAAACCATAAAGAAATGGACGAGAATACATTCACCTTAGACCAGACTGTACCTCATTCCAAACCAAAACCCATTGTCATCAAGTTGAATTTCGACTCATAGTGACCCTATAGGACAGAGTAGAACTGCCCTATAGGGTTTCCAAGGCTGTAATCTGTACGGGAGCAGACTGCCTTTCTTTCTCCCATAGAGCGGCTGGTGGGTTTGAACTGCCGACATTTTGGTTAGCAGCCAAGCACTTAGCTACGGTGCTGCCAGGGCTACTTGTACCTAATTATTTGATAGCTATTCTATGTATTCTCAAGATACGCTTTTAATTAGTTTTGATTTCTTGAATCCTAGTGGTTTCAGCCAACACACAGGTGAAAGTGAGTAGTAGTACTTAAACTAGAATTTATGATTAATTTTGTAAGCAGTAGAAGCAGGTGAGTAAATGATATTCAGGGGTCCATAAAATATATTTGCTACCTTTCTCCTTGGAAGTGATGTTAGATGGATAGATATCCATTCTGAATGTACTGGAAGATGTAATATTTTTAAGATGTTAATACTACCCGAAGTGATCTATAGATAAGTGTTCTGTTGCTCAAGGGATGATTTAGAATCTAAATATCCAATTCAGATTTGTAGTACGATATAATCTCAACATAAATTTAATTTAAATTTAGGCCCATTACTATGAAGAGTCATGCTAAGATGTAGTAAAAATTTTATCACTCGTGGAGTGATTGTGTTAATAGAATTTTCTCGTCAATTGACTTTTAGTCAGAAAGTCCTTTATTTCAACTCTTACAATATTTTAAAAAATGTGTTCTCTTCCTGCTCTTAATACGTAAACAACTTTTAATAATCTTTATACATGTTAAAATTAAGTCTAATTGTATTTTAGTGTGGAAATGTAGGGCCTTTACCCTCTACAGACTAAAGGCCATAGAATGAAAATTGTTTCACTAAGTAAAATAATCAATTAGCACCCTGTTTTCTCGTGACTCATCTGTCACCTAAAAGCAGAGTAACTTTTAGTTTACCAAGGGTTTACTTTAGTTAACTTTTACTTAAAATCAAATTTAAAATTCTTTTTCATACCAATTCTGTCTAGAAATTCAAAGTAACTTTCAAAGTAGATTAAAAATTAAGGCAAACCTGGACTATATACATTTAAGCAAAACTCATAATATTATATAATTAAAATTGATAAATGTTATTGTATGTAAACTGTACCTCAATAAAGTTGATTTTAAAAAGAGAGCTAGAGGAATGGTTATTAAATAATAGTATGATTCCCTGTGATTGAAAACAATTAAACCATTTTAAAATCATGTTTTAAAAAGAAAGAAAGAAAATTCTAGATCAGGCTTGCATTCAGTTATCATGTGTCTTTGGTCTCCTTTAATCTGGAATATTCCTCAATCTTTTTCATAAGATTGAAATTTTTTAACCTAACAGGTCAGTTATTTTATTTTTTACTTTGACATTAACTTTATATCTTTTTGATTGTGCTTTAAACAAAAGTTTACAGATCAAGTTAGTTTCTCATACAAAAATATATACACACATTGCTATGCGATCCTAGTTGCTCTCCCCATACTATGACAGCACAGTCTTCGTTTCCACCATGGATTTCCCCTGTCCCTTCATCCAGCTCCTGTCCCTTTCTGCCTTCTCATCTCACCTCCAGACAGGAGCTGCCCATTTAGATTCATGTATCTACTTCAGGAGTATCATTTTATGTCTTATAGTCCAGTCTAATTTTTGTCTGAAGAGTTGGTGTTGGGAATGCTTTTAGTTTTGGGCTAACAGAGACTCTGGGAGCCATGTCTTCCAGGGTCCCTCCAGTCTCAGTCAGACCATTAAGTCTGGTCTTTTTACTAGAATTTGAGTGCTGCACCCTACTTTTCTCCTGCTCCATCAGGAACTCTCTGTTGTGTTCCCTGTCAGGGGGATCATTGGTGGTAGCCAGGCACCATCTAGTTCTTCTGGTCTCAGGCTGATGGAGTCTCAGGTTTATGTGGCCGTTTCTGTCTCTTGGGGTAATACTTGTATCTTTGGTGTTCTTCATTCTCTTTTGTTCCAGGTGGGTTGGGACCAATTGATGCATCTCAGATGGCTGCTCACTAACTTTTAAGACCCCAGACACTTCTCCCAAAGTGGGATGCAGAACATTTTCTTAATAAACTTCATTATGCCACTTGACCTAGATGTCCCCTGAAAGCATGGTCCCCAGAACCCTGCCCCTGCTACTCTGTCCCTCGAAGTGTTTGGTTGTATTCAGGAAACTTTTTAGCTTTTGGTTTCGTCCAGTTATGCTGATTTCCCTTGTAGTGTGTACTGTCCTTCCCTTCACCTAAGATAATTCTTGTCTACTATCTAGCTAGTGAATACCTCTCTCTCTCCCTTCCCACCCTCGTAACCATCAAAGAATGTTTTCTTCTGTGTTGAAACCTTTTCTTGAGTTCTTATGATAGTGGTCTTATACAATATTTGTCCTTTTGCAACTGACTAAATTCACTCAGCATAATGCCTTCCAGATTCCTCCATTTTATAAGATGTTTCACGGATTCATTGTTGTTCTTTATTGTTGCGTAGTATTCCATTTTGTGAATATACCATAGTTTGTTTATCCATTCATCCATTGATGGGCTTCCAGGTTGTTTCCATCTTTTTGCTATCATGAACAGTGCTGCATTGAACATGACTGTGCATATGTCTGTTTGTGTGATGGCTCATTTCTCTAGGATATATTTCAAGGAATGGGATTGTTGGATCGTATGGTACTTCTATTTCTAACTTTTTAAGGAAGCGCCAATCAATTTCCAAAGTGGATGTACCATTTTACATTCCCATCAACAGTGTATAAGTGTTCCAATCTCTCCACAACCTCTCCAACATTTATTATTTTGTGGTTTTTTGGATAAATGCTAGCCTTGTTGAGATGGTATCTCATTTTAGCTTTCATTTGCATTTCTCTAACGGCTAATGATCATGAGTATTTCCTCGTGTATCTGTTAGCCGCCTGAATGTCTTCTTTGGTAAAGTGCCTGTTCATATCCTTTGCCTATTTTAAAATTTTTGTTAAGGTTTTGCAGAATCTTGTAGATTTTAGAGATTAGATGCTGATCAGATTTGTCGTAGCCAAAAATGTTTTCTGTAGGTTCAGTCTGTAGGTTGTCTTTTTACTCTTGGTGAAGTCTTTTGATGAGCGTAAGTGTTTCATTTTTAAGAACTCCCAGGTATCTAGTTTCTCTTCTGGTGTTTGTGCATTGTTACTTATGGTTCATATTCTGTTT
>NW_004443986.1:10136952-10139483 GCF_000243295.1 Trichechus manatus latirostris
TGTTGTTGTACCAGTACCAGGCTGTTTTGACTACCCTGGCAGTATAATAGCTTATAAAATCAGGTAGTGTGAAGCCTCCCACTTTGTTCTTCTTCTTGAGTAATACTTATCTAGGGCCTCTTCCCTTTCCATATGGAGTTAATTTGTTTCTCCATCTCCTTAAAAAATGTCATTGGAATTTGGATTGGGATTGCATTGTATCTGTAGATCACTTTGGGAGGAACTGACATTTTTGCAGTGTTGAGTCTTCCTATCCATGAGCAAGCTATGTTTTTCCACTTATGTAGGTCTCCTTTGATTTCTTGCAGTAGTCTCTTGTGGTTTTCTTTGTATAGGTCTTTTACATTTCCGGTTAGATTTATTCCTAAGTATTTTATCTTCTTGGGGGCTATTGTAAATGATATTGATTGGTGATTTCCTCTGCGAAGTTCTCTTTGTTGGTGTAGAGGGATCCGACTGATTTTTTGTATGTTTATCTTGTATCCTGATACTGTGCTGAAATCTTCTATTAGTTCCGCTAGTTTTATTGTGGATTCTTTGGGGTCTTCTGTGTATAAGATCATATCATCTGCAAATAGAGATACTTTTACTTCTTCCTTACCAATTTAGATGCCCTTTATTTCTTTTTCTAGCCTAATTTCTCTGCCTAGGACCTCCAGCACGATGTTGAATAAGAGTGGTGATAAAGGGCATCCTTGTCTGATTCCAATTCTCAAGGCGAATGCTTTCAGACTGTTTCCATTTAGGATAATGTTCACTGTTGGCTTTGTACAAACCAAAAAAAACCCAAACCCATTGCTGTCGAGTCAATCCCGACTCATAGCAACCCTATAGGGCAGAGTAGAACTGCCCGCATAGAGTTTCCATGGAGCGCCTGGTGGATTTGAACTGCTGAACTTTTGGTTAGCAGACGTAGCTCTTAACCACTACACCACCAGGGTTTCCAAATAAATGCCCTTAATTATGTTCAGGAATTTCCCTTCTACTCCTATTTTGCTGAGAGGTTTTATCAATAGGTGTTGGACTTTGTCAAATGCCTTTTCTGCATCAATTGATAAAATCATGTGCTTCTTGTCTTTTATTTATGTGATGGATTACATGGATTGTTTTTCTAATGTTGAACCATCCCTGCATACCTGGTATGAATCCCACTTGGTCATAGTGAATTGTTTTTTTGATATGTTGTTGAATTCTATTGGCTAGAATTTTATTGAGGATTTTTGCATCTATGTTCATGAGGGATATTGGTGTGTAATTTTCTTTTTTTGTGGTATCTTTACAGGTTTTAGTACCAAGGTTATGCTGGATTCATAGAATGTGTTTGGGAGTATCCCATCCTTTTCTATACTCTGAAATACCTTTAGTAGTAGTGGTGTTAACTCATCTCTGAAGATTTGGTAGAATTCTCCAGTGAAGCCATCTGGGCCAGGGCTTTTTTTTTGTTGGGAGTTTTTTAATTATCTTTTTTTTTTTTTTAATTGAACTTTAGATGAAGGTTTACAGAACAAACTAGATTCTCATTAAACAGTACAAAGATTGTTTTATGGCATTGGTTAACAACCCCATGATGTGTCAGTACTCTCCCTTCTCGACCTTGGATTCCCTATTACCAGCTTTCCTGTCCCCTCCTGCCTTCTAGTCCTTGCCCCTGGGCTGGTGTGCCTCTTTAGTCTCATTTTGTCCTATATGTCTATCTAATCTTTGGCTAAAAGGTGAACCTCCAGAGCGACTTAATTACCTTTTCAATCTCTTCTTTTGTTATAGGTTTATTTAGTTGTTCTACCTGTTTGTGTTAGTTTAGTTAGGTAGTGTGTTTCTAGAAATTTGTCTATTTCTTCTAGGTTGTCAAATTTGTTAGAGTACAGTTTTCCATAGTATTCTGTTATGATACTTTTAATTTCAGTTGGGTCTGTTGTGATATCACCCATCTTATTTCTTATTCAGGTTATTTGCTTCTTCTCCTGTTTTTCTTTTATCACTTTAGCCAACGGTTTATTGATTTTGTTGATCTTTCAAGGAACCAGCTTTTGGTCTTGTTAACTCTTTCAATTGTTTTTCCATTCTCCATTTCATTTAATTCTGCTCTAGTTCTTATTATTTACTTTCTTCTGGTGTCCGAGGGCTTCTTTTGCTGCTCTCTATTTGTTCAAGTTGTAGGTTTGTGTTTTTCTTAAAGTCTGCTAACAACTGTATTCTAAGTATATAGTCAACTCTGATTTTACTAGACTCTGATATTTGGTTACATTAAGGATAAAATTAAACTATAGATAATAGATTTTATAACCATGTGGTTTCTATTTGTGAGTGCACTGAACAAGTGCGGAACAGATAAAGAAAATATACACTTGTCAGGGAGAAATTCTTTTCATTTTGCCTGTCGTATTCTGAAATTGAAGGCAATTCATCTCTTTTCTCAGTTTGGTAAGAGTATTTCCTTTCTTTTTTTTTCTTTCTTTTTGACGGCAATGGATTTGGTAGGTTTATTGGAAATTTTTTTTTCTTTTTTTTTGATATTTTATTGTACTTCAGGT
>NW_004443986.1:10148150-10166382 GCF_000243295.1 Trichechus manatus latirostris
TCATACAAAAATTTATACATACATTGTTACATGACTCTAATTGCTCTCCCTATACTGTGACAGCACATTCCTCCTTTCCACCACAGATTTCCCGTGTCCATTCAACCAGCTTCTGACCCTCTCTGCCTTCTCATCTCACCTCCAGACAGGAGCTGCCCATTTAGTCTCATGTATCTCCTGGAGCTAAGAAGCACACTTGTCACGAGTATCATTTTATGTCCCATAGTCCAGTCTAATCTTTGAAGAGTTGGCCTCAGGAATGGTTTTAGTGCTGGCTTGACAGAGTCTGGGGGCCATGCTTTATGGGGTTCCTTCAGTCTCAGTCAGACCATTAAGTCTGGTCTTTTTACTAGAATTTGAGTTCTGCACCGCACTTTTCTCCTGCTCCATCTGGGACTCTCTGTTGTGTTCCCTGTCAGGGGGGTCATTGGTGGTAGCCAGGCACCATCTAGTTCTTCAGGCTGATGAAGTCTCTCGTTTATGTGGCCCTGTCTCTTGGGCTAATACTTTCCTTGTGTCTTTTGTGTTCTTCATTCTCCTTTACTCCAGATGGGTTGGGACCAATTGATGCATCTTACATGGCTGCTTGCTAGCTTTTAAGACCCCAGATGCCTCTCACCAAAGTAGGATGCACAACATTTTCTTAATATACTTGGTTATGCCAGTTGACCTAGATGTCCCCTGAAAGAATGATCCCCAGACTCCTGCCCGTGCTACTCTGTCCCTCGAAGTGTTTGGTTGTATTCAGGAAACTTTTTAGCTTTGGTTTAGTCCAGTTGTGCTGATTTCCCCTGTAGTGTGTGCTGTCCTTCCCTTCATCTAATTCTTGTCTACTATCTAGTTAGTGAATAAACCTCTCCCTACCTCCTCACCCTTGTAACCATCAAAGAATGTTTTCTTCTGTGTTTAAACCTTTTCTTGAGTTCTTATAATAGTGGTTTTATACAATATTTGTCCTTTTGTGACTGACTGAATTCACTGAGCATAATGCCTTCCAGATTCCTCCACAAGATGTTTCACAGATTCATCATTGTTCTTTATCGTTGCATACTATTCCATTTTGTGAATATACCATAATTTGTTTATCCATTTGTCTGTTGATGGGCACCTAGGTTGTTTCCATATTTTTGCTATTGTGAACAACACTGCAATGAACATGGGTGTTAATGTATCTATTCGTGTGACGGCTCTTATTTCTCTAGGATATATTCCAAGGAGCAGGATTGCTGGATCATATGGTACTTCTATTTCTAACTTTTTAAGGAAGTGCCAAATCGATTTCCAAAGTGGTTGTACCATTTTACATTCCCACCAACAATGTATAAGTGTTCCAGTCTCTCCACAACCTCTCCACATATTTTATGTTGTGTTTTCTGGATTAATGCTAGCCTTGTTGGGGTGAGATGGTATCTCATTTTAGTTTTCATTTGCATTTCTCTAATGGCTAATGAGCGTGAGCATTTCTTCATGTGTCTGTTAGCTGCCTGAATGTCTTCTTTGGTGAAGTGCCTGTTCATATCCTTTGTCCATTTTTTAATTGTGTTGTCTTTTTGTTGTTGAGGTTTTCAATATCTTGTAGATTTTAGAGAGTAGACGCTGATCGGATTTGTTGTAGCCAAAAATTTTTTCTGTAGGTTCAGTCTGTAGATTGTCTTTTTACTCTTTTGGTGAAGTCTTTTGATGAGCATAAGCGTTTGATTTTTAGGAGTTCCCAGTTATCTAGTTTCTCTTCTGTTGTTTGTGCATTGTTACTTATGGTTCATATTCTGTTTCTGCCATGTATTAGGACTCCTAGTATTGTCCGTATTTTTTCTTCCATGATCTTTATCAATTTCTATTTTATATTTAGGTCTTTGATCCATTTTGAGTTAGTTTTTGTGCATGGGGTGTGAGGTATGGGTCTTGTTTCAGTTTTTTGCAGGTGGATATCCAGTTATGCCAGCACCATTTGTTAAATAGACTGTCTTTATGTCTGGATTCTCAATTCTGTTCCATTGGTCTATGTATCTGTTGTTGTACCAGTACCAGGCTGTTTTGACTATTGTGGTGGTATAATAGGTTCTAAAATCAGTTAGTGTGAGGCCTCCCACTTTGTTCTTTTTGAGTAATGCTTTACTTATTTGGAGCCTCTTCCCTTTCCATATGAAGTTGGTGATTTATTTCTCCATCTCCTTAAAAAATGCTGTTGGAATTTGGATCGGGATTGTATTGTATCTGTAGATTGCTTTGGGTAGAATTTACATTTTCACAAGGTTAAGTCTATGCATGAGCAAGGTATGTTTTCCCATTTATGCAGGTCTCTTTTGGTTTCTTGCAGTAGTGTCTTATAGTTTTCTTTGTATAGGTCTTTTATGTCTCTTCTTAGATTTATTCCTAAGTATTTTATCTTCTTGGGGTTTACTGTAAATGGTATTGATTTGGTGATTTCCTCTTCAAAGTTCTCTTTGTTGGTGTTCAAGTTGTAGGGTTAATGATTTTGGCCCTTCTTTTTTGGATGTGTGCACTTATTGCTATAAATTGACCTCTGAGCACTGCTTTTACTGTGTCCCAAAGGTTCTGGTAGGTTATGTTTTCATTCTCATTCTGTGAATTTCTTTATTCCATCCATAATTTCTTCTATAACCCAGTAGTTTTTGAGGAAGGCATTGTTGTTTCCATGTGTTTGATTTTTTTCCTTGCTTTTTCTGTTTTGATTTTTACTTTTATGCCTTTATGCTCAGAAAAGATGCTTTGTAATATTTCATTGCTTTGGATTGAGTTAAGGCTTTATGGCCTAACATGTGGTCTATTCTGGAGACTGTTCCAAAAGAAAGTATACTTGGCTGCTGCTGGGTGTTCAACAGGTCAGCTATTTTATAGAATGCCTCTCAGTTGGGTTTATCTGATGTTTCCCCATGATTAGAGTCAAGTTATATATTTTTGGCAAATACCACAGAAGTGATCTACTTACTGCATTACATTAAGAGGAATGTGATGTCCATTCCATTAGTCCCATCACTGATGATGTTAACTTTGATCACTTGGTTAAGGGGGTGTTTGCTAGGTTTCTTCAGTGTAATGTTACTGTTTTCGCCTTTGTAATGAATAAATGTCTTGTGGGGACATACAGGAGTCCTGGTAACACAGTGGTTAAAGCACTTGGCTGCTAACAAAAAGGTCAGCAGTTTCAACGTACCAGCCACTCCGTGGGAGAAAGAAGTGGTAGTCTGCTTCTGTAAAGATTTACAGCTTTGGAAACCCTATGGGGCAGTTCTACTGTGTCGTATAGGGTCACTGTGAGTTGGAAATGACTCCACAGCAGTGGGGTTTTTTTTTTTTTGTTTTGTTTGTGGGGACATATTTTCACACCAAGTTTCCTGTTACTCCTCAAACTTTTACCCGTTAGTTTTAGCATCTGTCCAAGAGTCTTGCCATAATATAACTATTTTAGATGGAGGCCAAATGGTGATTTTTAACTTTATTTTTTTACGTTTAGGTATTTAACCCATCTGGAATTTACATTGTAATTTAGTATTGTATGAGGTAAAGGTCTAAATTTATTTTCTTCCAAATAGTCAATTGTACCAACACTTTTTATTGTATGTCCTTTTTCCAACTGAAATGCTATCTTTAATACGTATGTTCCCATATGTACTTGGATCCATTCTAGACTCAGTTCTAGTCCCGCGTTTATTTATGGAATCTTTGGAACAATTTCATCCAATCCCTTCCTAAGTCCTGTAGGAATTATGGTTTAAAAAACCTTCCTGCTTTCTGCATAAGAATTTATCCTTTATTAAGCTGCCTAGTTTTCTTATTCTGGTATCCTGGTAAGGACTGTATGTCAACTTTGTTACAACATTGGACTGGAGAAACGATAAATACTATAAATACCTAGTGGAGACAAAATACTTGGAAGCTTTCCTGAGTGCAGTGACATAGCTAGGCATGTCTTCCAGGAACCCGGTAAGTTATGCCTATGGAGCTGTTACACTGGCTCTTGGAGCATAAACCTTTTAAAGCTAAATGGCTTCTGCACTTGTTCGATGTGGAGCTCATCTCCTCGCACCTGAGTCATACTGCTGTGTGAACTGCTACGAGGACTCCTGCAGAATGCCTGGTGTTGCTCTACCACATACTGCTTCCTGTCATACATTCTTCTAAGTGAATATAATGCCAATTGTGGACAGTTTTCTAAGTCTGCATGTTTACTTGAACTTAAGATCCTTTGATGGTCATAGCATTCTAATTGGAACTACATTAAATGTATATATAAATTTGGGGGAAGGATTGGAATGTTTATAGTATTAGGTCTTCCCATTCAGTAGTCTATAAATGGATTCAGGATCCATGTATACAACAAATGTTTTTAGTGTTCTTCATTTGGGTCTTCCACTTACTAAATTTATGGTATTAAAAAAAAATGTGTAAACCCTCAATGACTCTTGAGAAATCAAAGAATTTAAAAATATGTTAAGTTCAATTACAAATATACGTATACCTTTACAGGTAGGTTTGAATGTTTGCCTACATTATTGAAGGAAATGCTAAATTTCAGTTAGAAGTTAGTGAAAATGGATTTTTTATGGATTAACTTTGTACTGTACTTGATAAATTCATTGGCCTTTTTAAGTATAAAAATAGAACATTTGCCATTGTGACCTCTCTGCACTTCGTTTTTTTGTGAATATCAAATAGAATGCTTCACTTACCTGACATTATCAGTGATCTCAATGTTCCATGTAAAGGAATTTTCAAGGTGACTTATGCACCAACACTTTTATGTTAGATGGTACTCAATTGCCATTTTTCTTCTTTTATTAAACAGATTGAAATTGATTCTTAACCATGTTTTAGGGTCATCATAATTGAATATATGTTCAGCCTAGATCCCTTCAGTTAAGCTTTTATAATTCAGCTCGTTAATTTTGATGGAACTACCTTTCTGACTGGGAATTTAAGTTAATGAGACCAAGCAATTATCTTCCCCCAGATAGTATCCTCATTCGTTTATGCAAACATTATTGAACATCTACTCCATGCCAGGCATCATTCTAGGCACCAAGGATGCAACAAGGCTGCAACTTACCTCATTGGTTACCTAATCAGTTTGCGAAACTTCTTGCAGAGTGCAGCAGAGATGGTTACATAGTACCACATTAGATTTGTATGGATCTTTATTTCAGAGGTTTTTGTTTGTCTATATGCATTTTTGATCATTGGAGCCATACTGTGTGTTCTAAAACTGTGGTGCCTCAATGACCCATGTGTCTGTGCTCACTTCTAAGAAAAGGATGATCGCCTAACAGGCCCCTTTGTTTCCTCAACTTTCACAAGAATGTGTTAAATTTACCAACTCATTGTTACAGCCTGTTACCACTTAAATGCCACTTTTCTTGTATCAAGCCGTTATCTTCTCAAATTTACCACACAAAGCAGGAGTATTTATAGAAGAATAGTATGAAAATTATGCCATGAAAATCTATTCCTGGATTAAATTACCATCAGATACATAACGGATTACACATCACAGTATCCCCTTTGAGGACTTGTAACAAACAGTCCACAGGTTTGGGTGTGTTGAGCGACTACTTTTTTTACCTTAGAATATCACAGGTTTTCTTGGATTGGATAACCTCTTCGGGACCCGCTGCAAGAAAGCTTAGGGCAGAATTTGTGAACCTGAGTAGACAAGATTCCATCGTTACTTATTTTTTGTACTAACCTCATGATCTTACTTTTCCCCCTTAGTTTCCTCATTACTTTGTGTCTGTCACTTTTTGTGATTTTTATTGTGGTGAAAATACACACAAAATATTTGACAGCAGAACTCCCACATTTACAATTCAATGATATTGATTACATTTTCATGTTGTGCCACCATTACTGCTATCCTTTTCCAAAAACACTCCACAACCATTAGCAGGAACTGAATGCCCCCCAAACAAAACCTGCCCTTTCCCCCATCCTCCTACCCGTTAACCATTAATAATCTTTAGTTTCTATATATTTGCTTATTTCATATAAGCGAGCTTAAACAGTATTCATTTTGCCTTCTCTCAACTCCTCTTTCCATACTCCTCCTCCACAGAGTAACCACTATTAGGAGTCTGTTACATATTCTTTGAAATTGTAATCTATGAGCAAAACATATAATTAAAAGGGCATTCATGCAACTGATCACGTATAGTGTTTAAACCTAGTATTTATATAAATATACATTATACCAAATAATTACTTAGGACAGTGTTCTTCCCTAAGAACTTAACTCTTGACTGTTCAAATACCTCCCATTCCACTTCCCTTCCTCTCTCCAGTAGCACTGGACCTGTAGTTATCATCTTTGTTTTCTCTGGCCTCCTTCCTTCTCTTTTAACCTTCCAGGTATGCTCCCACCTTAAGGCCATTACACTTATTATGACTTGCTTCCCCTTCCTTCCTTTCCACCTTCTCAGGGACATCCTATTAAAACTTGTATCTCCCTTACTCTCCCCTTCCCTGCTTTTTCTCTGTAACACCTACATATTATGTATTTAATTATGTTTATTATCTCTTCACATGGCCACTTTCTTCTTCCAGATAGTGGCTAATGTTCTTTGTTGACATACTGCTTAAGATTTAGCAGGGGAGGGGATGACACAATTTAAAAAAAAATTACTGTGTTTCCAGTGAAGTGTACACAGCAAAACAAGTTCCCATTCAACAATTTCTACACGTATCATTCAGTGATATTGGTTACATTCTTCACATTATATCAACATTCTCATTATTTCTGTTCTAGTTGTTCAGTTCTTAGTCATTTAGTGCTGCTGTTTAACAGAAATGCCACAAGTGGATGGCTTTAACGAAGAGAAATCTATTCTCTTACAGTCTAGAAGTCCGAATTCAGGGTGCCAGCTCCAGGGTAAGCCTTTCTCTCTCTGCCAGCTCTGGGGGAAGGTCCCTGTCATCAATCTTCCCCTGGTTGAGGAGCTTCTCAGTGCAGTGACCCCGGGACCAAAGGACGTGCTATTCTCCTGGCTCGTTTCTTGGTAGTATGAGGTCCCCTTGTCTCTCTGCTCTCTCCTTTTATATCTCAAGAGACTGGCTTCAGACAAAACCTAATCTTGTAGACTGAGTCCTGCCTCATTAACTGCCTCTAATCCTGCTTCATTAACATCACAGAGGTAGGATTTATAATACATAATATCAGATAACAAAACAGTGGACAATCACACAATACTGGGAATCATGGCCTAGCCAAGTGGACACATTTTGAGGGACACAATTCAATCCGTAACAAGTTCCCGTTACCCTAGTAGTCTCAGAGCCCCCAAGCCCCCCACCTTCTCACCTCTGCTTTAGAGTATTTGTTGACCATTTGGTCTCATTATAGATGGTTTTTTAAAAAGAGTGGGGCACGATTTTAGAAATCAACTTTTTAAAAAGTATCCTTTATACTTTGAATTAGAAGAATGAATTCTCTTCTAATGTTAAGGTCCCATTTGTTTTCCACAAGTTAGAAAAAATAATCTGTAACTCCTTTGTCTCTAATGTGCTAATAGCTAGCAATTAATATTTAGCAATGACTTGTAGTAATGTCTGCCTAAGTTTTTAAAGTACTCCTAGTCAAGACATTAATGTTCTCTTTAAGACAATGGTTCCCAGTCTTTTTAATAACCTGGTTTAACAACAAAAGCCCTCTAAGGACCAACACAGATTGCCAATTTTGTTGATTATCCCTTACTGGCAAAAAAAAAAAAAAACCTTTGAAAATTTATCTTTTTAATAAAGGTGTCTGAGGTACTTCAATTCCATGTATTTACAAAATTCTCAGCTCCATTTATGGACCACAGATCATAATAATCTAATTGTTCCCAATGCTGTGAGAGAGAAAACAAAGGAGCTCATACTCCTATACCTTTTTATAAAGGTCACCTGAAACATCATTCACCTCTTCGCTAAACAGTGGTTTGTTTCCTATTAGAATGTGGGCTTCTTGAAGACATGAGCCATATTATTTATCTTTCCTTTAGCATAGTGACTGGTACTAAATACTCTTTAAATATTTACAACCTGGCCCACAAAAAAGAAGAGAGAAAAAAACTAAGAGTTTTTTTTAAAGTCTGAAAAATAAACAAGGATTACACATTCAGATGTAAGCAAAAATACTGGGAAAAATTAGGAAATTAACTCAGGATTGACAAAACTTTGTACAAATATACACTGGAGGAATGCTGGGAAAAGGACTGGTGCTCAAATTCAATCCAGATATTTTTCTATTGTACCAAAATAAAGAGACAATACAGTTGTCAAAGAAATTAACTTTTATTTGAAAGGAGACTACTTTTCCCCACACGTATCATCTAAGGACTATATATACCATGACCAGTGTCCCAATACCAAAATTTCTAACAGCAAATTATACAATTGCTCTAGTTAATAAATAAGGGTTGTCCTTCACTGATTAAGGGAATATTCAATAAGTTTAACACCAAAAAAAGTCACATTTTAAGTCTGTAAGGTTTAACAGATGTATTTCAAATACAACATGTTGTACAGGAGTCCACAAGTTTTCACCTCTAAAAAACAAAGACTTAATTGTTAGGGTTCAAAAATTTCGTTCTTTGAAAGAAATGACCAAGTGTTTTCTTCTATAGTATCAAACTTTCTACACTCAACTATTTGACTATTCCATGCCACCCAAGACAAACTTGACATGACGGAGCTACTTTATGTTACTATCTTACCCAAAATAAAGTTTAAAAACAAAAAAGTTTGTCATAAATGCAAGTCTCTAATACAATGCCTAACACAAAAAAAGGCTTTAAAAAAGTAACTTACTTTCCTTATTTGATTAGCTACGAGTTAATTTTATGTAAAAGCAAAGAAAAATAATTTACCAAGCAAAACACTGGGGTTCCTTTTTTACTCAAGATGTTTAACTACTCAATAACAATTACATCTTCAAGAATATAATAAAAAGAGTGAAAAACAGCAATACAACTGACAACGTGTAGATGCTAGACAAACCGAAGATGTTTTTAAAGGGTTCTTTTTTAAAGAGTAGGCAAGATCAGAAGCTTAGGGAGAGCCAGAATTAAAATAATTAAAAAAAAAGAAACAAGAGAAAAGGAAAACAAAAATATGTCCTCAACTGCAACCATTCAGTTTATCAATAGCGTCCTGAAAAAGAACAAAAGAAATGTTAAAATATGACAATTATAGTTTGACTTGCCTAATATTTTCCAACTCTCAACAGCCTCCACATACTCTTAATTTTCTAAAGTGAACCATTATTTAGAAATGAGGTTCTTAATGCTACAAAAGAAAGTTTACTTACTTGGGCTGTAAGAACGAGATCTTGATCGTGATCTGTATCGACTATAATAAGGAGAAGGTGATCTTCTTCTGTAGGAAACAAAAGATTATTTAGCATACCACATAATTGCTCCACTGAGGCAGATGAAAAAATAAAAATAAAAATAAACTTCAACACTCAGTATTATATCCAACACGGTAACTATTAAGGTCTTTTTGTGCCAATGATACTAGAAGAATAAAGCAAGCATGTGGCACAACAAAATATTGGCAAATAAAGGTAGTTAACCTCCATGCTCAGTTTTCAGAAAAATCATTTCTGTTTCTTTCAAGAAATCATCATATACAATTTTAAACATCAAATTTTTGCAAACGTCTATCAAACATAAATTAGAAGTACCAAACAGTACTACCATCATCAAATTTAGAACAGAAATCATAAACTTAAACATTACCTGTACCGGTAATCATAGTCTTCATATCTGTCATACCCACGATCGTATCCTCTATCATAGTAAGAATCTCGACGTCTGCCACCACCTCCACCTCCGCCGCCACCTCCACCTCCGCCACCGCCACCACCACTACTACAGAAGAATGCATAACATCAATGTGAAGCACTGTTTTGGGAAGCAGTATCAAAATGTTAAGATGTGAATTCCTGGGATTAATTCAAAAACCAGAAACCAAACCCACTGCCGATGAGTCGATTCCGACTCATAGCAATCCTACAGAACAGAGTAGAACTGCCCCATAGGGTTTCCGAGAGCGCCTGGTGGATTTGAACTGCTAACCTTCTGGTTAGCAGCTGTAGCACTTAACCACTACACCACCAGGGTTTCCAAAGCAATTAATACATTTCTAGAATTAAAAAGTAACCAACCCTGAGCACCAAAGAGAACTGGACCTGACAAAAGGGTCCAGCACTAAAACAATTCCAGGGTCTGGTGTTTAAACCTTTAGCAGTGATTTAAACTCTAATCACAAGGACACCATTTTCACAGTAGTTTTCTGTAGGCTGTCCCTTGCCAATTACCACATTTTCTCCCAGTAAGATTTCAAATTAAAGGAAAGTCTATAATCCCTTCACTCCCAAGAAATACCTCTGTGAATACTGTCTTTGGTTGTATTATATTAAAAAACATTATAAAAGTTACTATCTGTTTTACTCAAAATGTGAAAATTGTGGCAACTGTGGTTTTTTTTAAACAAATGCAATTATCAGTAAAATCCTCACTATGGATAGGTTTCCAAGGTCACATAAGAAGAGAAAGAGAATATTTAAAAACCACTCAGTATTTTTCTAGTATTCAGAATTTTTTCCTATTGGTATACTACCAAGAGAAGAGCCAGGAAATCCACTGATAGTTTTACTTTGTCTCCCTACTCAAATTACATACTCCAAGAAGAGGTACATGTTAAAACAACTGTCAACTCTAATAGGAAAAAAAAAATCATTTTATCGTCTGATTAATTAAAAATTTGCACACACTTCTAGTGGATTTCTGATTCTTATAGTTCAGTTTCGGAAACTTGAAATCTTACTGTGTTGGTCTGCCCATGTAGATGCCTGGTGTAGGTGTGTGTGCTCTCTTGGTGATAGAATAATCCACACGAATTCTTCTACCATCTAGCTCCATTCCATTTGCCCTTTCCATAGCCTATAAAGGAGAACAGGCACAGAAAGTCATGCACAATTCACTAGTCTTTCAGTAATAGTTACTTAACACAATTTACTTAGTCCCAAAAGCAGCCACGTAATCTTCCCCAAACCATGAGATCAGCAAGAGGTATGAAAAGTCTCTTCAAGCTAAACTTTTTATATGTTATACATGTAGGCTGTAATTTCACACTGACTAGTCTCCAGCCATTCCACTTATAAAGACCAACATTAAAACAGTGAAAGTAGGAGCTAAGGTTTATAAGGTTCTAATTATAACCTGTCCTCCCTTCTTGTCCTTCAGTTTGCAGCCCGGTATGCTGATATGACTCAGTGAGCAGCCAAGAAGAAATGATGATATAAGGAACTGGCTAAGTGGTTAAGAGCTTGGCTGCTAATCAAAAGGTTGGCAGATGGAATCTACCAGCCGCTCCTTGGAAACGCTATGGGGCAGTTCTACTCTGTCCTATAGGGTCACTATGAGTTGGAATTGACTCTACAGCAGTGGTTTTAAGCATGCCATTATGGTAAAACCTCTGTCTCTTACTGAGACTGGACTAAAAATACACATAATTTTAATACAATCCACAAATATTTCACCTTAAGAGCCCCCAAAGAGCTAATTCTTTTGTTTTTAAGACTATGCACTCTTAACAACAGTCTACCACTTTCATAAAAGCAAGCTGTATCTCTTTTGGTCTCACCTTTCAGAAGAACAACTATGACGATTTTTCCCATGTAATTAAAAAAAAAAAACACTAAAATTATTTCTCTCCCACATTTTCCATCTGAAAATTCAAAATTCTCTGAAGTACTTCTTTCCCAAACAACTGGGGCTAGGATTTTACATATTAATCCTTACTATAAAAAACCAAACTCATAGCCGTCGAGTCGATTCTGACTCATAGCAACCTTACAGGACAGAGTAGAACTGCCCCACAGAGTTTCTGAGGAGTGCTTGGTGGATTCGAACTGCCGACCTTTTGGTTAGCAGCTGTAGCTCTTAAACACTATGCCACCAGGTGTGCCAATATTACTGAATTTTCTTATGTACAGACACTTCAGCAAAAACACTTAGGAAGTCAGTGTTGAAGGGCTAGGGGAGGCAGCTACAGCCATAGAGAAGGAGCCACACAATTCAAAGAAGCCTGAATAATTCTGAGGTTGGCAATAACCAGTTTCAGTCTGGGCAACTCAAAGCAGAAATTACAATTCAGCTGGTAAATCTAAGCCAGTCAAGCCTTAGATAACACACTGCCACCTAGTGAACACCAAATATCCAATGCACCTCAAGCGCAGCCACCGCCCTATCTATCAGTAGATGCTTCCATGTTGCTATGACACTGAACAGGTTTCAGCAGAGCTTCCAGACTAAGATCAGGAAGAAGGGCCTGGTGATATGCTTCTGCAAATCAGCGAATGGGATAACACAACACTCTACAGGTCACAACTACCCAATCCAAAAGTGCCCAGGGACTGTCATGAGAAAGAGGGCGGGGAGCCTGATTCAACAGCAGCTAGTAACAACAACAGCCAAAAACCCTACCAGTCATTCTTTGTATCTGAGCTCACATTTCCTATCACTTTGTCCTTAGGCACCAATTCCAATAAACACAATAATAATTTAAACACTCTGGATAATGACAGCATTTGCAAGAAGTTCTTTGGGACCAAGTAAAGTTGCAATTTTTGTTTTACTTTATCCAGAAATAAACCGGGGGGGGGGGAACAGGGGACGGAACGGGACACGAGCGGTATCACAAACAAGTTTCACATGAAAAAAAAAATTAAATTGTGATGGTTTGCACTTTGCAAAGATACAAAAATTCCATCAATTACCAAGTAAGATATCTTAGTATCTTCTAAATTTATACTGTACCCCTTAAATGAAACCAGGAAGAAAACAAACTACAAACATATAACAATAAAAAACAGTTATAAAAACTCGTGGAAATAGTGGTGATGGTTGTACAACACTGTGAATGTAATTAATGTCACTGAATTAACTGTATATTCAAAAGTGGTTAAAAGGGCAATTTCACATTATACACAGTTTACCACCATTAAGTAAAAAAAAATCCAATTGGAAAAAAACTCACAATACTAATGGAGGAAAAAATCACCAACTTCATATGCAAAGGGAAGAAGCCCCGGATAAGTAAAGCATTACTGAAGAACGACAAAGTGGGAGGCCTCACACTACCTGATTTTAGAACCTATTATACCGCCACAGTAGTCAGAACAGCCTGGTACTGGTACAACAACAGATACACAGACCAATGGAACAGAATTGAGAATCCAGACATAAATTCATCCACCTATGAGCAGCTGATATTTGACAAAGGCCAAAAGTCCGTTAAATGGGGAAAAAGCAGTCTCTTTAACAAATGGTGCTAACATAACTGGATATCCATCTGCAAAAAATTGAAACAAGACCCATACTTCACGCCATGCACAAAAACTAACTCAAAATGGATCAAAGACCTAAAAATAGAATCTAAAACGATACAGATCATGGAAGAAAAAATAGGGACAACACTAGGAGCCCTAACACATGGCATAAACAGAACACAAACCATAAGTAACAATGCGCAAACACCAGATAAGAAACTAGACACCTGGGAGCTGCTAAAAATCAAACACTTATGCTCATCCAAATACTTCACACCAAGAGTAAAAAGACAACCCACAGACTGGGAAAAAAATTTTGGCTACAACGAATTTGAACAGGGTCTAATCTCTAAATCTACAAGATACTGCAAAACCTCAACAACAAACTAAAAAAATGGGCAAAAAGATATGAACAGACACTTTACCAAAGAAGACATTCAAGAGGCTAACAGACACAAGAGGAAATGCTCACAATCAT
This sequence comes from Trichechus manatus latirostris, assembly GCF_000243295.1. NCBI lineage: Eukaryota > Metazoa > Chordata > Mammalia > Sirenia > Trichechidae > Trichechus > Trichechus manatus. Next base: position 10,161,959 of record NW_004443986.1, read on the forward strand.
TAGCCATTAGAGAAACGCAAATGAAAACTACAATGAGATACCATCTCACCGCAACAAGGCTAGTATTAATCCAAAAAACACAAAATAATAAATGTTGGAGAGATTGTGGAGAAACTGGAACACTTATACACTGTTGGTAGGAATGTAAAATGGTACAACCACTTTGGAAATCAATTTGGCAAATCCTTACTGGGGTCTTAAAAGCTAGCAGGCGGCCATCTAAGATGCATCAATTTGTCCCAACCCACCTGGAGTAAAGGAGAATGAAGAACACCAAAGACACACGGAAAATACCAGCCCAAGATACAGAAAGGGCCACATAAACGACAGACTCCATCTGCCTGAGACTAGAATTAGATGGTGCTCAGCTACCACCAATGACTGTCCTAACAGGGAACATAACAGAGAGTCCCTGACACAGGAGGAGAAAGGTGGGGTGCAGAACTCAAATTCTAGTAAAAAGACCAGATTTAATGGTCTGAGATTGGAGCAACCCCAGAAGACAAGGCCCCTGGACTCTCTGCTGGCCCAGAGCTGAAACCATTCCCGAGGCCAACTCTTCAGACAAAGATTAGACTGGACTATGGGACATAAAGTGATACTCATGAGGAGTGTGCTTCTTAGCTCAAGTAGATACATGAGACTAAATGGGCAGCTCCTGTCCAGAGATGAGATGAGAAGGCAGAGAGGGTCAGGACTGGTTGAATGGACATGGGAAATCCGGAGTGGAAGGGAGGAGTGTGCTGTCAAAGTATCGGGAGAGCAACTAGGGTCACACAGCAATGTGTGTATGAATTTTTGCATGAGAAACTGACTTGAATTGTAAACTTTCAGTTAAAACATGATTAAAAAACAAAACTCACGATACTGACAAATTAAAACATTAGGGAGCCTATTAAATATGCTATTAAATACACTGTTATCAGAAAAGACCAGTTCCTGGAGGACATCATGCTTGGTGAAGTACACGGTCAGTGAAAAAGAAGATGACCCTCAGCAAGATGGACTGACACAGTGCCTACAATGGGCTCAACACAGCAACAGGGCACCTGACAACAATATTAAATAAATGACTTTCAAACAGAGTTTTACTTTGTTGGTAGTTACTCAGGATTTCTCAATCTTGGCACTACTAACATCCTTTGCGAAGGGGGCTGTCTTGTGCATTAAAGAAAGTTTAGTGGCATCCCTAGCCTCTACTCACCAGATGCCAGTATTATCCATTATTTTGGAAGAAATGGCCATTAAAAAAAATTATTTTGTTGTTCTGTTGTTGAGAATATGCACAGCAAAACATACACCAAATCAACAGTTTCTACGTGTACAATTCAGTGACACCGATTACATTCTTTGAGTTCTGCAACCATTCTCACCCTCCTTTTCCAAGCTGTTCTTCCTCCATTAACATAAGCCCACTGCCCCCTAAGTTTCCTATTTAATCTTTCAAGTTGCTGTTGTCAATTTGATCCCATATGGATAGTTCTTAAAAGAGCATAACGCTTAAGGCAGGTATTTTTTACTAGTTAAACTACTGTCTGGCCAATTTTTATCATGACTGTTTATGTTGTACTCAAACACTGTTGATGCACAGAGCAGTAATGCCCTATATCCAAGTGTATCATGTGTAAAATGGTACACACACTACTGCAGAAGAAATGCCAGTATTGTCCATTTATTAAGGTCTGAGAAAAGTTTAATACTCAGCTTCAAGTTCCTTAAAATGAAATTTTCTAACTCAATCACCAGGAACTAGCCTATCTTAGTAAAGACAATGCAAGCCTACTGCTTGCTTTACAATTCAATACCTAATACATTAGATTAGCACCATTTCAAGTCAATGACTTGGATTATTTTGTTAGGAAAATTCAGAATGATACTAAATGAAATAATGTCTGTCAATTCCTTCCAGGTATTATTTTCCAAGTATAGAACAAAATGATAAATGAATATTAAAATAAAAAAAAAAGCTCTGTATATACAAAGAGCTAATTAGTCTCATAAAATTAAACATAAATAAATTTAAACACTATAGAATTTTTCAGTCTATTTAATTATCTACATGTAACACCAATATGGCTTATTCAAAAGAAAACATGTACAGACTTAATTTTTTCCATTAACTTAAATACACACAGCTCAATTTATAAGGCCACATTTCAACCAGAATAGGCTTATACCAGAATGTACAGCCTAGAAAGTGGAACTGTGGTCACTCCAATGGTAACATCGAGAAGCAGAGTTTGGATGAGGTCGGAGTACAGAACTGGGAGTCTATTAATCAACTTTTAACAGTGATTCGATACTATAATCATGTCCATTAGGGATTTTTCAAATTGTAAAGCATTTATTTTTTAATAGCACACAATAACCTTTTCCGGCAACTTTTTAAAAATTCTAAATTGTATTTCTTTTATTTCCACAGAAAATACTCCTATCAATTATAAAAACAAATTTACCTCCTTCGAGTCATCTATTCTCTCAAAATAAACAAAAGCAAATCCTCGAGACCGTCCAGTTCGCTGATCATAAACCACATTGACACCACTCAATGGTCCATAGCGGGAAAATACTTCACGAAGATCTCTCTCTGTTGTGTACAAACTGAGGCCAAACACTCCAAGACAAGTGTTAGGATCTGGATTCGCCTATTGAATAAAGAGTTTATTTAAATGTAATTAATACTCCAAATTAAAATACATGCAAATATCTTGCTTAGAACATCCAATGTAACAGCACATTGTTTCAAGTCACTGGGAAATAAGATTTTAAGAGAAGTAATGCAGATGAGCCACGATTTTACAGCTCACAGTATACTCAGGCCTTCTATGGAGTACACTTCAAGCTATATAGCTGGATTAAAAAATGTTTTTACTCTATAGCCCAGTAATCTCACTATTCAGAATGTATCCTAAAGAAAGAGTTCATCCTCAGATTAATTAATACTAAATATATCCTCAGTTTAACTAATACAAAGGCATTTGACTGTGTGTATCATAACAAATTATGCATAATATTGTAAAGGATGGGAATTCTAGAACACTTATAGTGTGCTCATGCAGAACCTGTACATAGACCAAGAGGCAGTCCGAATAGAACAAGGAGATGCTGTGTGGTTTAAAATGAGGAAGTGTGTCAGGGTGGTATCCTTTCAGCATACTTATTCAATATGTATGCAGAGCAAATCATCCAAGAAGCTGGACTATATAAAGAGTGCGGCACTAGGATTGGAGGAAGACTCATTAACAACCTGTGATATGCAAATGACACAACCATGAAGCACTTACTGATGAAGACCTAAGACTACAGAGCCTTCAGTATGGGTTACACTTCAACATAAAGAAAACAAAAATCCTCACAACTGGATCAATAAGCAGTACCATGATAAATGGAGAAAATATTGAAGCTGTCAAAGATTTTATTTTACTTGGACCCACAATCAAAACCCGTGGAAGTAGCAGTCGAGAAATCAAACGATGTATTGCAGTGGGCAAATCTGCTGCAAAAGACCTCTTTCAAGTGTTCAAAAGTAAAGACGTCACTTTGAGGACTACGATGCACCTGACCCAAGCCATGGTTTGTTTTTTGTTTATTGCTGTAGTTTAAGTTTACAATTCAAGTCAGTCTCTCATACAAAAATTTATAGTTATGTGACCCTAATCACTCTCCCTATACTGTGACAGCACACTCCTCCTTTCCATCCTTGATTTCCCATGTCCATTCAACCAGCTCCTAACCCTCTCTGCCTTCTCATCTCACCTCCAGACAGAAACTGCCCATTTAGTCTCATGTATCTACTTGAGCTAAGTATCATTTTATGTCCCATAGTCCAGTCCAATCTTTGTCTGAAGAGTTGTCTCGGGAACTGTTTTAGTTCTGGGTTAACAGAGAGTCCAAGGCCCATGCTTTCCAGGGTTCCTCCAGTCTCAGTCAGATCATTAGGTCTGGTCTTTTTACTAGAATTTGGGTTCCCCACCCCACCTTTCTCCTGCTCTGTCAGGGGCTCTCTGCTGTGTTCCCTGTCAGGGCATTCACTGGTGGTAGCTGGGCACCATCTAGTTCTTCTGGTGTCAGGTTGATGGAGTCTCTGGTTTATGTGGCCCTTTCTGTCTCTTGGGCTAACACTTTCCTTTGTCTTTGGTGTTCTTCATTCTCCTTTACTCCAGGTGGTTGGGACCAATTGATGCATCTTAGATGGCTGCTTGCTAGCTTTAAAGACCCCAGACGCCACTCACCAAAGTAGGATGCACAACATTTCCTTTTCTTTGTCGTTCTAATTTCCATTTCTTTTTTTTTTAATCGTACTTCAGGTGAAGGCTTACAGAACAAATAGTTTCTCATGAAACAGTAGTACACATGTTGTTTTATGACATTAGTTAACAACCCCACAACATATTAACCCTCTAACTTCTCAACCTTTTTTTTTT
>NW_004443986.1:10167432-10168997 GCF_000243295.1 Trichechus manatus latirostris
GTCTATTTCTAGCTTTCTGAGGAAGCGCCATATCATTTTCCAAAATGGTTGTATCATTTTGCATTCCCACCAGCAGTGCATAAGAGTTCCGATCTTCCCACAGCCCCTCCAACATTTGTTATTTCCAGTGTTTTTGATTTGTGCCAGTAATCAAGCCATGGTTTTTTCAATGACTCATGTGCATGCAGAAGTTGGACAATGAATAATGAAGACCAAAGAAGAATCGATACATCTGAATTACGGTAGTGGTGAAGAATATCGAATATACCATGGACTGTCAGAACGAACAAATCTGTCATGGAAGGAGAACAGCCAGAATGCTCCTTGGAAGTGAGGATGGTGAGACTTCATCTTATGTACTTTGGACATGTTAGTAAGAGGGACCAGTTCCTCGAGAAGGACCATCACGCTTCGTAGAGGGTCAGCAAGAAAGAGGAAGACTCTCAATGAGATGGACCGACACATCTTTACATGTGGCTGCAACAATGGGCTCAAACAGTAATGACTGTGAGGGTGTTGTTACATTGGGCAAGTGTTTCGTTGTGTTATATATAGGGTCACTATGAGTTAAAATAGACTCGATGGCACCTAACAGAATTTTTCTGATTTACTCTCTCTTCTCCATTTTTATTCTTTAACAAGAATAATCTTTCAATGTTCCCACAATCCTCAAATTTAAGAAGTAAATGCAGGCTAGATTTCAGAACCTCATAATGACAGACTCCACAGGTAAATGATTTAATATTATGCAGGAGCACAGTATAGGAGTTAAAGTACAGGAACTTTAAGGTCAAGCAGTGTGGTTGAAACCCAGGTTTTACCAGTTAGCTTTAAAAAAAAAAAAAAAAGCCCAAGACCCAAACTCAATTTCGTTACACAGAGAAGTCAGGAGTATTAAATGAATTTAAAAACACTGTATAGTGCTTAAGATAAGTCAGTGTTAGCTTTTATTACTAAGAACACTGTATAGTGCTTAAGATAAGTCAGTGTTAGCTTTTATTACTAATATTGAGTTTTCGGTATCTATTTCCCCCCCCCACTACTAGGGAAAAACTTTGAACGTATCTCAATTTTCTGAACTCATGTTTATACTTTTCATTTTAATTCTCGGAACATATCACCTCCTCCCTACCTCCAAATTTCATCTTTCTTAACTACTCAAAAGTCAAGAAAGGAAACTATACTTAAATATATATAAACACTATTCATACACTCCCTTTGTGGTAGCTCTCATGAAATACATAATCTTGCTAAGATGTTGTCATTTTCTTTATTAGCAAATCCACAGCATAAAAGATGTTCCTTTTCTCATCTAGGTCAACTGGCATAACAAAGTTTATTAAGAAAATGTTCTTCATCCTACTCTGGTGAGTGGTGTCTGGGGTCTTAAAAGCTAGCAAGCAGCCATCTAAGATGCATCAACTGGTCCCAACACACCTGGAATAAAGGAGAATGAAGAACACCATAGACACAAGGAAAGTATTAGCCCAAGAGACAGAAAGGGCCACATAAACCAGAGACTGCATCAGCCTGAGACCAGAAGAACTAGATGGTGCCTGGCTACC
>NW_004443986.1:10169097-10193228 GCF_000243295.1 Trichechus manatus latirostris
TATTAGCCCAAGAGACAGAAAGGGCCACATAAACCAGAGACTGCATCAGCCTGAGACCAGAAGAACTAGATGGTGCCTGGCTACCACCAATGAACGCCCTGACAGGGAACACAACAGAGAGTCCCATATGGAGCAGGAGAAAAGTGGGCTGCAGAACCCAAATTCTAGTAAAAAGACCAGACTTAATGGTCTGAGACTGGAGAAACCCCAGAAAACATGGCCCCCAGACTCTCTGTCAAGCCAGCACTAGAACCATTCCCAAGGCCAACTCTTCAGACAAAAGATTAGACTGGACTATGGGACATAAAATGATAGTCATGAAGAGTGTGCTTCTTAGCTCTGGTAGATACATGAGACTAAATAAGCAGCTCCTGTCTGGAGGTGAGATGAGAAGGCAGAGAGGGTCAGGAGCTGATTGAACGGACACGGAAAATCCGCGGTGGAAAGGAAGAATGTGCTGTCACAGTATAGGGAAAGCAATGAGAGTCACATAACAAGGTATGTATTAATTTTTGTATGAGAGACTACCTTGAATAGTAAACTTTACAACAATAGACAAGAAATAAAAATGAAAAGATTTCCCTTTTATTTTGATAGCTAAAGCAGATTAAGGATGTTTCTGAAGTACCACTTCTAAACAATGTCCTAACTCTCATAGAAGCAAGGTATTATACCATGACTAAACACACAAGGAAAAAAAAAATTCCGTTAACTTTTAAAAATCACATACTCTGCTGCCTGTATGTCTCCTCCGGTTAGACATTGGAGAATGACTTCGGCTCCTTCGACGTCGGTATTCTGGTGTATATGATCTACTTCGAGATCGTCTCCTGTGAGAATGAGAGTGGGATCTGGATCGAGTGTAACGTCTATGAGAATGCCTCCTTGATCTCGACCTTTGAGAGAAAAATATAGGTAAACATACTAAAATAAAATGGCTACAAGGATGTATACCATAAATCTCCGCCTATTCTCAGCTTTTTTCTCCCTTCTAAGGAAAAGGTATTTTTCCTCTTGTTCTGTTGATTACTACCACCTCATCTCACACATCTATCTGTCCGTTGCTGCCTCCCTAGTTCATCTATCTGATTATTCCATTGTTCTCAGATGGTCCTGTCTATAAATTTCATTAATTCAACAAATTTTTATTTCCCATTCTATGACTCTTCCTTAAATAACTTAGCCAAACCAGTGGGAATGACGGTAACACAAAAAAACTTTAAGGCATGCAAGAAATATTATAAATACTAAGGGCTAGGAGGGTTTAGAGAGCGCGACAACATGGGGCAAAGGGAACGAAAACTAATGAGGGAAGACATACAACAAAGAAGGCTAACAATAAAGCTGGGAGACTTAATAGTTGGAACCTGCTAGGTAGACAAGGGGAAGTTTCTAGGAGTATCAAGAACAAAGGTTCCTGGACAAGAAGACATGGAGACCTGTTTAGAGAACAGCAAAACAGCATCTCTATCTGCTAAGAATTAAAACACTTTACAGTAAGCAGTGAGAGTGAAGATTAGGAAAGGACCAATTGTGTAAAACCTTGATTTATCAGGCTGAGTGTTACTGAAGGGAGGCAAGTTATTAAAGGCTTCTGAGTGGGAAAACCAATAAAATGAGTAGACCACTCTCTAAAAGAAAATTAATCATTTGAGGGGCGGGGTATGTACGAAGAAAATTTGTGTTTGTTCAAGAATATCAAATAGGATACTTCCCATTTTCCTTAGCATTAATTTACAGACCCAATTTTAAAAATAAAGAAAAAACATTAATAAATAGAAAGCCTGTCATTTTAAATAACAACTATTACTTTTAAATAGTCATGAAAAGTGAGACACCAACTTAAAACTCTTCAGGATCCCTACCCTTTCTTTCTTCTGTTTCATGCTCCCTTGGCAAGGAAACTAGTAAAAAAAATTACAGTGACTTATCACATTGTCTGTCCCAATTATTTTAAACCTTTTTTTTTTCCACCCCAGTAGACCTGGGACATCTGATATGCTGAATTTTGCAGTGGTTTACCAGAGAGTTTAGTGGGGCGACCTCTGAATCACCTGGTGATTCTTTTTCCCCCTCTAAATTATACCTGAACCGAGCCCCAGCCTGGGTCTACTGAGTCAAAATCTGCAGGTAATGGATGTAGCTGGAATGTGAATCTTGAAAAAGCTTCCCAAACCAGTCTGATTCTCAGTACAACAAATACACATGAACCTTCTCTACACTAAATTACACACAAGTCTCCAATGGAAATAATTATCAATTTGTTGGGCAAATCTTGTTGGGATTAAACCCAAACACTAACTCTCAAATGCCAAATGCCAAGCACATTTAAGACAATCGACATATAATTTGTATTCAATAGATTACTCAGGCCAAGAGATGATTCTGGCTTATCTAAGTCTAGAAGATAATCATTTTCAAACTCCACAGTTTGAGGAAAACTACTTCATGATTTCGAGTCTTTGGGGAAAATTCTACACAAAATGCAGTAAAAACGGAGAATTTGGTAATACCTCCTTTGCCCTGAAAAACCTAAGGAAAGCATCTTAAGTATTATTTTGAATACACTTACCTGGATTTTGATCTAGATCGAGAATGGGATTCAGAGTGTTTGGAAACCCTTGATGGACTACGAGATCCTGACCTGCTCTCCGATTTTACACGAGCAGGAGTTCCCGTTGGAGATTTTGACTGAGAGCGAGACTCCTAACAAAGAAGACAGTATTACAAATGGCACTGGTCACGTAGATGCCTAACACCTAACATTTAAAGTACCGTAATTATTTTATATTGATTGCTCCTGAAAAACAAACGGTTAGGCAACACCCTCCAGAAAAAATTTCAGCTCATTAATAACCCATTGTTAATACTGCTAACTGTCCTCAATAATTCCCTACTTGAACCAGATCACCAATTCTCTATTAACTAAGTAATCATGCAAAATTCATCTACAACTTGATCATACAGACACTGGAACATAAACCATACATTTACTTAACCTAGGACCCATTCATTCTTCCAGATTCTTTTAATTCTACTTCACTCTTGCTTTCTACTTCTCTTCATTCTTCATTGAGTTTTTCATTTTTCATACTTCGTGTATTCTTCCCCAATTCAAACAATTCAAAATAGCCTTAAAAAAATATTCAAGTGCTTCTATCTGACCAATCTTCTGTTCAATTTTTTCCCCCATTCAATTTTAATTTTCTGATCTTTAATACTTTTCATTAGCCTTCTTTTATCTTGATTTATCTTCCACATTCTTGGAAAAAACTCTTCAATTTCTTCACGAACATTAACCTTAATGGAAAAAGAACATTTAGTATATTTAAGCACGTGGGGATTATAAAACTCTGCTGGAGTTCAGAATGTTATCTACCAAATGGAAAAGCCAGCAGGCAAAGTGCAAATAACTAGTTTATTAAAAAAACAATTTTATAATTTTAAAAATTGTTCAAAAGTCTAGATTCTAACAATTATAGAAAATTTATTGAATTTCTCTAAATGTTTTTTACCATACTCTTCACCCTCCTCCCCTTTCATGTTTCATCCTAGGTCCTAAAATGTGAACAATTTTAATATAAATGCTTAATTCAAATATAACTCTAACATTAACTGTAATTTCCCATCTAAGTGTTAAGTTTTTACTATTTTATAACCTGAAGATTCTTAGTGATCTTAAAATAAGCTTTCACTAAGTCATGCTAAGAAATCAAGATATAGTTAAAGCAAAGCATCCTAGGCTGAAATATTTGTACACCCTAACTAAACTCACATTACAGGACACATGCTAAGGTTCAAAGAAGTCTAAAAGACTAATAAAATGACTAACATCCTCTTCTGATTTTGTTTGATCACTATATCTGTGCTCACTCTGACTTAACCAGAAAGATGTTCTGAAGGCAAACAAGCATAATGAAAAAAATCAGGGGAAAAGGACTGGCTTATAAAATCCTAATATATGTATGTATTTTTGCAATCATGCCATCTTAAATGCTATGTTATCCATGAACTATCATAATGTATAAGAAGTTACAAAATTAATACCATAGTCTTATTTCTGATTCCACCTTTTGTTCAGTTTTTTTGCATATTTTATGCATTTATGCATACTTGAGGCTCCCTTCAATCACTACAGTCTTATATTAGAAAACTGGTTTCTGAGAAAGTTGAATGCAAATCAAATAATTTAAAACCAATTAAAAGCTTGCTTTTAAAATAAATCTTATGCAAATTTCTTTAAGATCAAAACTACCTTTTGTTTTGCAAATAATTGTACTTCACTATAAAACTAAATCTGCACTCATAGTATACCAGTGTACATAGGTTAATGAGTATTTATTTGTAAATAAATACTCATTAAGTATATATTACCTAAATCTAAGTATACACCAAAACTTAATTTAGCTTCTTAGTGATTTGAATGATATATAAGATGCACTGTTTGGTTTCTGTCCATTTAAAGCTTTTATTATTAGTGTAAATAACTATCCCAATTTCAAAGAAATACTATCATGTAATTTTAAACAAATCTTAAAACTTTTTTTCTGCTGAATACCAACCTTTTCCATTTAGCTACCTACAATAACTCTTTGACCACATCTCAGATATTCTCTCAATTCCTGGACAGACGCCTGCAGTAGGCATGGCAATTCAGGTTTTTTATTCATTGAAACACTGTCAAAGCAGCATATTCAGTAGTTTAAAAAAAAATCTATGGCTGATTTGTTTGTAATCCAAGTCTCAGAGGCTGGCTTAAACTGGTAAGAATATTTCCGACTCTTTCCTCTGGCTTTCACTGCTTCTATAAAATAGATCTTCTGGCATAAAGTTTACTTTCTTATATTACTGTTCAAGAGCAGTAGAAGGAATAATATCTACTTCTTCTTATACATGCATATCAGAAGGATTTGCTCTGTGAGACACTATAGACCTTTAATTTCACTAGGATATAAATCAAAATCACACTAAACCCAAAAATTTACGCTTACAATGTTTATTTGGCATAATCTCTCTCTAGTATATGAAAAAAATGTTTATGGTCAAAATATATGTATATTTCTGATATTCAAGTCTTTCCTCATGAACATGAATTTAATAGTTGATGAAAATTACTGCTTCTCAGGAATGAATGTAAACAAGGTAATGCAGTAATATCTTAAAATTTACATTGTAAATCCCAATTCTCGTGTAGCAACTTACCAGAAAAATCCAATTTTCCTTTTTATTCATCGACAAAGCATTACACTATGACAGAATGTCTTTTCAAAAGACACCAGCATACTTTTAACAAAGCCTTGCTTATCCAAGGTGCCGCAAATATCTAACATTCCTTGCTGTCTCACATCCAAGACCACCTGCCCCTCTCTTTTTAATGTCAGGGAAATCTAAATCTGCCTAATTTTCTTCATGGAAATCATCCAAGTTAAGAAAGTAGTTGTCTCTCAATTCCACTCCAACTACTAGTTAAAAAGCAGTCACTATCATTTTAACTTCCAAAAACAACTTGAGACTTAGGTAAAAAGGTAAATCAGTAACTTCCAGTAAACTTAACCTAAAGAATAAACTACAGCATACCAAACAGACTTTTAATTATTAAGCAGTATTTTTACTATAATACTCCCCCAAAAGGCATGTCCTTATAAGAACTGACAATTAAAAAAAAGTCTTCACACAGAAAAAGGGTCGCATTAATATTTACAATTTTTAAATAACTTATTTCTCAAAGGCTATTACCAAATAAATGTTTTGTTTTGTTTTTTTCTTCACTAAACTGTGCATTATAAACCAGGTTACCAAAACGCTTTATGGACTAATGCTAAATAATCCTTTTTTTACCTTGAATTTGTATTCATTATGAAATGATAATTCCAACTTTCTTCAAAGAAATTCATGAAACTAGTCAGAATTTGAAACTTGAATTGAAATGGGGAAAAAAAAGCCACGAAGGGGTGTACCTGCCCTATCTATGTTTCACCAGACTACATTTAATTAACCTGCTTTTAAAGCTCTCCAGTAATCTCACAAATTCCTCAGTAACATGCTCCTGGAGACAACAATTAAAAACATGCTGCCTAGTTCAAATGGAAAGATAATGACTCAAACAAATTATACAATGGATTTTAATAGAAACCTTAAATAGGGCTACCTCACTTCCTACATCAAGAAGCCAGGCAGAAAATACTCACAGCACAACCTGCTTAAACAGCTTTTGTTTGTTCTTTTAACTACTCTTCATTATCAAAGTACCGTTAGTGCGGCTGAAGGATATAGCCAAAGAGAATACAAAAGTACTACAGTGTACTCAACATAGCAGTCTAACTACCACCTTTCTTTTCTGTTAAAAGTTGTTTTTCAAAATAAACATGTACCCACTGTTGCAGAACATGAACAATTCCTGCAGCAAGCAATAACGGTGGTATATTTTAATACAGTCAGCATCATATTATAGGTGGAAGCAAAAAAAATTAACACTATATACTTAAAACACCCCACTGTCGTTGAGTCAATTCCGACTCATAGCGACCCTATATGCTTAGTACTTAGTAAAGTACTAAAATTAAAATAAACCCACAAATCAATATAAATGCTGCGCTGTAATCCATTCCAGTATTAAGCCAAGGCAAATTCTACATGAAGTACAAGTTTTTAAAACAAAGTTTCTCAAAATACATTTTCCACTACTTTATAAAGTTGGAAATCTATTTCCACAGAAGTACCCAAAAAATTCACGATATTTATTGTACTAAGAACTTCATTCTTTAGGACTTTTAAGAAACCTTCTTGCTCACTCAATTCTTTCAGTCTGCAGAAATTGCAGCTCTGCAGTCCTGTTGGATAGGATACGTCTCTTAAAGACTCTTAGGCTAAAATGTTCTGCATCCTACTTTGGTGACTGGCATCTGGGGTCTTAAAAGCTAGCGAGCAGCCACCTAAGATGCATCAACTGGTCCCAACCCACCTGGAGTAAAGGAGAATGAAGAACACCAAAGACACAAGGAAAGTATTAGCCTAACAGACAGAAAGGGCCACATAAACCGAACACTGCATCAGCCTGAGACCAGAAGAACTAGATGGTGCCTGGCTACCACCAATGAACGCCCTGACAGGGAACACAACAGAGTCCCTGATGGAGCAGGAGAAAAGTGGGGTGCAGAGCTCAAATTCTAGTAAAAAGACCAGACTTAATGGTCTGAGACTGAAGGAATCCAAGAGCACATGGCCCCCGGCCTCTCTGTCAACCCAGCACAAAAACCACTCCCCAGGCCAACTCTTCAAAGATTAGACTATGGGACATAAAATGATACTTGTGAAAAGTGTGCTTCTTAGCTCAAGTAGATACAGGAGACTAAATGGGAAGCTCCTGTCCGGAGGCGAGATGAGAAGGCAGAGAGGGTCAGGAGCTGGTTGAATGGACACAGGAAATCAGGGGTGGGAAGGAGGAATGTGCTGTCAAGGTATAGGGAGAGCAATTAGGGCCACATAACAATTCATGTATAAATTTTTATATGAGAGACTAACTTGAACTGTAAACTTTCACTTAAAGTACATTAAAAAAAAAAAAAAAAAAAAAACTTCTTAGGCTTATAACAGAAATACCTCGTCTCTTAACCCATAACAGCAATTAGAGCAATCCCTTAAAAAAAAAAAAAAAAAAAAGACTGCTTATATTAGCCATTTAAAAATGGTTAATTTCCCTGTTATTATTTTTAAGTATGAATTTCCCTTCTTGAAGGTCATACCTGTATGCTGCATTCTGAATGAGGTTAATGTGGTCTCTGTACCAGCAAAGACTCACAGCATTTTAATACTGTATGTCTGTCTATTCACCAACGTTTGGAATAATTGTAGGAACTTTTATCATAAAGAGATGACTTAGGAACTGACACCTATACATATATAATCAAATTTGAGCTCATGTCACAACTGTGAAATTACCTGTAAAATTTATACTTTTCTAAAAATTTTAAACATGGCTCATACACCTGCCAGCTTTTATATCATAATCACTTGTAATGTCCAAATGCTAGTATAAATGTGGCAATTTCAAAAGGTGTACAAAACAAGTTTATAAGGACTAAAGTGGCTGGACTATAGTAAAAGTCAATAAATAGTAATTTAAACTACTAAGAACCTGTTAAAGCAATCTTCACTTAATAGCTTCATCTTCTGCTGTCATGGACTTTTTTTTTTCTTTTTAAAAAATAAGTCAGACTACAGGGCCCTAGTTTCAAGGGAAAACAATAACCCTTCTTCTATCTCAGCCGCGCTAGGCCTGGCAAAAAGGTTTATATGAAATTATATATGGCAGTAACTTAAAAAAGGGATGGGGAACCACATTCCCTTTCATTGTTCCCTTCTCAGCTTTTCTACAGTTTACTAGTTCTTTTCCCTATCCGACTGTTACATTCTCTTACCTTCACTTCTGCCCAGCTAAGTATGTTAGGATATATGAACAACTAATAATCAGTATTGATTCATTTTGCAAAGGTCCCAAGGTTAGTTATTTGATACCTGAGCACTCATTGATACCATTAAAGAGATAGTTTTCACACTGTCAAGCAAATTCTAGGAAAATATTATGCTCATTATTTATGGCCATTTCACACTTGTTACACTACACATTAAACCACAGGTAAATAACTTCAGTTCATTTAAAAAATTAAGGCCAGAGACATTTTGTCTTTTTTTTTTAAATGACTTGCATCCCTACGTACTTAAATCCTTTGATATTCTTTCAGATCACAAGACTTTTTATTCTCATTTTAGGAATGATACAAAAGCTTAAAAAGAATCTCTGACACATCTATAAAGTTAGTTATGAACTGTGGGTGCAATCATTTGCATAACTCCTTTTTATACTTGCACTTTATTATATTGCACCCTCAGTGTAAGAAACGCGAACAGAAAAATTTGAGCTTTAATGTGCTTCCTTAAGTTTATAGTTTTGCTTAAAAAGTAGAGAAAAAAAGAAAAGAAAAAGCATTACAACTGAATAAATGACAGTACTTAAATTTAGGAAAATAAACCCAAGGCAAATAAGACTGTCAGGTTTAATAGTACCCCTACTGCATAAAAGGAATCTTTACCCCTTTGTCACGTTTATTGGATGAGATGTGTAAGATTATACACTGAAGAAGCTGAATTACACCTTTTAAAAGCCAAAGTGCTGTAACATTCTTCCTTACCTGAAAAATGGGAACTCAATTTTATTTGTATCCTTTTTCATAAAAAGAAAAAAGGCAAACCTCACCTGTACCCTCACATTTATTATTCTAAAATCTCATCGACAAACTTAAAAGCCCAGTTTAAGCTTTTTTTTTAAAAGGAGCCAGTGAACTAGGTTTTGAATAGGGCAGTCATCACCCCTTACCATTAAAAAAGTCAGGTTTCTAGAGAAGAAAAAAAACTTCCCCTATATCCCCCATCTAACAAAATATCTTAACAGGCAACATTTAATTTCAAACTGGTATTTTAATACAGATGAATTTATGTTTTGCCCTTCACTTTTATCATCCAGTCAATCATCTCATATTTTTAGAAGGAAAACTTTGGGAACATCCTAAAAACATTCCAGCTACTCAAGAAGTCAGAACCAGCCCTGAAAAGGAGGTAAGAATTAGGCAGTTACCTTTCCTTTTCAACTGTACTACAAAGCATAATATAAATAATTTGAGATAGATTTAAACAAATCATTAACCTATATCCAAAACACCAGACTGCTGTACTAAGGGGGAAAAAAATGGACTTAACATTTTTCTAAGTTTAGTTAAAAAAATTTAAGGGTAAAAGGAGAATAGGTAAAATGATAAAAGCTTAATTTCCATTTTCCCTAACTTCTGTAAAGGGCACGAAAATGTTTTGAGATCAAAAGCCTAATTTTAGTTGAAGCTGTATAAAGCAAACTCATTACTTTTATGAAGATGACATGCAAAACCACAGCTCAAGTGTTGGTTTCAGGCCCAGAGTTCCGATGGACATTTCCACTTAAATGTTTCTGTTAACGATACATATGATATGGTTAACACCATTCTCCAGGATCCTTTGAAAAATGTTTCATTCTTTATATGCCAGTGCTGCCCTGTGTAGACCATATTTTTCATAGTTTCCTTCCTTAAATATTTCAAGTGCTCCCTGCTGCTCTTCATGTACCAGTCTCTAGTTTTTCATTATGTCACTCCCATAATGAAGAATCCATAGATGGCTCCCTACTGCACATTATACTAAAAGTTCAAATACCTAAATCTAGGATTCAAAGCCCTCCATTATCTGACTATATTTAGTCAACTCTATCTCTCACTATTCCAGCACTAACTCCTCATTGTCACACTGGTAAAATTAATATCCACTTCCCTATTGATAAGATCCAGTATAAGCTTCACATCATAGGTAAAGCTTTCCTTTCCCCTATTTCACAAAACTGCTCAGCTCCATTTTCTGAATTCTTTGTTAATTCTACCACACAGTTTAGCATTTGATTAGATACTTACTTTTACCCAGATTTCAGTTGTCAGTCATCTCAAATGAGACTGCAAGTTCTCTTGCCCTTAAGAACACCTAGCCCTTACTAAAAAAAGCAACAGATGTTCAATGAGCTTCACCTCAGGCAGAAGGGAATTTTGGTTGGTTTACCAGTTAGGATCAATTATAACAGAATTAGCCAATTACATCTTCTTTCCTTAAGTTCCTTCATTCCAGTTCTTTAAAATGGAAGAGTCATTAACCTATAACGGAAAATTAAGCTTCAGCAACTGCTTTTAGCAAACTCCATTAATGACTGCAAGGCACTGAAGTACGGTGTGCTCTTCAAAAACAACAAAACAAAAAACCAACACATACACAGTATTGTATATTTATGAACTGAGAAGTGGACTGGGACCTGTGTATCTCAGATTCTTGACTGCATGGTCTTCTGGGCCTCAGTGTTTAATCTCTAAAACAGCAATAGTACTCCAGCCCTTGCAAAATTGTGAGCAATAAATTAGAAAATACCTCAAAGATTTTTGGGGGAGTAGATTCTAAAATGCTATAAAACTATTAGTATTAGTCCTGTGTCTTTAATATGTTTCATGGCCTCTAGAAAGTTACCATCTAAGTATCTTTTTAGTAAAATCGAGTTAATATTTATTCTGTAAATAAAGCACATGAAATCTCACTTTCAAGGATTAGAAGCATTCTTCTCACTAACAAAATTCTTACACAAAGGAAAACATGTATTTAATCCAAAAACTAGATTTAAAACAATCTCCACAAATGCTCCTGATAACTTTGAATTCCAACCTGTCAATGCTTTCCCTAATTTGATTTAGTCAAAGTTTGAAGTATAGCAACTACTTAAACACCTCAACACACATCATTTGAAGATTCTTTTTTGACCCTAAATCGTTACATTTAAAGCAGACACATTCAAGGGACATCTAGGTCAACTGGCATAACGAAGTTTTTCAAGAAAATGTTCTGCATCCAACTTTTTTCAGTGGAGTCTGGGTTCTTAAAAGCTAGTGAGTGGCCATCTAAGATGTAGTAATTGGTCCCAACCCACCTGGAGTAAAAGAGAATGAAGAACACAAAAGACACAAGGAAGTATTAGCCCAAGAGACAGAAAGGGCCACATAAACCAGAGACTTCATCGGCCTGAAGTCAGCCTGAAGAACTAAACTAGATGGTGCCCGACTACCACCAATGACCCCCTTTGACAGGGAACACAACAGAGAGTCCCAGATGGAGCAGGAGAAGAGTGGGGTGCAGAACTCAAATTCTAGTAAAAAGACCAGACTTAATGGTTTAACTGAGACTGCAGGGACCCCGGAAGACATGGCCCCTGGACTTTCTGTTGGCCCAGAGCTGAAACCATTCCCGAGGCCAATTCTTCAGACAAAGATTAGACTGGACTATGGGACATAAAATGATACTCATGAAAAGTGTGCTTCTTAGCTCAAGTAGATACACGAGACTAAACGGGCAGCTCATGTCCAGAGGCGACATGAGAAAGCAGAGAGGGTCAGGACTGGTTGAATGGACATGGGAAATTTGGGGTGGAAAGGAAGAGTGTGCTGTCACAGTACAGGGAGAGCAACTAGGGTCACAAAACAATGTATGTATAAACTTCTGTATGAGAGACTAACTTGAATTGTAAACTTTCACTTAAAGCATAACAATAAAAAAGATACAAAGATAACGACAGCCATCATATCATACAAAAATTTTTTCAATTACTGATTTGGTTAGCAGATAAAAGCTCACTGTGGTCACTGTGGTTTAAAAACCAGAAGTGATAGTGAATATTAAATTGCTTTAACAATTAAAATTTTAAAAAAGTACACCCGCAGAAAAGCTTCTGGTGGTCTTCCAATTCTTTAACTAGCTATAAATAAAAACAATTACCTCAACCTTGAAAAAAAAAAAAATTTTTAACAAGTGAGCCCTAAATTATTCAATCTACTGAGTTCACTTACACTAAAACACACTTGGGTACTACTACTTGTGAAAAAATATTTTCTATGACCATAAATGGCCAAAAGAGGAAAAAAAAATACCTCTTTTTTAAATTAAAGTAAGCTGTTAATGCCTACATACATTTTAGCTTAAAACTGGGTGGGAATCTTACATTACTTTCTTAGGTGGGTAAGGTCAAAAATACCTGCAACTTACTCAGCTTGACAACAAGTTAAAGAAAAAAGATACCAAACAGTGGCTCTCTTCACTTCCCCACAAATTAAATCAAAACAACATCAACAACAACAAAAAAAATGTTTTTAAGATTAAAGTTAATTGAACGAAAGACGAACAGCAAAATTTCTTCCCACTACTATGTATGTAACATTTTCAAAACAATCAGAAGCTTACAACCAAATATTTTCACTGCATGATTTAAAGAAGTTTTGTTGGTACAATCAATACATCATCCTTAAAAATAAGCAGGTTCAACCACTCATATATATCCCTGCCCCAAATTTTACTTAAAAAAAAAAAAAAAAAATCCAACCGTAAAGGAATTAAGAGTCTTTGTTTTTTGTTTCTAACCTATTGCTTTAGCTCTCTTTCCTCAAACAGAACAAAAGCCTAAATCGACCTTCTGATTTGATTGTCTGCTACAGGTGTTTAAATATGAGTTTCTAAACCAGACAAAACTCATTCCCTACAGCTGTCTTTTATGTGTTTCCCGTAGTGACTAGAATAAATACCAACACAACAGCCGGAACGTGTTGCCTGGGGATGTTGTTTTCTTGTCAGTGTTCCGCACTAACTCCCTTCTACCAAGGATTACGAAGATAATTTCGAAAATATAACTCAAGCATTGATAAATGTTCTAGTACATTTAAACTAGAAATAACGTTGTATTCTTTGTCATGTTTATATTCATCCGACCCAAAATAATGAAAACCTTCTGAGCCCTATTTGCTGGGGGATGGAGTGAGAAGAGAAATGGAGAGGGTCTGTAATTTTCAGGTAACATTTTGAGTTAGATAAGAGTATAAATTAACGAGCTATTTTTAAAAAACTGACCCATGAAATTCATTCAGTTATGTAAGATTAAAATAAGAAAGAAGATCTCCCTGGTTTTTTTTTTTTTTAACCGTATAAACCTGTAAACGAGTGGTCAGTTTTTAGACAAAAGGTCACAGAAAGAAAAGAATCTTGAGATATAAAGAGAAAAAACCCAAAATCAAGGAATTGGGAAAATAAGGCGTTATAGCATTTCCATATTCATTTTGAAGTGAAAGAAAAGTAAACGCGGCATTAAAGGAAAAGGGCTCCTTGCGTAGTTTTCCCCTCACAGCTCTCGTCTTAAGAACGCTTAAGGGTCGGTGCGGTCGTTGACTAACCACTTCATTAGGCTCGTCCCACCTTCAACCTCAAGGCTTTCGCCTTTATAGACGCAACGCCGCCGGTTCCAACAGAGACGCGGCCGCTCACTGCAATAAAGAGCCAAGGAGACACAGGCCCCAGCTAGTCCCACGCCAGCTTCTACCCGCCCGGACAACAGCCCCGCGCACTTTCGACCCCGAGACCCTCTACGATGCTCGGGGTCGCCAAAAATGCCACCGAAGGAAGCACCAACCACTATTCGGCCTAAGGGAAACTCCCTGCCGCCTCCTCCCGCCCCACCGCGACAGGGACCCACACCTGGGAACGGCGATAAGGACGCCTAAGTGGTGAGGGAAAAGGAGGAAGCAAAGACGGTGGGAAACAGGACTCAGGAGTCCAGGTATCAATCTGTCTCCAATAAAGGGGGAGGCGTTAGCCGCAGTATCTGGGGAAGGAGTGAAACTCAGAAGCCATCTTGGGATGTAAGCAAGCAACCGCGATAGCTCTCGAGGTTGTTTCCCGCAGGACTCCCCACAACCCCGCCCGACCGCGCTCGTGCCCGTGAAACCCTGAGCATCGGGCCGCCGCCGAAGACGGCTCCCGCGGCTTTGTACTCACTCTGCCCTCGAAGTTGTTCTCCTCTACATCACTCATGTCGGCCAGGCGTTCTCCAGAACTAAATATGAGACAAGTCTCGGCTTGATGGCCGAAGGCCTAATCAACCCGCTGACTGGACCGTTGGGAGGAGGAAAGAGTCGGCAACAACTGCCGCTCCACTCCACTCCCACTCGGTCGCAGGCTCTTGCAAAATGGCGCCGCGCCGCCGGACCCTTTTGGCCTTCCTAGTGCGCGACGGAAGGGGCGGCCGTCTCTGTGACGTCATGAGGCCCCGCCTCCCGTGAGGCTTTGTGTGGGTTCTGGCTTAGCGCGCGACAATAGCTGTGTGTTCTGAGACTGGCCCGATGACACCGCATGCCCAACGCTGACCTCCAAAACCTCTAAGGCGTTTGTAACGCGTCAGCCTCTTTCAATATTTTTTTAGTCACCAGATGAGCTGTTACTGACCTTGGCCCCTTTAAACATTTTGCAAGTGGATTCTGATGTAAGGGAACAGAAAAAACTGGGAGCTTATGTATAATTAATAGGATTTTATATTTGGATGTTTTCAGTAATCTTTGTTTTTCACCAACATTTGCCTTTTGTAATGTTAACTGCCAAAAGAAGGAACAAATCTGCCTTGGAAGAAGTACAGCCAGAATGCTGTTTAGAAGCAAGGATGGCGAGACTTCATTTTGCTTACTTTGGTCATGTTATCAAAACAAAACAAAACCCGCTGCAGTTGAGTTGATTCCAACTTGTAGTGACTCTATAGGACAGGAGCACCTGGTGGATTCGAACTGCCGACCTTTTGGTTAGCAGCTGTAGTCTTAACTACTACGCCACCAGGGTTTCCAAGGTCATCTTATCAGGAGGGACCAATTCCTGGAGAAGGACATCATGCTTGGTAGAAAGCCAAAAAGATGAAGACCCTCAAGGAGGCAGATTGACAGTGGCTTCAACAGTGGGCTCAAACGTACCTACTATTATGAGGATAGCACAGGACTGATAAACATGTCGTTTTGTTATAGGTAGGGTCGCTAGGAGTCGGAACCAACTCGGTGGCACCTAACAACAACATGCTAAGGAAGTAATGCTGTGACCCAGCTGTAGCTGGACTCACAAAGACTCATAAAGACACATCAGCTGGGCCCTGAGGTATAAAGTCAATAGCTAAGACAATCTGAAAAAAAAAAGAAAGAGAATCTTTTTGGGAGACTGTCTTAGTCATCAAGTGCTGCTGTAACAGAAATACAAGTGGATGGCTTTAACAAAGAGAAGTTTATCCTCTCACAGTCTATTAGGCTACAAGTCCAAATTCAGGGCATCAGCTCCAGGGAAAGGCCTTTTCTCTCTGTTGGCTCCAGAGGAAGTTCCGTGTCATCAGTCTTCTCTTGTTCTGGGAGCATCTCAGTGCAGGAACCTCAAGTCCAAAGGACACACTCTGCTCCCAGCACTGCTTTCTTGGTGGTATAAGGTCCCCATGTCTCTCTGCTCGCTTCTTTCTTTTATATCTCAAAAGAGATTGGCTTAAGACACTACCTAATCTTGTAGACCTCATCAATATAACCGCCACTACTCCATCTCATATCATAGCGATAGAGTTTACAACACATGAGGAAATTACGTCAGATTACAAAATGGTACACAATCATACAATACCGGGAATCACGATTTAGCCAAGTTGACAGATATTTTTTGGGGACACAATTCAATCCATGGCAGAGACATTCACATAAACACGGCATAAAAGCCACTCTCTTTCTTTTAATATTTAGTAAATAGTTATAAACAAGAAGTCAGTAGCCACAGTGAAAGGCCTAGGTCCAATATTTGCCCCTCCCCCAAAATATGCCAAGTAATTCCAAGCCTGGCTATAGTTTAAAATGGACACTGGTCTTGAATGACCAATGTCCAAAAAGAAACGGAAGGAGTGAGACAGCCCCCACAGTGCTGTATTAAAAATCATGTTTTCTTTGCGTGGCTTCCTCCCCCATGATGTTGTATTGAAAAATCCTGTTTCCTTTGCTGGTCTTCTCCCTCCCCCCAACTTTGCAGTTGAATCCTGCTTTTGCTTGGAGGTTATATGTAAAACCTACTGCACCTGCATATTATGATTAAGAACATGTTGCTGTTGTAACTTGTATGAACTCCCTACTTGTAAACCCCTTTAAAAGTAGCTTGCCTGCCCACCCCTGGGGAGCAGTCTTGGCAGCAGCAGCTCCAACTCTTTTCCTTCTACAACGAAAGAAATTAAGGTGCCTTTCCTGTTCTCCCACCTAGGTCTCTTGTTTATTGGCCAATACGAGTCATGCCAAGCAAGAACCTGGGGCTTCCACGCGGTAACATTTCATGCATCCAAAACCAAACCAGTTGCCATGGAGTCTACTGCGACTTTTGGCTACCCTAAGTGTGTCAGAGTAGAACCGTGTTCCATTAGGTTTTTCAATGGCCGTTTTCCAGAAGTGGATAGCCAGTAGCCAGGTTTTTCCTTTTTAAAAAATTATTATTATTTTAAAATTTTATTGTGTTTTAGGTGAAAGTTTACAGTGTAAATTAGTTTTTCATTCAAAAATTTTATGCACAAATTGTTTTATGATATTAGTTGCAATCCTGGCAATGTGTCAGCACTCTCCCCCTTCCCCTTTCCACCCTGGGTTCTCAGTGTTCATTCATCCAGTTTTCCTATCTCTTCCTGCTGTCTTGTCTTTGCTTTTGGGCAGGTGTTGCCCATGTGGTCTTGCATACTTCACTGAACTAAGAGGCAATTCCTTACGTGTGTTATGGTTTGTTTCATAGGCCTGTCTAATCTTTGGCTAAAGGTGGACTTCAGGAGTGGCTTCAGTTCTGAGTTAGCGGTGTGTCCAGGGGCTATAGTCTCAGGGGTTCCTCCAGACCACTAAGTCTGGTCTTTTTTTGTGAATTTGAATTTTGTTCTACATTTTTCTCCCCCTCTGTCTGGGACCATCTATTGTGACCCCTGTCAGAGCGGTCAGTGGTGGTAGCTGGGCATCATCTAGTTCTTCTGGGCTCAGGCTGGTGGAGGCTGTGGTTCCAGGCCTTTCTTTGAGGCATCTCTGGGTGGGCTTGTCCCTCCAATCTTTCAGTTAACAGCTAAGCTTGTTAACCTGTGCACTATCCTAGGACTAGTACATACATAGAAGACCCTGTAATGAAAAGTCACAATTCCTTGCCTCATCCCTCCCTACCTCCAGTCCCTCTTCCCAGACAACTGTGTCAATTTTATTTTTTTAATAATGCTTAGCTTCCTACTAGTCTTTTTAACTTACATATTTCCTTACAGATTTGTAGCCAAGACCTTCCAAAATCTGCCCACTTGACTCCCAATCATGGTAATAATTTCTGATGTGATTTTGAGCTTGACTTGTACAATGCAATTTTAAAATTAGTTTCCTCTTTAACTTTTTTTCCCACAGTACCTTGTGATAAAATGGTTCACAAGAACCTTCAATGCAGTACTATGTTAGGAAAGTTAATTCAATATTATTATGAAGATTGCTACCCCTGGGCAAGATTTCTGTGTTTGACTGTGCTATTGATTGAGCTAAACACATGACTTTTCAAAAAGATGTCGAACTTTTTTATAATGAGGATGATACCCTTTGAACCTCCCAATCAATTTTAGCATCATTAAAAGTGGGACTCCAGACATGATATAATCTCATGATGTGATGCAATGGAAAATACATAGCATTTCCTATGAAGTTTGCTTGATCCCTCCAAATTAAACTAAAATCTAATCAAGGCTTAGATCTAATCACAGTTTACAGGAAATACAGGGAATAGATGAATAAGTTGAAACAAAACACCAAGAGGAAGTAATAAGCTTCCACAAAACAAATAACCTAATTTTCATAGCAGATTAAATAAATTCACAAACAGGGGGAGGGGAGAGTAGGTGAACTATTATAGACAGAAAAAGTTTTAAGAGACATAGCTATGTACCTCATTTAGATCATGATTCAAACAAAGCAATTGTTTTGAGACAATTGGTAAAATTTTAATATGGAGTGATATCCCTTATATCATATATCCTGAATGATATTCAGGAATTGTTAATTTTATTAGGTGTGATAATGGAGTGGTGGATATGTTTAAAGAAAAAATTTCATTTATGGTAACAATGAAATGACATGATAATCTGAGATTTGCTTTAAAATACTCCAGAAAAAAAAAGGAATGAATGGATAGATAAATAAACAAATACAGGGGGATGTTAATTGTTAAAATTGGACATTGAGTTTCATGAAGGTTCATTACATTATTTTCTCGAATTTATTTGTCTGAAATTTTCCACAATGGAGTTTTTAAAAATAATATTGCAGCAAAAGACTGCTTTTCTTGTGTCGTATTAAATTGATACTGAAGTCACCTCCAAAAGAAATGAAAAACTGTTTGACACAATGTTATAATAAATATCTAATCTGTCAGACATAGTACTTTGGAGGACAATAATTATTTGAATGGACAAGTGCTATTTTTTCTCTTCATTTTGAAATCATTCCAGGCTTATAAAAAAATTGCAAAAATATTACGTAGAATTTTCTTCACCCAATTTCCTCAAGTGTTAATATCTTATATAAGTACAATATAATAATCAAAACCAGAAAATTGACATAGTATTAACTAATCTGCAGACCTTATTCAAATTTCATTAACTGTCCCACTAATATCCCATTTCTGGGCTAGGATTCAGTCCAGGGTTACACATTGCATTTAATTGTCATGTCTCCCTTTAATCTAGACAGATCTGCAATCTTTTGTCTTTCATGAACTTGAAAATTTTGAAGAATACTGGCCAGCTATTTTTTAAAATAACCTTCGATTTGGGTTTGTCTAGTATTTTCTGTCATTGCAGATACAGAGTTCAAGTGAGCAGACCCAGGATTAACATCCAACCACTCAAAACATACTTTGTAACCAAGAACTGAAGTATTGGCACCTTACAAACTCTTTCATAAAACTAAAGAAAAGCAAATACAAACAGTTTACATTAATGATTCGACATGATAATCAGTGCAGCAAGCCTGCCTAAGAAAGTCATTATCTTGCAGTGATAGCTTAAAAAAATTAACATACAAAGTTTGAGTTTTTCCTTAAACATATACACAAAAAGAGAAACTAGTATATTGCTGAAGTATTTTAAATGAAATTGAAATACCATGCTATAGCATGCCTAACTATCTCAGCATGCATCTCTTAAAAAATGACTTTTGCTATATAACCACAATATTATTTTCTACAACATCATTATCACACCTAAAAATTAACAATAATTCTCCAACACTATTTAAGACCCAACCCATATTCATATTTTCACTATTGTCCACCAAATGTTTTTTAATTTGGTTTGTTGAAACCTGAATTTAATCAAGCCCCATGATTGCATTTGCCTCTTAAATCTCTTTTAATCTAGAATGCTCTCAGCTTGTCCTTTCCTTCCTTCCTCTTTCTTTCTAAGTGACATCAACTTGTTAGAGAGATCTGATCAGCTGACCTGTAGTATGTCCGTCTTTCTAGGTGTATCTGATTGTTGTATCATATCATTTATATCCTATAGATTTGAAAACATATGTTCTTGCAAAAACTTGTACACAAATGTTCATAGCAGCATTGTTCATAAGAGCCAAAAGATAGGAAAAAAACTAATGTCATCAACTGATATACAGACAAATAAAATGGGGTGTATCTATATAATAGAATATTATTCAGCCATAAAAAGGATTGAAATACAGTTACATGCTACAACATGGATGAACTTTGAAAATATGCTAAGTGAAAGAAGTTAGACACAAAAGGCCACATACTGTATCATTCCATTTGTATGAAATATCCAGAACAGACAAATCCATAGAGACAGAAAAGTAGATTAGTGATTTCTAGGAGATGGGGAAAGGGGGAAATTGGCACTAACTGCTAAGAGGTATGGGGTTTTTTGGGCAGGGAGGGTGATGGAAATGTTCTGAAATTAGTGACAGTTGTACAACATAGTGAATATACTAAAAAACCACTGAATTGTACACTTTCAAATGGTGAATTTTCTGTTAGGTGACATATATATCAATCAAAAAATGCTATAAACAACAAAATAGGAAAGAGGAGCCAAAGAGAAAGTGGCAATGAAACAATCTACTTGTAACATAAAACCATTATGTTGATCCTTAATATCTTTAAATGGTTCCAAAATAATGCCAGACAAAATTGCTCCAATGAAGCAATAATGAAATTATGATGATGATGGTATTTTTTCCCTTTCCAATTTATTGCAGTGGTAAAAAAATGAGCCCGGTGTTATCAACAATTAAGAGAAGGGTGCTGTATAAAAATTATGATGCTGTGTGATATTATATTAAATAATATGTAATTGATTATACAAACTGATAATGCAGATATAAGGTATAAGTTTTAAACTGTTGTCTTAGTTATCTAGTGCTGCTATAACGGAAATATGAGTAGACGGCTTTAACAAACAGAAATTTATTTTCTTACAGTTTAGGCTAGAAGTCTGAAGTCAGGGTGCCAGCTCTTGGGGAAGGCTTTCTCTCTATGTCAGCTCTGGAGAAAGGTCCTGGTCTCTTCTGAATTTCTGCTTCTGGACAATATTCATATGGCTTGGCGTCTCTCTTCTCCCATCTCTTCTTCTTAGCTTGCTTGTTTAATCTCTTTTATATCTCAAAAGAGATTGGCTCAAGATACACCCAATACTAAGCCTGCCTCATTAACATACCAAAGAAAACCCATTCCAAATGGGATTATAACCACAGATATAGAGGTTAGGAATTACAACACATATTTTTGGGGGACATAATTCAATCCAAAAATTCACTTCCTTGCCACATGCAAAACACATTCACCCCATCACATCATCACAAAAGTCTTAAATCAATTCCAAATACAAAATCTCATCTTCTGAAGTATCTGAATCAAATATAGGTAGACTTTAGGCATATTCCATCCTTGGGCAAAATTCCTCTTTATCTGTGAACCTGTGACATCTAGACTACAAGTTATCTGTTTCTAAAGTACAGTAGTAGAACGGGCATAAGGTAAACATTTCCATTACAAACAGGAGAAATTGGAGGGAAAGAAGGGATAATGGGCAATTAGCATGTCCAAAACCCAGCAAGACAATTTACATTAGCTCTCAAGACTTGAAAGTAATCCTCTGTTCTTTGGGACCATCTAGGCAATGGCCTCGCCCACCAGACTCTGGGTTTTGACCATTTCTTTGGATTCTGGGTAAAGGCCCCTCAGCCCTGGACTTCAGCTCTGCCTTCCAGGCCCTCTGAGATGGCAACTCTGCTCCCTCGGCTTTAGGTGGCCCCATTCTCCCAGTCCATCTGAGGGTGACTCCACCAACTCAGCCTTGGCAGGCCCCGTTCTTCTGCCCCTTGGGCATGGCAGCCCTACCCGCTCAACTTTGGATGGTGGCCTCATCCCGCTGGCACACCTTAACAGCAGCCCCACACTCTGGAACCTAGTTGGTGAAGATCTGACTCTTTGAAACCTAGGAGGCTGTGGCCCCACTCTTTGAGATCCAGGAGACCATGGCCCCACTCTTTGAAACCGAGCAGGCCCTGCTTCCTATGCTCCTTCCAACAGTTTTGTTGATCTCCAAGCTGCTCCAAGGATGGTACTTTTATTTTTTTGGAGGACAACAGATGTAGCTCCTTTGGCCTGTTTCCTGGCTGTAGAATTCCAAGAGGCAGACAGTGTTCTTTCCTTTTGTTGTTTCTCTGACCCCTTCAGTCTAAGCTGATGGGTTTTCTGCTGTGATAGTTGCTTAGACCATCAGTCACAGGCTTAGTCTCTTTAAGAAAAGATTGTGGGCCCACTTCCCTGATGAACATTGTAGGATACGTGTCCTTAGTTTGTACAACAGAATTTTCCATATCTTTAAGTTCTGTTTTCATTTTGCACAGTTCATTTTTAAGTCCATCTCTTTCCTCTCCCGTTTTACTTTAAGCAGCAAGGAGAAACCATATGGCCCCTTTAAGATCTTGCTTAGAAATCTCCTCAGCCAGATATCCAAGTTCATCACTCACAACTTCTACCTCCTGTGAAACATTTGAACATAAATCAAACAAGTTTTTTGCCATTGCATAAAAAGCATTGCCATTCCTCCTTTGTCCAATCACATGTTTATCATTTTCTTTTGAAGCCTTGACATAGGCACATCTAACATCCACATTCTAGTAACATTCTGTTCTTGGCACTGTATGTATTCTCTAAGACGATAGAGACTTTCTCTATAGCTCTCCTCACTTCTTTCTGAGCCCTCACCAGAATTGCCTTTGACATCCGTAGTTCTACCAACTCTCTTCAAGGCAATCTAGGCTTTTACTATTGGGCCCCTTAAAACTCTTTCAGCTGAATGAAGAACACCAAAGACACAAGGAAAGTATTAGCCCAAGAGACAGAAAGGGCCACATAAACCAGAGATGTCATCAGCCTGAGACCAGAAGAACTAGATGATGCCTGGCTACCACCAATGACTGCCCTAACAGGAAATACAACAGAGAGTCCCTGATGGAGCAGGAGAAAAGTAGGGCACAGAACTCAAATTCTAGTAAAAAGACCAGACTTAATGGTTTGATTTTGACTGGAAGGACCCTGGAAGACATGGCCCCCAGCCCAAAACTAAAACCATTCCCGAGGCCAACTCTTCAGACAAAGATTAAACTGGACTATGGTACATAAAATGATACTTGTGAAGAGTGTGCTTCTTAGCTCAAGTAGATACATGAGAATAAATGAGTAGCTTGTATCCAGAGGCGAGATGAGAAGGCAGAGAAGGTCAGGAGATGGTTGAATGGACACAGGAAATCCAGGGTGGAAAGGAGGAGTGTGCTGTGACAGTATACGGAGAGCAACTAGGGTCACATAACAATGTGTGTATAAACTTTTGTATGAGAGACTAACTTGATTCGTAAATTTTGACTTATAGCACAACAACAAAAAAAAAATAAAACTTTTCCAGCCTCTGCCCATTATCCAGTTTCAAAAGTGCTTCCACATTTTAGATAATTGTTACAGCACTATGCAAAATTCTAAATTGTCTTAGTTATCTGGTGCTGCTATAATAAAATACCACTGGTGGATGACTTTAACAAGCAGAAATTTGTTTTTGCACAAACAGAAATTTATTTTCTCACAGTTTGGGAGGCTAGAAGTCCGAATTCAGAGTGCCGGCTCTAGGGGAAGACTTTCTCTCACTGTCAGCTTTAGAGGAATGTCCTTGTCTTTTCAGAGCTTCTGGTCCTGAACAATCTTCATGTGACTTGGCATCTCTCTTCCCCATCTCTGCTTCATAGCTTGCCTATTTAATCTCTTCTATATCTCAAAAGAGATTGACTCAAGATACACCCTACACTAATCCTGCCTCATTAAAGTAACAAAGACAACCCATTCCCAAACGAGATTATAGCCACAGGCATTAAAAAAAAACCAAAAACCAAAAAAACACTTTGCCATGGAGTCCATTCTGACTCATAGTGACCCTACAGGACAGAGTAGAACTGCCCCATGGATTTCCAAGGTGCGGCTGGTGGATTCGAACTGCTGAGCTTTTGGTTAGCAGCCAAGATTAACCACTATGCCACCAGGACTCCACCACAGGCATAGAGGTTAGGAATTACAGCACATATTTTTTTTTTAAAATTTTTATTTATTTATTTGTATTGTACTTCAGGTGAATGCTTACA
>NW_004443986.1:10194072-10211390 GCF_000243295.1 Trichechus manatus latirostris
ACTACTCACCAAGGTAGAATGTAGAGCATTGTCTTTATAAGCTGTGTCATGCCAACTGAGCTAGATGTTCCCCGAGACCATGGTCCCCACAGCCCTCCTACAACACATATTTTTGAGGAACACAATTCAATCTATAACAATGTCATTTGTGATTGTTTGAATATGGCAGTGGTGTGGTTATGACTAAGAATGTAACATATTAAAAAAAAAAACTCTGCGTCCATATTAGCTTATAAACACATAGAGTATCTGTGTAAGGATGTAAAAAAGATGGTACTATTCTTTACGGGGGGGTAGGGAGGGGGGAAAGGGGAATGGAAAGGTTTAGGAGGAGGGAGTCTTTTTACTATGAAACCCTTTCATACCTTTTGAAATTTGAACCACGCGAATTTATTGGTTACTCTAGAAAATATTTTTAACCACCAACATTATTTTTAAGAGATAATTAGGTTAAGCTTAATTCCAGTTTATGGCATTTTTCCAAACTTTCAGAACTTCCTGTTATTGCATTCTTAGATATTCCAACCTCAATGTGCCATGGAGTTTTAGCCCTGTCAGTTGGGCCTACATTGATACTGGAATTAATTTTTTTCCTTGTCATGTGGGAACATCCGTCCAGCCAATATAGGGTGATGGTGTTATCAAGGAAAGTACTTCAGTAGTAGAGTGACCCTTGCAGAGAACAGAGGAAATTCAGAGCATCTTTATACTCCTTGATGGGACTGACCTTGATCTGTCAGCTGACAAAGTGGTATATTTTGAGAGATGCAGAGAAGACCTCAGCTTAAATTTACCCCAACTTTTCCACTTTGCCTTCTGGGGCTCATGGTTAATCATCTGCAAAATCCCCTGTGTCCTAAATCTCTTCTTTGACTCTTTTTTTCACTTTTTTCTCTAGCCCAGTGGTTCTCAACCCGGGATGATTTTGGCCCCAACAAGGAGACATTTGACAATGGCTGGGGACATTTTTTTTGGAGCCCTGGTGGCTCAGTGGTTAAGAGCTTGGCTGCTAACCAAAAAGTTGGCAGTTCGAATCCACCGGGTGCTCCTTGGAAACCATATGGGGCAGTTCTACTTTGTCCTATAGGGTCTCTATGAGTCAGAATAGACTCGACAACAACCGGTTTGGTTTTTGGGGCATTTTTGGCTGTCACTAATGGGGTAGTGCTGCTGGCATCTAGTGGGTAGAGGTCAGGGATGCTGCTGAACGTCTTACAATAAAGACACAAAGAATTATCAGGTCTAAAAATGTTAATAGTGCTGAGATTGAGAAAACCTGACTCTCCCCTGAAGGCATTCCTGCTCCTGGAGCCTTCTCAAATAGCAGCTGTGTTTTCTTGTACTTGGAGGAGAAGTAGTAGTCTTTCTTCCTAACTGCTGCTTCCAGACCATTCACTCCCTTAAGTCCTTAAATATCAGCTTAGCTTTGGATTTCATGTCATCAGACTTTATCACTCACTACCTCTCCTTACTGCAGTCCTCTACTGATTTTAGCTCCCCTCTCACTATCACTCTTTCCAACCCTAAGCCAAAAAAACTCAAATCCATTGCCTTCGAGTCAACTCAAAGTGCCCTATAGGACAGAGTAGGACTGCCCCCGTAGGGTTTACAGGGAGCAGCTAGTGGATTAGAAGTGCCAACCTTTGGTTAGCAGCCAAGCTCTTAACCACTGCGCCACCAGGGTACAGCCTAGAAAACCGGGGCTCCTCTCCAATCCTAAAACCAAAAAAACCCGAACCCGTTGCCATCTCCAACCCCACAACTATTTAAATCTTGGTGATTTCAATGTCCATGGAGATGATACTGCCAACACCCTGGCTTCTCAGTTCCCTGTATTCTTCTCCTGGAAGGATCTTATTCTCCACCCTGTCTCAATCACTCACTCACTTGTCATTAAGCTTGCCAGTAATTGAAACCCTTTTAGCACCTCGATTTAGGCGTTCCACTTTGTGCCCACTAAAACAAAGGAACAAAAAACTTTAACTTGTTGGCAACGAGTCAATTATGATTCATGACCACCCTCTGTGTTACAGAGTAGAACTGCTCCATAGTGGTTTTTTTTAAAAAATATAATATTATTTATTTTATTGTTGTGATTGTTGTTGAGAATATACACAGCAAAACATACACCAATACAACAGTTTCTACATGTACCATTTAGTGAAATTGATTACATTCTTTGAGTTGTGTAACCACTCTCAGGCTCCTTTTCTGAGTTGTTCCTACCCCATTAACATAAGTTCACTGTCCCCTAAAGTTCCTATCTAATCTTTTAAGTTGCTGTGGTCAATTTGATCCCATGTAGATAGTTCTTAAAAGAGCATAATACTCAAGGCAGACATTTTTTACTAGTTAAGTGGAATTTTTTTTTTGGTTTTAAGACTTCAGGGGATAGTTTTGGCTTAAGATTTAGAGATTATCTCAGGGCAATAGTTTCAAGGGTTCATTCAACCTTCATGGCTCCAGGATGTCTGCAGTCCTTGACAATTTGGAATTCTGTTCTGCATTTTTCCCCTTTTTTGTATTTGCTGAGTCTATGTTTTTCTTCTTTTTTATTTTGGTGTGTAGTTTTGTTACTTTCCTTTGTGGTTACCTTAATATTTACCTCTATTTTTCTAAGTTAAAACCAATCTTTTATTTCTTGATATTGCCTTAACTTCTTCTCCATATGAAAGTTCTATGACTACACTATTTAGTCACTCTTTTTTGTTTTAATGTTGTCATCTTTTGCGTATTGACATCTGTTCCCTATTTTCAGTGTTTTAACTTTGACTTATTTTTGTGACTTCCCTATCTTAGTTGATATCTGATTGTTCTATCCTGCATTCTAGTCTTGGATTGTTATCTGATATTATTGATTCTCTAGCCAGAGGACTCCCTTTAGTATTTCTTGTAATTTTGGTTTGGTTTTTCTAAATTTCCTTAACTTCTGTTTATCTGGAAATGCCTTAATTTCACCTTCATATTTGAGAGACAGTTTTGCTAGATATATAATCCTTGGCTAGCAATTTTTTCCTTCCAGGCTTTATGTATGTCATCCCATTGCCTTCTTGCCTGCATGGTTTCTGCTGAGTAGTCCAAGCTTAGTCTTATTGACTCACCTTTGTAGATGACTTTTCATTTACCCCTAGCTGCTCTTAAAATTCTCTTTATCTTTGGTTTTGGCAAATTTAATTATAATAAGTCTTGGTTACTTTCTTTTGGGATCTACCCTGTGCGAGGTTTGATGAGCATCTTGGATAGATATCTTCTCATCTTTCATGATATCAGGGAAGTCTTCTGCCAACAAATCTTCAACAATGCTCTCTGTATTCTCTGTTATCCCTCCTTGTTCTGGTACTCCAATCACTTGTAGGTTATTCCTCTTGGTAGAGTCCCACATAATTCTTAGGGTTTCTTCATTTTTCAAAATTCTTTAATCTGATTTTTCCTCAAATAAATTGGTGTCAAGTGCTTTATCTTCAGTCTCACTAATTTTGACTTCCACTGCCTCAGTTCTGCTCCTATGACTTTCTATTGAGTTGTCTAATTCTGAAATTTTATTGTTAATCTTTTAGATTTCTCTTTGCTGTCTCTCTATGGATTCTAGCAGCCTGTTGTATTTGTCATTTTGCTCTTGTATAGCTTTCCTGAATTCCTCTGTTGCTTTGTCTGTATGTTCCTTGGATTGTTCTGCATTTTGACTGATCTCCTTCCTCGTCTTTTGAAGAGTTCTGTATATTAATCTTTTGAATTCTACCTCCAGTAATTCCAAGACCTTCTTTTCCTCTAAGAGGTTTCCTGGTTCTTTGTTTTGGTTGCTTGCTGGAGCCATTACGGTCTGCCTCTTTATGTGATTTGATATTGACTGTTGTCTCTGAGCCATCAGTAAGTTATTACACTTATTTATTTTATGTTTGCTTACTGTGTCCTAGCTTCTTGTTTTGTTTTGTTTTGATATGCCCAAATAGGCTGGTCTTGTGTCCTACTTTGATTATTGGTGTCTTTGAAGCTCTCACATCCTGTCACCAGGTGGTTAGATCTGTTACTAGATATGTGATCCCAGGAGTCTGTTTATTTTTTTTGTGTGGATTTAGCTCAGGTGTCCAGGTCGTCGATCACTGAGTGTGTGGTGCAGGCTCTCACCTACAGTCCTAGAGGGGCAGAGATACGTAGGATGATTGGAGCAGGCCCAGGTATCTGGTTGCAGTGGGAGATTATGTGCTGAGCAAGGTAGGGGGCTGATGGCTGCCCCTTAGTGCCTGGATAGAAGGCATGTCCCTGTTTTCTAGAGTGGGTAGGTGGGTGGGTTTTGCAGCTGGACTTTGGGCACCCATTGCTGTTGTTTGTAAGGACTGGGAGGCACCACTTATTCTTGGACCCCTGTCACAGGTGGCTAGGAGGAGTGGGTAGAGCCACCAATCCTCAGGCCCATGATGTGGGTAGGTGAGGAACCTGCTTAATGGGCAGGGCAGTGTCAAATGTCACAAATCTGCCACTCCCACTCAGCTGTTTCAGTTGAAAATAGGCTTCAGGTATACACCCTGTTGTACTATGCTAATGAGGGCATAGCCGTTCAAATGGGCCCACACAGGTCTAGGCAGGGGTGAAAGGCATTCAAAGTCCGTGGACACATTATGCCTGTGCCTAGGGAAAGGGGCAGTGCCTGCCCTGAGTTTCCGGCTTAGGGGACCTGACAGTTTCTTTTTTCCTGTTTGTTTATTTGTTCCCCCCCCACAAAGCTGGGAGACTGGCTCGGGCGCAAAGGGTCCCACTTCCAGCCTAGGGAGCACAGCAATCGCTGAACGGAGCAGACCGGAGAGGGGGCGAGTGAGGGGGAAAGAGGCACTTCTCAGAGGTGGAAGGGTTATTTTGATCCCACGCGTGGTAGGTCAGACACTTGCACTTAACTTTTGCATATCCAGCGCCGCTTCCCCCTGGCTTTGGACGCTTGTGCAGACTCTCTGCCACTTGGTTTCTCCCAATGTGGAAAATGTGCCCCAAGCACCACTGCTTGCCTCAGCCTGTGTGAGCCAGCCAATCCAGCCTGCATGGTTTTGGCCAGGTCAGGTCTGGCACCTCCTTGCTGCTTCTGAACTGTCTGTCCCTCCCACTGCCATTCAATCCAACTTCTCAACTTTGCCCTTGATGTTCAGGGCTCCTAGACTGTCATATATAATCGATTCACTTGTTTTTTCAGGTCTTTGTTGTATGAGGGACCACAGGAAGTGTTTGACTATTCT
Organism: Trichechus manatus latirostris; assembly: GCF_000243295.1. Lineage (NCBI taxonomy): Eukaryota > Metazoa > Chordata > Mammalia > Sirenia > Trichechidae > Trichechus > Trichechus manatus. Next base: position 10,199,295 of record NW_004443986.1, read on the forward strand.
GCCATCTGGGCCCCACCTCCTTTTCCCCCTTTTGATCAGGATTCTTCTATGGAAGAATCAAAATGCTCAGTAATGGTAGCCAGGTACCATCCAGCTCTTCTGGTCTCATGGCAAAGGAGGCATGGAGGCGATTAGCCACACATTCCATATCCTCCTCCTATTCCTGACTCTCCTCTTCCTCTGTTGTTCCAGGCGAATAGAGACCAAGTGTGCCTTGGATGTCTACTTGCAAGCTTTTAAGCACTACTGCCTGAGAGTTCCAAAACTGAGGCGCCTGACTCATATCAGAATGATCGGCCCAGATCTGAGCTCTGACTTCATCTCAGCTTTTGCTTATTTACCCTGCAACTGTCAAACCCTTAGTCGTCAGACTTAAGTGTATAACAAAAGATTTCCCCTGAAACAGACAAATCCTTAAATAGGTATCTTAGGTTGCATTCTCTACAGAAGCAAAATCAGCGAAGCATACATATAGTTGTTCTTGTTGTGTGCCATCTAGTTGATTCTGACTCATAGTGACCCTATAGGACAGAGCAGAACTGCCCCATAGGGTTTCCAGGGAGCAGCTGGTGCATTTGAACTGCCGACCTTTTGGTTAGCAGCCTGAACTCTTAACCACTTCACCACCAGGGCTTCATTTATACATATATATATATATACACACTCACAGAGAGAGAGAGATTTATATCGAGGAAATGGCTCACATAGTTGTAGAGGCTGGGAAGTCCGAAGTCTGTCTGTCAGGCTGGAGGCTTCTCCTCACTTACGTAACTGCAGGGCTGGTGAACCCAAGATCAGCAGGTCAGACGGCAGGCCTCTGGCTCACAGGCTGTGGAGGCTGATAAATCCCAAGACTGGCAGGTAAGCTGCTAGCTCAAGTTCCAAGAACCGGAGGTCAGATGTGGAGCCAGGTACAGGATCCAGAGCAAGCAAAAACCAGTGAGCTTTGCCAGAAAGCCCACATATATTGGATACAGGCCACATTTCCAAGCAAACTCCCTTTCAGCTGATTGGCTGCTCATAGCAGATCTCATCTTGGAGGTGATTACATTGTATCAGATCTCATTATGGAGGTGATTACATCATTATATAGCTGCCAGACTACATCATAACTGCCAAACCACTGAGAATCATGGCCCAGCCAAGGTGACACACAACCTTAACAATCATAGTGGGCTTAAGTACATAACAAAGGAAACATTTTTCTCTGTGGTTAAACTAAAGATATGGAAAGAATGTTCCTACGGGAGGTGTTGATGTAATATCCTTATCAGGAATCCCCTCAGCAGCCCTCAGGAAATGTTTTAAGATTTGTGACCCATAGTCAGGTATTTAAACTAACCAACACAAATAGCCCATATTTGAGTTTCCAACCAATCACCGTAAAATCACTAAGCAAGTTGTCCTACCTCCTGCTTACCTAGTCTTGCAACTTCCAATCAAAATCTTGTATTTTACCTCATAAATATGTCTCTGTGACTCTACCATTTTGGAATGTTTGATTTCACTAGGAAAACAGAAGAGAACATCCACAAGCTCCTACCACCCCATCTACTCACTAGCAGCTCTATCGAACTATTGATTTTTTCCTTCTTATTACTATGGATGACATGTCCATGCTTCTAGACAGGGTAACTCACCCAGCAGTGGTGAGCTGGAGCCAGCTCATATGGGTTTACGAGACCTAATTGTTAAAATTTCAGGAATTTTGTGAGATTGTTGTTAAACCATTGGTAACTTAGAATCAGTCATGATGGGAATATTTAGACAATAAAAATCAGCAAATGCTACAAATCAGTGCTCTCCCTTTCTCAGAGTGGGTTGTTAAACATTTTGTTGTTGTTGGTAGCTGCCCTGGAGTTGGTTCTGACTCATTGTGACCTTATATATAACAAAGTGAAATGTCGCTGGTCCTGCACCATTTTCATGATATTTCATATGTTTGAACCCATTGTACCCCTTGCCTATTCATGTGATATACTTTAAGTGATATATATATGTGTATATATATAAAAAAAAAAAAACACAAAAAACAAACCTGTTGCCGTCAAGTTGATTACAACTCATAGTGACCCTATAGGACAGAGTAGAACTGCTCCATAGGGTTTGCAAGGAGTGCCTGGTAGATTCAAACTGCTGACCTTCTGGTTAGCACTCAAATAGCCACTATGACACCATGGTTTCCATATGTGTATATATATGTGTGTATATACTTATATGTATATAAAACCAAATCAAACCCACCGCTGTCAAGTCGATTTCAACTCATAGCGACCCTGTAGGACAGAGTAGATCTGCCTCATAGGGTTTCCAAGGCTGTAAATCTTTAGGGAAGCAGACTGTCACATCTTTCTTACTCGGAGCTGCTGGTGGGTTTGAATCACCAACCTTTTTGGGTTAAAGCTGGGTGCTTTAACCACTTTTGATAAAGTACATATAACATAAAAATTACCATTTATATATTTATACATATCTACATATAAATATATAAAATATTGTTTTGCATATTTTAAAACTTTGTGTAACTGGTTTAATACAGCATGTTTTCTGATATTCCCCCACAGAATTATTTATGAGGTGCATTTAGGTTGATATGTATAAATCTGGTTTATTCATTTTTACTGCCCCTCTCACCCAAGAAGAATGTAAGTTTCATAAAGGCACAGATTTTGTTGGTTTTATTCTATGCTATATTCCTCGGGCTTAAAATAGTGCTTGGCACAAAACAAGCTCAATGCATATTTATTTGATGGAATGAACGCGGTGTACCTAGAGTTCTATCCCGCCACTTCTCTGTTAACAAAGTCACACGGTCATTCAGAAGCCTAGAGATCTTAACACACAAACCACTTACTTTTTCAAACCTATCCAAGGATTCATTTTGCATATCCTTTCCAACCAGAAGAAGGCAAACTTGAGGGAAGAATAGATAGGTAAGAGATGGAAACCAAACCAAAACCAAACCCATTGCTGTCGAGTTGATTGTTACTCTTAGTGACACTATAGGGTAAAGAAGAACTGCCCCCACGGGATTTCTAAGGCTGTAAATCGTTGCTGAAGTGGACTGCCATATCTTTCTTCTGTAGAGCAGCTGGTGAGTTCAAACTGCCAACTTGTCAGTTTGCAGCTTAACCAGCGCGTCACCAAGGCTCCTAGTGGAAGTAAGTCTTAAAGCTCCTTATTTCGTGGTGGAAGTAAGAGGTGGAAGGAAATCTTAAAAGCGGGGCTCTGCTTGATTTGAGGAATCAAGTCCACCAGGTGGCAGCACGAGCATGCTGGAAATCTAGGATCTCTGCTTGCAGGCCGGTGTCCCAAACACGTTTTTTGCTTTATTTCTTCTTTTGGTGAACTAGTTTTTCACTAACATTAGTTTCCTGCAGCTTTACATAAGTCACTGTTTTATATCTTCCCTTACATCTGGCAATATTAAATTAAAATTTTTGGAGCAACACAGATTAATTTTTTTTTTAATTTCGATAAAACAATATAACATAAAATTGCCATTTTGGTAATTTTAAATTGTACAATTCAGTGGTTTTTAATATATTCAAAAACAATGTTGGTTGTGTAACGAACACCACTATTTAATTCCAAAATATCTGCATCACCTGCAAAGAAACCACTTACTTGTTATGACTGAAAGCAGAGAATACCAGAAAGATGTTTACCTGTGTTTTATTGACTATGCAAAGGCATTTGACTGTGTGGATCATAAGAAATTATGGATAACATTGGTTTAAAATCAGAAAAGTATGTGTCAGGGTTGTATCCTTTCACCATACCTATTTAATCTGTACGCTGGGAAAATAATCCAAGAAGCTGGACGATATGAAGAAGATGCGGTATCAGGATTGGAAGAAGACTCATTAACAACCTGCGATATGCAGATGACACAACGTTACTTGCTGAAAGTGAAGAGGACTTGAAGCATTTACTGATGAAGATCAAAGCCTACAGCTTTGAGTATGCATTACACTTCAACATAAAGACAACAAAAATACTCACGACTGGACCAATAAACAACATCATGAAAAAAAGAGAAAAGATTGAAGTTGTCAAATATTTCATTTTACTTGGATCCGCAATCAACACCATGGAAGCAGTAGTCAAAAAATCAAATGATGTATTGCATTGGGCAAATCTGCTTCAAAAGACCTCTTTAAAGTGTTAAAAAGCAAAGATATCACTTTGAGGACTAAGATGTGCCAGACCCAAGCCATGGTATTCTCAATAGCCTAATATGCATGTGAAAGCTGGACAATGAATAAGGAAGACCAAAGAAGAATTGATGCCTTTGAATTATGGTGTTTGGGGAGAATATTTAACATGCTGTGGTTGGCCAGAAAAACAAACAAGTCTGTCTTGGAAGAAGTACAGCCAAAATGTTCCTTAGAAGCGAGGCTGGTGAGACTTCGTTTCACATACTTTGGACATGTTATTAGAAGGGACCAGTCCCTGGAGAAGGACATCATGTTTTCAGTAGAGTGTTAGTGAAAAAGAGGAAGACTCTCAACGAGGTGGGTTGATACAATGGGTTCTAAGACAGCAACGATTGTAAGAATGGTGTGAGACTAGCAAGTGTTTCATTTTGTTGGACATAGGGTCGCTATGAGTTGGAAGTGACTTGAAGGCACCTAACAACAACAACAACAATACCCACTAATCAGTCATTTCTTATCCTTCCCTCCCCTCACCCCTCTAATATACTTTCAGTTTCTATGGATTTGCTTATTTTGGACATTTCATATAAATGGAATCATACAATATGGCAGCACAGATTTTTTTTAATATAATTTTTAAAAATTTTTGCTGTTTTTGAGACTATACTGCAGAGCATACACCAATTCAACAATTTCTGCTTATACAATTCAGTGACATTGATTACATTCTTCGAGCTGTGCAACCATTCTCACCCTCCTTTTCCAAGTTGTTCCTCCTCCATTAACATAAACTCACTGTCCCCGAAGTTTTTTCTCTAATCTTCTGAGTTGCTGTTGTCAGTTTTGATCCCATACAGACATATCTTAAAACAGCACAAATGCTCAAGACAGACATTCTTACCAGTTAAGCTAAAAACTATCGTTTGATTTTGGAGCCCAGGTGGCCCATTGGTTAAGAGCTTGACTGCTAACCAGAAGGTCGGCAATTCGAATCCACCAACTGCTCCTTGGAAACCCTATGGGGCAGTTCTACTCTGCCCTATGGAGTTGCTAGGAGTTGGAATCAATTTGAAGACAATTCCTTCAAGAATTTTTTATTGTTTAGTTTTAAGAAGACTTCAGATGATATTTTTGATTTAATGTTTAAAGATTATTTTAGGGCAATAGTTTCAGGGATTCATCCAGCTCCATGGCTCCAGAAAGTATGGATTCCATAAGAACTTGAAATTCTGTTCTACATTTACCCCCTTTTGATCAGGATTCTTCTATAGAATTTTTGATCAAAATGTTCAGTAATGGTAGCTTGGCACCATCCAGTTCTTCCGGTTTCATGGCAAAGGCGGCAGTTGTTCATGGAGGCAGTTAGCTACATATTCCTTATCCTCCCCTATGCCTGACTCTCCTTCTTCCTCTATTGTTCCAGGCAAATAGAGACCAATTGTTGTATCTTGGAAGTCTGCTAGCAAGCTTTTAAGATGCCAGGCACTATGCAACGAACAGAAGCACAAAACACATTATTAGGCCAATTAACTGGGTGTCCCATGAAATCGTGACCCTAAACCTCCACACCAAGGAATCAAATCCTATGAGGTGTTTGGTTGCACATAAGCAGCCTCAATAGCTACTCTTTCTTTTTGGTCTTGTTGTAAATATATCTATCACACAACTTTTGGCAGTACAGATTTTTATTGGAATAATTAATTTCTGGTGTCAAAATCAGGCTATGTTTTAGGAGCTTCATCTAAAATGTCAAGATTGTGTACAGGATAGGAAAAACACAGTTTTAGAGCAATTAGTAAACCTAACTTACTTTAATATTTCATAATAGAGTTTTAAGGACTACCAGAATTGGGAGTTCCTCCCCTTTGGGGCAGGAATGCATTTTAGCTCTTTGATCACTATGAGATAGAGGATGAAGGAGCAAAGTAACAAAGACTGATTGGGTGGGATTATGTCCCCTTAATTCCCTAGCACATGAAATGCAAAGCAGGATCTGGACATTACCCATCATGTTTACCTGTTGAAGGTGTATTCTCCCTGAAGTTGGCTTGCAAATGGTCCTTGGTAGGTTTTGCCCACAAAACCTAGCAAAGCACTTATGGGGACAGCTGGACTATTGTCATCAAAGGTTTGGGGGAGAAACAAGAAGGATTTGTCTTTTCCCTTTTACAAGCTTCCCTAGGATAGAAATTGTGAATTTATAACAATATCTAGTTACAACAATTTTATCTTGTGATACCCAGAAACTAGATTCTTCCAATGTGTTTATATAGGCAACTATATCAAGAACAAAGATAAATAGAATACAAACCAAGAGGAAGAAGGGAGTTTGAAAATGTTTCAAATTCTCCTCCAATACAGAAAGCAGCATCTCATTTTGGAAAGGGTACAGGGAGCTACAAAGTCTTTTCTCAGAGCAAGTCACTGGTTGTTAATCTCTGCTGCCCATGAAAACAGAAAATCATTATAGGTAGGTTTGAGGGGATGTCAGGCCTGAGAGGGTTTTTTTTAGGGGTTCCCCGAACACCAAGTTAACTTCTTCTCTGGTTAGAAACACAGAAAGATACATGTGCTTTAAAAATTGTAATTAACTGAAATAAAAGTGACAGAAACCTAAGGAAAGGTGACAATTCCTAAGTAGTAAATTTACATAACATTAGAAACAGCCAGCTTTGCCTTGAAGATAACAAAAAAAAATTCAAATTTTAAAAAGTTCAAAGAAAAGATAGGCATAATTCCACGGAATAAGAATTTTGCTCATTTATTATCATTTATTACTTTTTTTGTTATAGTTGCCACTGTGTTGATTCTGACTTATAGTGATCTCGTGTGTGTCAGAGTAGAATTGTGTTCCATAGGATTTTCAATGACTGATTTTTTGGAAGTAGATCACCAGGCCTTTGTTCCAAGATACCTCTGGATGGACTCAAACTTCTAACCTTTTGGGTAGAAGCTGTGATAGTTAATCTTATGTGTTAACTTGGCTAGGCTATGATACTCAGTGATTTGGCAGACACTATATAATCACCTTCCATTTTGTGATCTGACGTGAGCAGCCAATCAGTTGAAAGAGGAGTTTCTTTGGGGGTGTGCCCTGCCTCTAGTATCTAAATGGATGTTCTCACTCTCTCACTCTCTCTTGACCCTATACTCTTCTCATCGTCTGACCTCTGGTTTTTGGGACGTAGCCTGCAGAAGTCTTCAGCCTGCCACCTGACCTGCAGATTTTGGATTTGCCAGTCCCAACCTCTCTGTGAGCCAACAGAGGCCTCCATTCTGTTTCCTGAGCTTGCTTCACCAGCAGAAGCCTTTAGCCTGCCGCCTGACCCATGGATTTAGGACCTTGCCAGCTCCTACAATTGTGTGAGGCATTTCCTTAAGTAAATCTCTCTCTACATATTTATATAGATGCTTCACTGGTTTTGCTCCTCTGTGGAACCCAGACTAAGACAGCAGCTGAGCTCGTTAACTATTTGCATCACCCAGGGACCCTGCTGAATATTTGTCAAGTGTCTGTTATCTGCCTTATATTTTGCTAGATGGGAGTCCCTGGGTGGTGAAATGGTTAACATGCTGGGCTTCCAAAAAAATCAGTCATTGAAAACCCTAGAGCACAGTTCTACTATGACACATATGGGGTTGCCATGAGTCAGAATCAACTTGAAAGCAATCTGGTATTGTCATTAAGTGCACTCTGCTAAATATACTATGATCAAGAGGATTGGGTTGCTCTCAAATATTCAGTTCAATTCTGAATATTTTAATTGAAAATTACCCCAACAAAGAATAAAAGAGGGAGGTGTCTGAAAGAGCCAGTGTGACCATATGGGACATTTTCTAATCAGTTCAGATTTTAATAGAAAAGAATATATGTACAATAGAAGTAAGAACATGTGACTAAGGATGAACAGAAGGAATGTTATACATTTGTAAAAATGGCATCAGGAAGCCTAAAACCCAAAATGAGTTGAGAATTGAAAACCACGGACAACAGAAGAACTTTATAAGTCATATCGTGAGCCAGGTGATAAAGAAGAATTAGACCCAATGCCTGGGGTTGACAGTGTAATATGGACAAGTGACAGAGAGTACGTAGAACTCTGAGTCTGTCTTCTGTGTCAAGGAGAATGGTCTTCAGACAGAAAAAGGTAAAACAAAAGTGGGTTAGAAGGAACTATAGGCCAAGATGGGTGAAGACATATATGAGAGTAGTTATGCAGAGATCTAAGCAATTTTCAGTCATCTAGGTTCAAACCTACCCAGTTGCTCTGTGAGAGAAAGACCTGCTGATCTGCTCCTGTACAGATTACAGCCTAAAAACCCTATGGGGCAGTTCTATTCTGTCACACGGGATCGCTATGAGTTGAGATAGACTCAACGGCACCTAACAACAATAATCACCTACATAAATTATCTCCCAGCATATTCCGAGAACTCTAAATGAGTAGTTGGACTGACATTCTTTTATTTAAAAAATTCAAGAGAATGAAAATCAACATTGAATACTGGCAAATACAGTGGCAATTTTCCAAAAGGAGAAAGTAGATTACCCGAACTATATACTGGTGAAATTGATTTTTATCCCGGGCAAGATTCGAGAAAGGATTATTCAAAGTATGGTTTATGTGCCCTTATGAAGGAAACATATTATTAAAAGTGAGAGTTTTCTGGGATATGTATTTTCAGATCAGCTTAATTTTCCTTTTTTGACAGAATTAATGGATTTATAAAGCAAGAAATACAAAAACCAAAAAAACCAAACCCATTGCCGTCAAGTCGATAGCTACCCAATAGGATAGAGTAGAACTGTCCCACAAGGTTTCCAAGGCGGTAAATCTTTACAGAAGCAGACTGCCACCTCTCTTTCTCCTGCAGAGTGGCTGGTGGGTTCGAACCTCTAATCTTTTGGTTAGTAGCCAAGCTCTTTAACCTCTGTGCCACCAGGGCTCCTTGGAAGAAATGCAAATGACAGTATATCTTTTTTTTCTTTCTTTATTTGGATGAAGGTTTACAGAACAAATATTTTCTCATTAAACAGTTAGCACACATATTGTTTTATGACGATAGTTAACAACCCCACAACATGTCAACACTGTCCCTTCTCAACCTTGGGTTCCCTATTACCAGCTTTCCTGTCTCCTCCTGCCTTTTAGTCCTTGTTCCTGGACTGTTATGCTCCATTAGTCTCATTCTGTTTTATGGGGCTGTCTAATGTTTGGCTGAAGGGTGAACCTCAGGAGTGACTTCATTACTGAGCTAAAAGGGTGTCTGGGGGCCATACTCTTGGGGTTTCTCCAGTCTCTGTCAGGCCAGGAGGTCTAGTCTTTTTTTTGTGAGTTAGAATTTGGTTCTACATTTTTATCCGGCTCTGGCCAGGACCCTCTGTTGTGATCCCGGTCAGAGCAGGTAGTGGTGGTAGCCGGGTACCATCTAGTTGTACTGGACTCAATCTGGTGGAGGCCGTGGTAGTTGTGGTCCATTAGTCCTTTGGACTAATCTTTTCCTTGTCTCTTGTTTTCTTCATTATCCCTTGCTGCCGAAGGGGTGAAACCATTGGAGTATCTTAGATGGCTGCTTACAGGCTTTTAAGACCCCAGATGCTACTTACCAAGGTAGAATGTAGAACATTTTCTTTATAAACTGTGCTATGCCAATTGAGCTAGATATTCCCTGAGACCATGGTCCCCACAGCCCTCCGCCCAGCAATTCACTCCCTCAGGGAGTTTGGATGTATCTATGGAGCTTCCGTAACCTCTCCTTGTACAAGTTGTGCTGGCTTCCCCAGTATTGTGTACTGAAATGACAGTAAATCTTGACTTCCATAGGCATTGGAATACGTTTCTCATAATACTTTGCAGATTCTAAGGTCTTTGTGTGTAGAGGATTGTACCTCTTTTATCTCTGTGTCCTCCAATGCCTGGAAGAATTCTTAATTGTTTGTTAAAGTGTGTGCTCTGAATCCAAACACTTTGAGGGACAGAGTAGCCGGGGCTGGGGCCTGGGGACCATAGTTTCGGAGGACATCTAGACCAATTGGCATAGCAAAGTTTATTAAGAAAATGTTCTGCATTCCACTTTGGTGAGTGGTGTCTGGGGTCTTAAAAGCTTGTGAGTGGCCATCTAAGATACATCTATTGATCCCACCCCACTTGAAGCAAAGGAGAATAAAGAAAACCAAAGACACAAGGAAAATATTAGCCCAAAGGTCTAAAGGACCGCATGAACCAGAGACTCCACCAGCCTGAGACCAGAAGAACTAGATGGCTCTCGGCTACCATCAATGACAACTCTGACAGGGAACACGACAGAGAGTCCTGGACAGAGCAGGAGAAAAATGTAGAACAGAACTCAAATTCACGTAAGACGACCAGACTTGATTGTCTGACAGAGACTGGAGGAATTCCTGAAACTATAGCCCCTGGATGTATTGTTAATCCAGGACTGAAACCATTCCTGAAGCCCACTCTTCAGACAAAGAGTAGAGAGGACTATAAAACAAAAAATAATACGTGTAGGTAATGCGCTTCTTAGTTCAATCAGATATACAAGACCAAATTGGTAGCTTCTGTCCGGGAGCAGGATGAGAAGGCAGGAAGGGACAGGAACTGGTCAAACGGACATAAGGAACCCGGGGTAGGGAGAGGGAGTGTGTTATCACATTGCAGGGATTGCAACTAACATCAGGAAACAATATGTGTATAAATTTTTGTATGAGAATTAACTTGAGCTGAGAACTTCCACCTAAAGCACAATTAAAAAAAAAAAAAGTATGTGCTCTGGATAAACAAATACATTAATTACAAGAAGGATGCAGAAATATAACTCAGATGTTAGTATAATGGAGTGATTTCTGGTTGGACAACCAATGAATCAATATCAATCTAGATAAATAAAAAACTTCGAATTGTGAAACATAGGTTTAAGACAATACCATCTTGGCTTTGAAAAATAATGTATTTGCATAAAAAATAGAATCCTTATGGATTACTTGTGGGAGCATAAAGTAGTATAGCTGTTCTGGAGAGCAATATTTAGTAAAATGAAGAATAAGTGTACTCTATAACCAAGCAATTTGACTCTGGAGTATATCCCAGAGAAACACTTTATAGGTCTACGAGGAAACAGAAACAAGAATGTTCATCATGATTTTGTTTTTAACAAAGAAGGAGAAGGAACAAAGTTTCCATTATTGGGGCAGTTCCTTAAATCTGGGCGAGAGAGACCTCTGCTCTGGACCTGGTCCCTTAGAAATCTCCACTTCTCACAACGACACAAAAAGTACTTTTATTAAAGTACACATGGTGCCTGAGTCAGTAACCTGGTACTTAGGCTGGCACAGTCTGACCAGTATAACCTTAAATATCTGCTGTTGTGACTAACACTGTTCAGGCTCCAGGGAAATGCATCCATATATCTTGTCATATGTCCCTAAAACAAAAGGGGCCAAATTAGAATGTTCTGAAGGTCTGTAGGTCGTACTCTTGCCAACCTTAGAGATACGTCGGAGTACAGGGAGACTTTGAGTAGCAAAAATGCTTAGGTAAGGAAGAAAACAAATCAATTACTTGAGTAATCTTTCCTCTAGTATGAATGCCATAGATTCTTGCATAATGAAGTATCTTTTCACAGTCATGCTGAGTATATATTTCTTTGCTTTTCTAGTGTTCCAATTCATCGTACTCACAAATTAATATAGCGGCTGAGGAGCATTTACAATGGTGACCAATTCATATTACTAAATGTGAATATGTATGGTTTAAACATAGCATACTTAAAAAGTAAAACTGATTCTTTACATTGGTAACTAAATGGACACTGAATGCTAGAATTGTGAATTGTTTTATTTTTATGAAAGAATATTGGGAAGTATTTAGTTAAATTTATAAAACACAAAATTTAGAGTTCAGCATTATTTAAATAATTTTGATTTAATATT
>NW_004443986.1:10211490-10240098 GCF_000243295.1 Trichechus manatus latirostris
TATTTTAGAGGGAAACTTTTGTTTGGAAATGTACATAAAATTTTATTTTAATTTTTTACTTTTACATTTACTTTTTAAATGAAAATATATTTAAGTTGTGTAAACTCTGAATATATTCCATTTTATTTTTTACTCTGGATCACTGAGAATGAATACAAGTCAAGGTCATGAAGTTGTTGCTGTTGGCTGCCATCCAGGTGATCTCCACCTTGTGGCAACCTGCAGTACAGTGAATTACTTAATATGACCCTTCTAGACATAGGCTTTGTGACTCTCGCACAATGATTGGGTGGGACTATGCAAATAAGGTGTTTGTGGTCCACAAAGGGGATTGGCCAGCTTTCTAATAATGTAAATAAGTACACGGCATACTTGTGGGGGTGGGACAATGCAAATAAGTGTATGGAACCCTAATGAAAGGATTGGTCAGTTTTGCCATCCCGCTAGGGTTAAAGGGAGACACGGAAAGAGAGTGAAAGAGAGGAGCTGTAACACGGAAGATAGAGAGAGGCAGCAGAGGCAGCAGAACCAGGACATTGCCGGAGAACTGTAACATCAGAGATGGTGAGAAGCAGTGGCAGAGAAACAGCGGCAGCAGAGGCGTCAGAACCAGAAGCCTGGCAGGAGACCAGCAGGTGACCTGCAGGAGACAGTGTAGTGGACTTCCCAGACCATGGAATGAGAGCTGAGTGCCTTCGTGCTGTGTTTTACTGAAGGAATAGGGTGCCTCTGAGCACTTATCGGCAGAGCTAAAAGAGCTTGGTAACATTTGCCTGAGCAGGGCAGAAAGGCCAGGTCAAGGGGCCAAGGGCTGGAGAGAGGCCTGCCTGTGGGCATGGCTGAGAAGAGGCTGTCCTGATCAAAGAATTGTAGCGTGAGTCGTTTCTTTTTTTCAACTGTGCTTTAGGTGAAAGTTTACAGCTCAAGTTAATTTCTCATACAAAAATTTATACACATGTTGTTTTGTGACATTAGTTGCAATTCCCATAATGTGACAACACACTCCCTCTTTCCCCTGGGGTTCCCTGTGTCCATTGGACCAGTTCCTGTCCCTTCCAGCCTTCTGATCCTGCTTTTGGGCAGGAGCTGCCCATTTGGTCTCTTACATCTGATTGAACTAAGAAGCACATTCCTCATGTGTATTATTTTTTGTTTTATAGTCCTGTCTAATCTTTGTCTGAAGAGTGGGCTTTGGGATTGTGAGTTGTTTCTGATCCTAGTAAACCCCATAATCATGAGTATTGTCTGTGAGTTCTGTGTGGTCATTGCAATGAATTATTGAGCTCAGCAGGGAAGTAGAGAGTGCTGTGGGAGAAACAGTTGGTGTCAGAATTGGTAAAAAGGTTGGAGGGTGGAGGCATGTCTGACCTCCACCTCATAGGAACCCTGGGTTGTTGATCTTGATTCTCCTTCCCTCTTCTGAAATTAGAGGAGGTCAGATACTCCCGCCACACCATTACCCAGAAACATGCGCAACAGATTCGGACTATTGTGATCTGTAGGGTTTTCATTAGCTAATTTTTTGGAAGTAGGTCACTAGGCCTTTCTTCCAAGTCTGTCTTAGTCTGGAAGCTCAGCTGAAACTTGTTCAGCATCATAGCAACACACAATCCACCACTGACAGATTGTTGGTGGCTGTGCTTGAGGTACATTTTAGAAAATACAAAGGAGAGATCAAAGAGGAAAAAAAAAACTGAAAATACAAGAAATCGAAAGTCTTCAAAAGAGGCAGCCTGCTTAAATTTTTAAAACTTGGAAACAATGAAAACAAACAGACTTCCGTTGAGCATGACCCACATAAGACGCATAAGACTAGGAGACTTCAAATTCTTTATTTAATGGAGGTTTAATATCAGATTAATACAATGAAAACAAAAAAGAAAACTATTCTCTCCAAATCCACAACTTGAACAGGTCAAATGAAATCCCTGCAATTTCACAGTTCTTACTAAATGAAGATTTAATAACTGACCAAAACAATTAGAGTTAAAAAGAGAATTATGCACATCAAATTCACAATTCAGAAACAACAGATTTAATTCCATCTTGCCTATTAGAAAGTGAAGAACATCACATTAATGAAATCAGCAAGTTGGAAGAGAAAGAGGAACCCTCTGGGGCTTCTCAGTGTTTGTTGAGCAATGATCCGGGACAATGGCCATCACATTCTTATGACGATATGAGAACTTTTTTTAGCAAAATACAATCTGTTTCTAATTAATAATTATAATTTTTCATTTCCATTTAGCAGAATTTTAATATTTCATTTTACACCAATATTCTTTCAAATGCAGTAAAAAATGAGAGAAATTGGCTTTTATATTTTAAGTTCAAAGGCAATGTGTCTTGTTGCACTGTAACATGTCTCACAACCAGTTTTCAAGATCAGCTTTGGCCAATGAAGTTACTCGTGACTAGAAACATTTAGGGCCCTGATTACAGTTTCATCACTGGCACACACAGAAATATACGTTATTATTGGAAATGGGAAGAGAAAAGGCTGAATAAACAGCAAACAACAATAGTATCAACAGACTCGAGTAAATGCTGATGTAGAACATACTGTGATCCTCTTAAAATAATATTATTTTAACAGCACAATATTTATAGAAAACAATGAAATATTCCTAGGTTTAGAATAAATAATTTTGAAATTTGAAGCTAGAAATGGCTAAATATTTAAGACAGATAAGTAATGAAACCAATGATCACTGTCTAGGATGAAAAATTTTAAGTAAGGTTATTAATTTGATGGTTAATAAAGAGAGGAGAAATCATAGATAAAATTAAATGTTTACATTATTCACTTCAACTACATTGTTCAAAGTCATGTTGAATAATTATACACACACATATACACAAACACTGATATTTCAACTACCAGAAGATAACAGAGGTGGAAAATAAATGTTTCACTGGTTTTACACCTGTGGTAAAAAGTACAGGTTTTTCGGCTTAAGTGAAGAACTAGAAAGCATTTTTCAACTTTAGGTGTTTATTTAAAAGATTGTTGAAGGCAAGACTAAGAAACAGGTCTAGATGGCCTTGGAGGCGCTTTTTCTTCTTTGCTTCAGTAGCTTAGTGGAAACGTGGCTCAGCTGGACTGAGCTGTCTGCAGAGGACAGCTAGCTGCTGGCAGATGCCAATGCTGCTGGCGGGTAGAGATTCTTCAAGGCCGTTCCCAAGGCCCTCCACATGCAGGTCTCAGCCGTTGGTTTGCACGCTTCTTTTTTTTTTCTTTATTGTGCTTTAGGTGAAAGTTTACAACTCAAGTTAATTTCTCGTACAAAAATTTGCATACATATTGTTATGTGATCCTAGTTGCAATCCCTATGTGACAGCACACTCCCCCTTTCCACCCTGGCTTTCCCGTGTCCGTTCAACCAGCTCCTGTCCCTTTCTGCCTTCTCATCCCATCGCTGGACAGGAGCTGCCCATTTAGTCTCATATATCTTAGTTGAACTAAGAAGCACACTCTTCACAAGTATCATTTTATGTTTTATAGTCCAATCTAACCTTTGTCTGAAGAGTTGGCTTCGGGAATGGTTTTAGTTGTGGGTTAACAGAGCATCCAGAGGTCATTGCTTCTGGGGTTCCTCCAGTCTCAGTCAGACCATTAAGTCCAGTCCTTTTACGAGTTTGCACACCCTTTAGTATTCTTCCTAGACCTGAGATCCCTTGATACATTTCTTGTTTACTTAGAGAAACCAGGTCTTCCCTAATCCTTTTCAGTCCAATCAATAAATACGTAACACAGTGAGGGGGCAAAGTCTAGCATGTCTAGCTCATTGCCTCATGCAGTCCCCTGGAACTTTGGTCAAAGTGCATTTAGTACTCCTGTGCCAGGACTATGCTATGGGATAGTGAAAGTTCAGAGGACTGTGTATGCTCTACCAGAAACTTGACATCATAGATGCATCGTGTGTTGCTGGTGGTGCGTGTCTGTGGCTCTGTGACCTCCCCGCTGTCCCCATGAAACACAAAGCCTATAAAAAAAGCCTCGCTGAAGATAAAGTGTACACTTCATAATTTTAGCCAGAAATCCAGAGGCATTATTTTTTTTCCCCTGTAATAGCTTTGAAGTTTTTTATTTTGTTATTGTACTTTAGACGAAGGTTTACAGAATAGTTTCTCATTGAACAGTGCACATATTGTTTTATGACAATGGTTACCAACCACATTATTTGTCAACATTGTCCCTTCTCATCCTTTTGTTTCCTATTACCAGCTTTCCTGTCCCCTCCTGCCTTCTAGTCCTTGTCCCCGGACTGTTGTGCCCCAATAGTCTCATTTTGTTTTATGGGGCTGTCCAATCTTGCTTCAAAGTTTTTATTATATATTATTGTGCAATTATCAGAAGAACCAGGCTTTCCTTTTGCACAACCATCACTTTAAGAGAAATGGCAAGCACAGAAGAAGATTCTTTAGGGACCATAGCTTTTTTATCCATCTCCTTACACTTAGAGGAGTGTTAAAGCAAGTAGTTCTGTGGGTGGCTGGTGTTAGGGCTAATAAATACTAATAAACAACTAATAAATAAATAATAAAAAACTAATAAACAGTGCCCTTTCTTTCACCCTGTAGTATCCCAGTGCCTCTGTATTAGGATTGATTATCCTGGGAAATAGACAGTTCAATATAGTAATTTAAGAATTGTATGTGATTAAAGACATGTAGAAGCGTTCTTGAAACCACTTACGGCATTTTGTTTGAATCTGTTGGTCTCAATTGTGCCAATAGCAATGATATTCTTTGGAATAACTCAAAGATCATACATAAAATCCTGGATCTGTTCAAACATTGAACATCTTGATGAAGCATATACCAAATCATTCTTGAATACACAAAGAAAAATGCTTACTAATTTTTTTTCGAAGTAGTTAGATTTAATTTATTGAAAATACAAGATGTGTTAGAAAACTTAAAACAATATATCCTCAAGCAAGGAACAATTTGTGGGTAAATGAAATTTAATTTGAAGTTGCAGTAGCCACAGTTTTTGGTATTTACTGTTCATTCCGATTCTAATGTTAGCCAAAGCGTTACCAAAAAAATCTTATGTAAGTGTGGCTGTTTCACTTTTATAAAGATTATATTTTTTAATTTTAGAGAAAATAGTTTTCTAAAGCAAAACAAACTGAATTTGTTATTTAACAAAGGTGACATTTGAATTAAATATAAGGAAATTCATTTGAATTAAATATGAAGAAATTAGAGCAAAGGAACAGAAGGTTTTACATAAATATGATAAATGAGAAGATTCATGTATAAATAACCCTCAAACTAATTTCCACAGAGCCTATTTTCTGGATAGATAGATCAAGATATAGTCCCTAGTGAAGATGCACTTAAACAAATTGATAAGCAGTCTGCCAATTTTGGATTTCTTTATAATATTTCAGCATTGAAAAAAATTTTTTTTTGGTTTAATTTAGGCCATTTTTATTTGAGTTTTATATAGTACCATTCAATTTTTTTCTAAATTTTATTTATTTTGCTGTTGAGAATATACACAGCAAAACATACACCAATTCAACAGTTTCTACATGTACCATTCAGTGATATTGATTACATTCTCCAAATTGTGCAACCATTCTCACTCTTTTTCTGAGTTGCTCCTCCTTCATTAACATAAGCTCACAGCCACCCAAGGTTCCTATCTAATCTTTTGAGTTGATGTTGTCAGTTTGATCACATATAGATAGTTCTTTAAAGAGCATAATGCTCAAGGCAGACATTTTTTACTAGTTAAGCTAAACTATTGTTTGGTTTTAAGAAGACTTCAGGGGATATTTTTGGTTTAAGATTTAAAAATTATCTCAGGGCAATAGCTTTAGGGGTTCATTCAGCCTCCATGGCTCCAGAAAGTCTGGAGTCCATGAGAATCTGAAATTTTGTTTAGCATTTTTCCCCTTTTGATCAAAGATTCTTCTATGGAATCTTGATCAAAGTGTTCAGTAATGGTAGCTGGGCACCATCTAGTTCTTCTGGTCTCGTGTCAAAGGAGGCAGTTGTTCATGGAGGCAATCAGCCACACATTCCATATCCTCCTCCTATTCCTGACTTTTCTTTTTCCTCTGTTGTTCCAGGTGAATAGAGACCAATTGTTGTGCTTTGGGTTGCTGCTTGCAAGCTTTTAGACCCCAGGCCCTATGCAACAAACTAGGAGGTAGAACAGAAACACTAAAATGTTATTAGGCCAGTCAGCTGGGATGTCCCATGAAATCATGACCCTAAACCTCCAAACCGAGGAACTTAATCCCATGAAGCGCTTGGTTGTACATAAGCAGCCTCAACAGCTTTTTTTTTTTTCTGTCTTTGTTGTAAATTTACCTATCACACAACTTTTTATAATTCAACTTTTTACAGATACACAACTTATTGACAGCAATTACAATAATCAGCTGTGCAACCCTACCCTTTGTCAATGTGATTTTTCTGTCACCTTTAACCTCTCTTTTTCCCCTCCCTCCTGTCCCTGGTAAGCATTAATAAACTTTAGTCTGTATACATTTGCCTTTTCTTGTCTTTTTATATTAGTGAGGTCATACAATATTTGTCTTTTTGTGATTGACTTATTTCACTCAGCACAATGTCTTCAAGCTCCATCCATACTGTAGCATGTATCAAGACTTCATTTCTCATACTGAGTAGTATTCCACTGTATATATGTACCACATTTTGTTTATCTATTCATCTGTTGATGGGCATTTAGGTTGTTTCTACTTTTGGCTATTGTGAATAGTGCTGCAATGAACTTTGGTGTACAAGTCTCTTTTTGATTGTTTGCTTGCAGGTCTTTTGGGTATAAACCTAAGAGTGGAATTAAAGGGCCATATGGTAGTCCTAGTTTTAGTTTTTTGAGGAACTGCCACACTTTCCCACAATGGCTGTACCATTTTGCATTCCCACCAGTGATGGATAAGGGTTCCAATTTCCCCACATCCTCATCAACATTTGTTATTTTCTGTTTTTTTTTTTTTAATTTTAGCCATCGTAGTGGGAATGAAATGGTATCTCATTGTGGTTTTGATTTGCATCTCCGTGATGGTTAATGATGCTGAGCATCTTTTCATACGTTTGGTGGCCATTTGAATGTCTTCTTTGGTGAAATGCTTATTCAAGTCCTTTGCCCATTTTATGATTGGATTATTTTTTTTTTGTTGTTAAGTTGTCGAAGTTTTATTTATATTTTGGTTATTAGATTCTTGTCAGATATATGGTTTTCAAATATATTCTTCTAGTTGATAGCTTGTTTTTTTGCTTTTTTGGTAAAATCTTTTGATGAATAAAAGCATTGAAAATTTTGAAACAAGAACTTAGAAGGTATTTTGTGGATCTATACTGTTTTAAGAGATTATGAAAATCACATAGCTGAAAGCAGTTTGTATGGTGAAATTAATATTTTCTGTGATAATTTATCGTATGTATTGCAATGTTTGAACATGATGATATCATTTTATTATGTTGGTATGTTATGATAGAGTAGGAATAGTATTTACTTTGTGGAGGAACAGATTGGAAAAGGGTACAAGGGAGTCTTCTGGGGAGCTGATCTATTTTTTAATTTGAGTGATGGTTACACAGGCATAAACATGTAAAAATGTATTGAATTATACACTTAAGATTTGTGCACTTTACTGTATACAAGTTGTAACTCAATAAAATGTTTAAAAATGTATAGGTCATTTTTGAATCTTAGTGTGTCCTCAGCTGAGAGAAATTTCTCAAAATTAATTAAAAACTATGTAAGAACTATAACCACTCAAAGTTTTTCGAAGTTGACAGTACTGCCAATAGAAAACAAAATAGGGGGAATTTTGAGTATTATAATTAATAATTTTGCTGACGTGAATGCAAGAAAAATAAGGTTTTGTAATAAATATCCAATTTTTAAATTACATATGCCTTCATTACTCATTTCAGATGTCACCAATCCATCAATAGAACAACCAGACATGGGCAAAAATAATTCAGTTCAGTCATCTTGGATATTTTGCTGATTCTCATCATATAAAAATCAGCTTTTCAGATATTTTTCAATTTTGTCTTTATGAAGGAATGCTAGTCAAGATGAAAGATAGAATATTAGTTTTACAGTGTGTTATCTTCACTTATGACTTTTAAGCTATTTAGATATATGGTATGTAGGCCTTCTGTGGTCTCTTGCCTTAGGCCTCACAAATGTTAAGGGTAGGTCTGATTAAGGGATGGACAGGTAAAATGTGGCATGTAGTTAAATTTATATATCAAAACGCAGATAGAGCTCAAAAAAATAATGTTGGGAGAAATAAGGAAGAAACAGAATACCATTTTTTTTTCAATACTATGCATTTATTTGACATTTGCTTATTTAATACTTACCCAGCACCTACTGTATGCTGTACACTGTTCTAAGAACCTAACAGATATTAACTCATTTAATCTTCAAAACATCCTCTGATGTAAGTACTATTATTTTCTTCATGTTTTAGATGAGGAAACTGAGGTGCATGGGCACTAAGTAACTTGCCCAGGGTTACACAGCTGGATCAAACCCAGGAAGTCTGGCTCTAGAGTCTTAAACAGTATGTACTCTATATTATTTACCTAAATAAATGTAGGAAAGTGTATTTGAAGAACCTATAATTAAGTACACTGGAGTAGTTTCCTTTTGGGAGAGGTGAGTAGGATTGTGATGAAAGAATAAATAATACAAATAACACAACAAATGAGAAGTCTTGCACTGACCAATAATAATAGGAAGCCATGAATTGAGGGCTATGACCATCTAAATTCTATACCCCTGAGTGACTTAAAAATACATGTACACTTTTAAGCGTTAAAAGCAGTTGTCTTATGGAATGAAATTATGTGAGATTTTCACTTTCTATGCTCTATATTTCGTTTCTTTTTATTGTACTTTAGATGAAGGTTTACAGAGAAAACTGATTTCTCATTAATCAATTAATGCACATATTGTTTTGTAACATTGGTTGCCAACCCCACTACATGTCAACACTCTCCTCTTATTGACCCTGGGTTCCCCATTACCAGCTGTCCTGTCCCCTCCTGCTTTCTGGTCCCTGCCCCTGGGCTCCTGTGCCCATTCAGTCTAGTTTTGTTTTATGGGCCTGTCTAATCTTTGGCTGAAGGGTGAACCTCAGGAGTGACTTCATTACTGAGCTATAAGGGTGTCCGGGGGCCATACTCTCGGGGTTTCTCCAGTCTGTCAGATCAGTAAGTCTGATCTTTGTGTGTGTGTGTGTGTATGATCTATATTTCTGTATGTTTGATTTTTTTTACAAAAAATGCTGTTGATGCTCAGAATTGAAGCAAATAGAATGGTTGTTTTAGATTACCAAGTTTTGGAGTGGTTTGTTACATAGCAATAGATAATGATGGATCTTTGAAAAGAGGAGACACAGTATTGTATGATCTCACTTTTATAAAAAGACAAGAATAGATACATGCACAGATATCAGTGTTCGTTGGTGGATTACTGGGGATGGGTGCAGGAGGGAGAGGGAATCACTTACTAGATCACAGATACTTGTTATTTTTGGTAGTGGGAAGGGTAGCACTGAATGTGGGTGTAATGAGCACAGCCTGACCAAAGTAAATGATGCCACTAAGAAAAGCACAAGAGAGAAGGATATTTGAAAAAAGAAGGCACAGAGCGGGCATCGAGAGTGATTACACTTTAGGAGGTGGTCTAAAGAGTGGGTGAGGCCAAGGGGTGGATGACACAGGAAGTAAGATTTCTTTTCAGTATGAAGAAGAACTTCAGACAGTCAGTGTTTTCCTAAGATGAGATAAACTTCCTTTGAAAGTACTGTAATGAGCTTACTAGCACTGGAGGAGTTTAAAAAAAAAAAAGAAAAAAAGGCTGAATGACCTGTAGATGTCAGAGATGAAGTGGAATGGATGGATTCAAGCTTGTATGGGTCCCTTCTACAGTCCCTTCTTACAGTTCTCCGATTCTGTGAAAACGTCTCTGCACATCAGTTTGGCCCAGCAGTTCTGAAAGGACTTCCTTTTTAGTACTCACTACAGTAACGGTTTTAACAGTTTTCTACAAGTTTATAGCAACAAAGATGATTCATTGCAAACATCTGTCAAAGCTATTGCTTTTTGTCCTTTTGATTTATAAAATTGCAGTGTTTGAGCTCCTAAACAAACTCCTCTCTGAGTCGCTTAGAATTTTATTCATTCTAATAACTTTATAAATTCTAAGACTCACATTTTTTTCACATGTGAACATCTCTGAAATCAGGATGTGTCTTACAATGACTGTTAGCCAGGTGGCAGTTACGCCATATGTGTAATTACCTGCAAACATGGTCATAGCTGTTCAGGTTGTCATCATTTCAAGTGAGTTAAATGCATTGCTAGTATGACACAAGTTGAGTGTAATCGCTAATCAGAATGACTTGCAGAATGGATGCCAGCATCTTGGTAGAAAATCCCAGAGATGACTGGAAACATTTTTTACAGAAATGCTGCATCATCAGCGCTTTTGATGACACAGAGATTGTGTGGAAAAATTCTACGTTATAGAAAAGCATTGTACTGCTTCAAACTTCCCCCAAAATGTTGTGTAGGGTAACTTCTTTAACAAATGTTTACTGAGAACACCTAACATGAGCCCCCTGGGTGGGAGCCCCTGGGTGGCACAGTTAAGCACTTGACTACTAGCTGAAAGGCCGGCAGTTAAAACCCACCCAGAGGTGCCTCAGAAGACAGGCCTGGCAATCTGCTTCTGAAAGGTCCAGCATTAAAAACTCTGTGGAGCACAGTTCTATTCTGATACACATGGGGTCACCCTGAGTCGGAATTGACTTGACGGCAACTAACAACGACAATATGAACCAGGCCCTGGTCTAGGGGCTGGGAAACTGTAGGAAAGAAGATTAAAGTCCCTGGTCTCTTGTAGCTGACATTCTTGTGGTTGACCACATACGCAGGAAAAGGGAGAGAAATGGCCTCTTTTTTATCCATCCCATTTCACAAGCATCCATACAACAGATTGGTACTATTACTGCCAGAGTAGAGCCCTAGGAGAGACGTAAAAAGACCTAGTTTTGGTTGCCAGGGGTTCATGGGGAGAGAGGGTGGTGAATCGCAGGACATTTTAAGGACAGTGAAACCATTCAGCATGATACTGTAATGGTGGTTATATGACAATTTGCATTTGTCAAAACTCACAGGACTGTACAACACAAAGAGTGATCCCTAATGTAAAGTATGGACTTAGTATCAATGAATCTGTATTGGTTCATCAATTGTAACAAATATACCACACTATTCAAGATGTCAATAATAGGAGAAACTGTGTGTAGAGGTGATGGGGGGTATATGGGAACTCTCTGTACTTTCTGTAAACTCAAAACTGCTCTAAAAAACAAACTGTGTTAAAGAGAGAGTGAGAGAGACGTAGTTTCTAGTCTTGCCTCTATCAACTACAGGTTGTCTTTTTTGGGCAAGTCATTACTCTCACAGTTTCCTCAACAGAAACCGAGATAATAATATCTTTTTTATGTACCCCTCAAGGAGCTCGGTGACACAGTGGTTAAGTGCTCAGCTGCTAACCAAGAGGTGGGCAGTTCGAACCCACCAGCTCAGGGAGAAAGCTGTGGCAGTCTGCTTCTGTAAAGATTTCACCCTTAGAAGCCCTATGGGCAGTTCTACTCTGTCCTATAGGGTTGCTATGAGTTGGAATCAACTTGAGGTCACACAACAACAATATCATGTACCTCTCAGGGTGTTGTAACAATTAGAGGGGGTAATGCAAAAATCCTTTGAAAGGTATACCAGTGTCAACCCGTGTTGTTTCTATAGATTCTATAGTTTCTATAACTGTACAGAACATTTTGATTATGAGTTCCCAATAGTCATGTTATCAGAAAAATAGGATTTCAAAAATTAACAATGTCCTTTTGTAATTGGACTTCAGCTATCCACTACTTGTTCTGACTAAAGCGCATTATAAGCATTGTATCACTCTGAATTCCTATAGTGCTTATCACTGATACCATATCATTTAGTAATATGTATTGCACATTAATTGCTGTCCTTATTGGGCTTATTCTCCCAAACTCATTGTAAAATCATTAATCGTGGGCTTGTTTTGTGCTTGCTGCGCATTCCTCAAGGCACCAGGCAGAAAGCCAGGCAGTTGGTGCTCCATAAATACTTGCCGGTGGTTGGATGGATGCAAGTATCTGTATGCTATCTGAGAGGGTGTGCTCTGTTTGTTATCATCAGCCAGAGGAGCAGGGAGGCAGAAAATGCAGAGACAGTGTAGTTAATGCCTGTCAGTCTTTCTCTTCTTTCCCTCCCTCTCACTTTTTGTGGAGTCTGAGAAGGCTGACAGGGAGTGGGTGGGAATAGACAGATCTGACAGGGCCTAGAACTTTGAGGCTGCATGTATCTGTTCTGCTCCAGGGATGATCTGAGTAGTGTACAGTTGGGGAGTGTATTGGAATATGTGAATTTTATAGAACATGTTTAAGTGGAACATATGACAGACAAAGCTCTTGGGATTGTAAAAATAAAATGCAATAAAGTTGGGTAATAATTAGACCAAAATATTAATACAACTGCACTATTTTAACATCTTTTCTCTAAATTCTCAGTGTCATAAGTCTTGATTGATTAGATCTCATAATCTATTGGAGAAATAGTAAGTAGAGAGGTACCTATAAAGTTTTTTATAAATGAGTAAACTAAGACGTAAGTAAAGTGACTTAATCCTTGGAGTTTATCAAACAGTTACTAAAAACTGAATCCACTTTATCTAATTAGAGTATTTAGAGGCTTTAATTTCTAAATGTAGCTCCTTAAATGGAATGAGTTTTGAATGCAATGGCATTCATCACTTAATTTACTTTACACAGTGTAATTACTCTGAATTTTATAATAGCAAACTCAATATAGGAAATTTTTGGAATTAGGCATGTTAAGAAGAAAAGATGCACATTTGTGCCTCCTGTTTGGTTAAAATCCAAACCACTGAGTGTGTGTGAGCATGACCTCGAGTCTGCTATAAAATATCAAGGTCATTCTGATCTTGATAATTCCAATGTTCATCTTTGTATTTTGCAATTTAACATGTCTGCGAGTTTTGATGAATAAAATCTGCTTTCTATAAGGGAGCCCTAAATTTGAATTGCGGTGAGCTATGTATGATCAGTTCCCAGCTTAAGGTTCAGGGAATTAAAATACTTATCTTGGCCTAAATTCCTTATTATGCTTTTGATTACAGGCTTTTCCTGTGGTTAGCAGGCCCTTCTCACATCTCTAAACCTCAAAGAAGAGGGGCAGGCCAGGCCTATTCCTCCCCTAGCCTGTCAGACTCCTCTAGACCAAACCTTTTAGATCATTATGAGGAAAAATACAACTGTCCACTGAAGGGTCAGGCAAATCTCAGAAGCATATCATGATGTAGGAAGAATAAAGATTCAGTTAATTTGAGCCCACCCCTGACAGCCTATTATGGATTGAATAGTGTCTTCTAAAAATATGTGTTAGAATCCTAACCCCTATGCCTGTGAACGTAATCCTGTTTGGAACTAGGGTTTTCTTTGTTATGTCAATTAGATCATACCGGAGTAGGGTGGGCTGGTGATCTGCTTCCGAAAGATCACAGCCTTGAAAACTCTAGACAGCAGTTCTACTCTGCACTTGGGGTCTCCATGAGTCAGAACTGACTCAAGGACAAGTAACAGCAGAGGCTGAAATAGACAAAGAAGGGTCTCCCACTAGAAGCCACACTCTAAATTTGGACTTTGAGCCCCCTGAACTGTGAGAAAATAAATCTATGTTTTTTAAAGTCATCCACTTGTGATATTTCTATTAGAGCAGCACTAGGAAACTGAGACACACCTCAGTAGAAGGTGCTTCCTCATTTAGACCTTTCCAACAATGGTGTCATACTTGTGACCTGTCTTTTCCTCCTACTCTCCTCCCACTTCAAACTCTCAGGAAAAATACCTCTCCCCTCAGTAAAGAGCCACCGTAGCCTCAGCAGTTTAGCCCTGCGTTCTTTCCGTAGTTTCAGCAAATGTGAGCAATACTTCAGACCTGAGCTGTCACACTGTCTCATAAATAAGGGTGAAAGTAGGCATTTCAATTTCAGTTCCTTCTCCTCAGTTCAGTTGCTAACTCTTTGCCTCAGAGACAACACAATTAACCCCTGAAAAGGCTTTTTTTAAAACTAACATGGTATTATTAGCCCTGCCTTCTCCCTTATTACATTGCTGAGAAACATTTGGCACTTTCCTATCTGGAGCCTGGTACTAAAGCTGCCTATGGTTTTTTCTTTGATTCCAGGAAGACCTGGCTTCAACTTTGATTAAATATATTTCAGCAGCTAACATTCTTTTGATTCTAGATCTCTCTTTGGCAGATGAGTGGGAGGAGTTTGGCAATACGTTCCACTATATTTAAGAAAATGGTTTCTAAATTGTAAAGAGCTATAAACAATAATAAAAGTCATACTAGCAATTATTATTATTATAATCACTTGGGCCTTCCAAATTGATTTACTGTTTATCTACCAAGAAGTGGCATAGAGGGGAGGTGACAGGAAATCTTAAAAACAGAATTAGATGAATCTTTTGGCCAGAGACACCTCTTCAGAGTCAAACAGCATTTATTAAATAAATATTGTGACCAGAGATTTCTGTACTGGTCTCTGCAGGAAGATTTATTCATTCACCATATATTTATTGAGTTTCTACCAGTGTCTAGAAACAGTGGACAGTGAGATGTTATATCTAATATAGGAGATTGGTATAACATACGAACGCAAATATTAGGTAACAAAATAGAGTCTCATAGACAAATACGTAACCATCTCCCCATCTTAAAACTTTGCATGGCTCCTCAGATTAAGTAGAAGTTCTTTAGCTTGGCACTTAAGGCCTTCCAAGTTCTTGTTCTGTCCCATCTTTTCAGTTATTTTTCTTACCATGTCTCTGTGGCAGCACTGTCCAATAGAAATATAATATGAGCCACATGTGCAATTTTATTTTTTCTCATAGCATGCTAAAAGAGTAAAAATAGGTGAAATTAATTTTAACAATATATTTTATTTAACCAGATGTATTCAAAATGTTATCATTTTAACATGTAATCAATATTAAAAAATTAGAGATATTTTACATTCTTTTTTTCAACTAAATCATCGAAATTCAGTGTGTATATTATACTTACAGCACACCTCAGTTCAGACTAGCCCCATTTCAAGTCCTCAAAAGCCACAAATGGTAATGGCTTCTGTATTGGATATTGCAGGTACTCTGTAGACAGATTACCCCATGTTCTGCACATAACCTGTATTGTGTCTTTCCCTTTGTGCCAGCCTACCATGAAGACTTTTGCTATTCAGATAAAAGTGTTTTTCTCTCCATTTAGTAGATATCACATTCTGCTGTGGATGTTTTTATTTGTCTGTGTAGAAAGTGAAGTTTAGAGAGGTTCAAGTGTTTGCCCAAGGTAATAAGTTATAAGGCCTAGACTTAAACAAATGCAATCTGACTCCAGACTTCCGCTCTTCTATTATTTTTTTAAATTGATAAACATAACACATACACAGAAAATGTATAAATGATAAATATACCAAAAAAAACCCAAACCCGTTGCCATGAAGTCAGCTCCACCTCTCAGTGACCCTATAAGGCAGAGCAGAACTGCCCCATAGGGTTTCCAAGGAGCACCTGGTGGATTTAAACTGCCAGCCTTTTGGTTAGCAGCCTTAGCTCTTAACCACTACATCACCAGGGTTTCCATTGTTACAAATTATTATAAAGCCCACAACAATGTAACCAGAAGAAACAGAAGATTTGTAGCATCTCAGCCCCATTGCCCCTTCCCAGTCTCAACTCTCTCCCTATTAGGGCTCCCTCCTTCTTAGAGGTAGCCATTAACATCGCTTTTATGGTAACCACTTCTTCAATTTTCTTTGTGGTTTTAACACCTTATTTTTTCCTGCTTTTGAAGCTTAGAAAAAATGGAATATAACAGTATATAGTGTTCTTTTGTGAGTGACTTTTTTCTTAGCATTGTTTTTAAGATTCATCCATATTTTGTTATATTTTATTCCATTATACAACTATATTACAATTTATCCAATTTATTTTTGATGGAGGACACTGGTTATTTCTAGTTCTTTAGCTATTACAAACAGTGCTGCTGCTAACATTCTTGCACATGTATCCTGGTGCATATGAGCATGCGTTTTTGAAGGGTATATATACCTGGCAGTGGGTCATGTATGGGTTTGTGTTCTACTTTTTTGTAGATAAGGCCAAACGATTTTTCAAAGTCTATTTTAATTCACTCTATAGCAAAGTTGGAGCCTTGTTGGCGCAGTGGTTAATAGCTTGGCTGCTAACCAAAAGGTTGTCAGTTCAAATCCACCAGCCCTTGCCTGGAAACCCTGTGGGGCAGTTCTACTCTGTCCTATATGGTCCCTATGAGTTTGAATCAATGGCGACGGGTTTTATAGCAAAGTAGAAGGAGCCTCGGTAGCACTGTGAACCGAAAGGTTGGTGGTTTGAACTGACCAGCTGCTCCGTGGGAGGAAGATGTGGCAGTCTGCTTCCGTAAATATTACAGCCCTGGAAACCCTATGGGGCAGTACTACTCTGTCCTATAGGGTTGCTATGAGTTGGAATTGACTTGAAGGTGACTGGGTGTGTCGGGGGGAGGGGATAGCAAAGTATGAGAATACCCATTGCTCCACTCCTAGCCAACACTTGTCAGGCTTTTTCATTTCAGTCATTCTGGTAGGTGTGCAGCGTTTTCTCGTTGTGGTTTGAATTTCCCTGTTTTCACCTGAGTTTGACACGTTCTCATATGTTTACTGTGTATGTGAATTGCCTGTTCAAGTTTTTTTCTTATAATTCTAGTTCTTTATGTATTCTGGATACATGCTGTAAATATCATATTTACCCTGAGGCTAGTCTTTTAGCTCTTTTAATGATGTCATTTGATGAAGCCAAGTTCTTAATAGTAATGTAGTCAAATTTACCAGTTTTTCCATTATAGTTAGTGCTTTTCGGATTCGTTTAAAAAGTCTGTCCCTACCCTTGAAATCATAGATATATGCTCCTGTATTATCATCTAAAAGCTTTCTTGTTTTGCCTTTCAAATTTATGTCTATTATCTGCCTGGAATTGATTTTTTGTGTACGTTATGATGTGATAGTGCCTTGGAAGACAGTCCTGGAGATCTGCTTCAGAAGGTCACAGTCTTGAAAACCCTATGGAGCAGTTCTACTCTGCACACGTGGGGTCACCATGAGTCATAATTGACTCAATGGCAACTAAAACAAAATAAATTTCATTTATTTTTCACAAATGGAAAGCCATTTGTACCAGCACCAATTATTAAAAATTGTTCTTTAGGCATTGTTCTGCATTGCCACCATGACAATATAAATCAAATTTCCATGCATGGGTGGAACTTTCTGGGCTCTCTATTCCATTCCATTGATATGCATCTATCCTTGATCCAATATCACACTGCCTTATTCTGTTGTAGTTCTTAGCTACCAGTCAGGTCGGCTCAACTCATGGCCAGCTTACAGGGTAGAACGGTTCCACAGAGTTTTCTTTGCTGTAATCTTTATGGAATAGTTCGCCAGGCCTTTCTTCAACAGAGTCACCAATCACAAAGTGCTTGCTCCACCCAGGCTCCTTACACTGTCTTATTATATCAAAGCTTGATATCTGGTAGCACAAGCCCCCCTTACTACCCTTTTCCTTCTTTCCTCTTCCTCATGAGTGTTTGCTGTTCCATAAAATTTTAAATTTAGCTTGTCGTTTTTCACACACACACACACACACACACACACACACACACATACGCAAACCTATTGAGGTTTTGTCTGGAATTGCACTAAAATATACAGATAAACTTGAGGAGGCTTGACATCTTTCAACACTGAATTTTCCAATTCACAAACATGTTATAGCTCTTATTTATTTAGATCTTCAATGTCTTTCAATGTTTTTTTCATACAGGTCTTGCACTTCTTTGGTTGATTTATTCCTAGGTACTTCATACTATTTTTGAAGCTATTGTAAATGGTATCTTTTTCAGAATTTCATTTTCTAACATTGTCATTATGCACAGATCATATAATTATGTATGTGGCAAATCAAACAATCTACAGATAAATTATTAGTTAATAAGGGGGTTCAACAAGGTTACTAGACACAAAATAATATTTTAAGCAATCCATACTTATTTTTAAAAATACAATTTTAGATTTGCAACATACATAATTAAATCACCTGTGAATAATGACAATTTTGTTTCTTCCTATTGAATCTTTAGTCCTTTTATTTTTCTTGCCTTACTTACCGCCTAAGGACCCTCAGTGGCAATAACGGGCATTCTTGTCTGTAGCACACTTTTAAATCGCTACCAAGCCTAACACCCTCAGTGAACAGCGTAGCAACTGTTGGTTAACTGCTGGAAGATGGGGAGTAAGCCACCCACATCCTCCCTTCAGCACCTGCAGAGAGTTAACGCAGACGGTGCGCCTCTCGCAAGCTCATCTTCCAATCCCGAAGAAGGACAAGAGCGCCCCTCTCTGGTTGCCACGCAACGGCGTCGTCTCGACCCGGAGAAGGCGCAGAGCGGCTAGAAACACGTGCCTCCTCTTCCGCATTCGGGGACTACATCCCCCACAATGCTGCGCGCCGAGGACGGTAGGTCCCCGAAGTGGAGGAAGGGTAGGACCGGGAGGCGGAGCGGAAGCGGAGTGCAAGGGACCAGAATGGTAAAATAAGCACAAGCCGGGACCCAACCTCGTTCCTAACTCCCAGCCCCGTCCTTCCTCCATCCGCTAATCGGCTTTCCCTGCGTTGCCCCAGCTCGAGAGCCCGGCGGCTACGGCGACGGTGACGAGAAGCCACAACTGAGGTAATGGGGAAGGGGCAAGAGGCATGCGATGGGGGGCGGCATCCCGGCCGGCCCAGACCCGCGCCCCTCGCTGAGCTCCTCCGGCCCGGGCGGCCGTCGCCCCCCGGCCTGCCGGGGTCGCTGCGGCGGGTTGGCGGCGGAAACCCGGCTCGGGGGCGGGCCGGTAGCCCCCGGCCACGGCCGGGAAGGCTCTTTGTCCCTTACTTCGAGCCACGTCCCTGCCCCTTCGGGTCTGACAGCCGCAGCGCGGTCGGCCCCGGGCATAGAGGCGAGCATGACTCCGGCTGCGTGAGCTGAGTTGTGCGACTGACCCGAGCTGCGGGGATGGAGACCTCGGCCAGCAGCCAGACTGGCTTCCTTTTCTCCTTTTGACAGCTCAGTTCTGTTCTACTTTGAGAGAGAGGCAAATGCCCCCCCGCCCCTTTTACTCCCTCCTCAAAACTCATCTCCTGGGTGACTGGTAAGGATAGACTTAAGCTGGGGGACTGTGGTAGTATTAAGAGTGGCTCAGACAGCCTGGGTTCAAATTTTGATTGTGTCACCGCCTGACTTTGTGACCTTGTTTAATTAATGCTCCTAGGTCTGAATTTTCTTATCGATCAAAGGGAGATAACAGTACATACCTTCAAGAGGTTGGAATTAAGAAATAATATACCTATAACGTAGCTCTTCATTTGTTGAGAAAATCCTTTAATGTGATACTTTCGTTAGCCGTAACAGAAGTGGCCTCTGAACTTGTACTTTTGTTTAATCATCAGCACTCTATTCTCTAGGCTGTGTGTTTTTCACTTTATACTTTTTCCACCTTAAACCTAAGCAGAGAATTCTTTAAAATATGCTGTTTTCCACTGTTTTAAAATGGCTGAGAATGTTCTTAGGAAATTGATGACTCTGCTTTTTTGTGGTTCAGCTTTAGAGATAAAAGGACTTATCACATCCCCTAGTTGTGTGCTTTGAGGATCCTTAGAGGATCTTAAGTGTTTGTTTTAGCAGAGAAAGCATCTAGGTGTTCTGCAATCTTTACCCCACGTCAACTTTTTCTGCCTTTCTCTGCGCTTTCCTACTGGTTAATAATTATTTTTCCCCCTTTGGGATTTGTGTTTCCAAGTTGTATTTTTTGTTCTCAGGATAAGTTGAATGAATGCAATAAATTTTATAAGGGATGACTTGAAATATTTCACATTAGTTCTTCTTAAATTTCGATTGTCCTTGCACTATTTTACTGAAAATTGGTCAATTGTCTTGAATTTTACTGACATTGGTGATGAGTTTTTCTTCAAGGAAATCTTTATGATCCTAAGTAATTAATTTTTTTTTCACTTAAAGTGTCTATTCTGTACTACTTGGAGTTCAAACACTAGTGTGCAGTATGTGAAATAACATGTTCTAGTAAATGCTATTTTTGAATGTACATTTATAGGGGGAAAAACAGTGGGTCTGAAAAGTTGTCTGTATATTGTCTTCATGACAGATGTATTTTTAAGAAAGATTTATGAGAAAGAAAAGGAGAAATCTAAATCTAATCATAAGGACAACAGAAAGCCAGAGAGTAGTAAGTGGAAAACTTATTTAATTGTGGAAGAAGGCATAAGCATGTAAAGATTCCTGATTCATTAAAAAAATATGTGGCAAAAATACTCATTTTGAAAAAAAATAAGTTCCTATGTTTATATTATTTAGTGCAGTATAAGACAAAGGGAGCCCTGGTGAATGGTTAAAAGCTCAGGCTGTTAACGAAAAGGTCAGCAGTTCAAATCCACCATCCTGTAGAGTTGCTATGAGTTGGAATCGACTAGATGGCAGTCAGCTGTGCAGCTGATAAGAAAAGAGTAATGACTAGGGAAATAGGAGACCTTGGTTCTTGTCCTGGCTCTGTCATTACCTGTGTAACCTTAGGTGCCTTGTGGTCCTCAATTTCCTCACCTCTAAAATAGTGAATTCGTTTGATTCTGAGGACTCTGCTAGCTCAGCCTTTCAATGATAAGGGTTTTTTTTAAAAATAGTTTTATTTTATTGTTGTTGAGAATATACACAGCAAAACATACACCAATTCGACAGTTTCTACATTTCTACCATTTAGTGACCATTCTCATCCTCCTTTTCTGAGTTGTTCCTCCCTCATTAACATAAATTTCACTGCCCCCTAAGATTCCTGTCTGCTCTTTTGAGTTGCTGTTGTCAGTTTGATCACATATAGATAGTTCTTAAAAAAACATAATGCTCAAGGCAGACATTTTTTACTAGTTAAACTAAATTATTGTTTGGTTTTAAGAAGACTTCAGGGGATGTTTTTGCTTTAAGGTTTAAAGATTATCTCAGGGCAATAGTTTCAGGGGTTCATCCAACCTTTATGGCTCCAGGAAGTCTGGAATCCAAGAGATTTTAAAAGTCTGTTCAGCATGTTCCCCCTTTTGATCAAGATTCTTCTGTGGAATCATTGATCAAATGTTCAGTAATGGTAGCTGGGTACTATTCAGTTCTTATGGTCTCATGGCAAAGGAGGCAGTTGTTCATGGAGGCAATTAGCCACACATTCCATATCCTCCTCTTATTCCTGATTCTCCTTCCTGTTGTTCCAGGCAAGTAGAGACCAACTGTTGTGCCTTGGGTAGCTGCTTGCAAGCTTTTAAGGCCTTAGGTGCTAGATACCAAACTAGGAGGTAGAACAGGGGCACTACACATGTTATTAAGCCAGTTAACTGAGAGGTCCCATGAAACCATGACCCTAAACCTTGGAGATTTTTTTTAACCTGGAAAAAAAATTGATGTAACACCATTTGTGTCTTTGGGCTTTTTTTTTTTGCTCCAGGTCATACAGTTCTCCCAAATCACCTTGAGGAAAGGGATGCACATGAAAGAACTAGAAAGCTGCTAGAAATCAGAATCTCTATCACCAGTTCTTCCCTCTCATGAGCTAGCTGCACATGCTTTCTCTTCATTTTTGACATGCTTAGTTCTCCCTCTCTATATCACTTTTGTTTTATTCATAGCCTGTTTCTCTATTATGCCTGCTTCTTCGTAACTTTAGCGTGTCAGTTCCCTAACCCAACTTCATTATTTATTTTTGTGAATTCCTTCCTTTTCAATTCCTATGGCCAACTCCCTGGTTTTCTTATGTCTGATTAGCCTGTCTTTTTGTAGGGAGTCTTTGCCAAGTGGTTCAGTGCTAGTTCGGTCAGCTTGGAAGGGAAAGTGGGGTTATGTAACACAAAGCATGATTGGCTGAGGCTGTAGGCAGGTTAAGCTCAATGACTGAGATGTATTCTACTGTATAATATATTTTAGAGTAAACCATCTCAAGTGTTGCTTGTGAGATGCATCATATTTCAAAAGTTTAATTCGATACTTTCAATAGACATAGTTAAATTCCACTGTAGCACAGTGATTGAGTAGTTTCCCTTTGGCTCTAACACTTATATTTTTATCCTTGCCTTACTTTACCCTGCTTCTTTATCTGTCTTTGTACTCTTCAGTGCTGTTGTCTTCTCCCTCCTCTCCCAAATATGCCATCTAAAGATGATCTGTTATCTTGAGATACATGTCTATATCCCAGCTGGAGTTTAGTATAGCTTCTCTCGAGGCAGTTTACATTTTAAATCTTAGATCTAATTATGGAGTGAATGTCTATACATTTTTTTTTTCAGATATTAAGATATTTCTCAGATATTAATGTAGAGAAAATATTTTAGGAATGGGCTTTTTTCCTTGAAATTACATTCCAAGGTCAAGTCTGTGGAGGACTTAATTTCTGAGTTTTTTGGAGAGAATCTTCTGAACCTCTGAGTTCTAGTGAATGTATTGTGGCTGTTTGTGATAAATATCTTCTCTCTTTAAGTTTACCTGTAAATGCCTTAGGCTAGTAGGCAGTGATTCTTGTAGCACTGTTGGCTAAGTGAGAGCTTCTCTGTTTGCTAGTGGCTGTTATTGCTGTTGGTAGTTACTTTCGTTATAGTCACAATAGCACAGACAGCAGAGCACTGGATAAATGCAAAAAATGGGATTTAAACGAGATTTTAAGGTAGGCTTAGCTAGCCCGATAACAGCAAGCGCTTCAGTGTTTGTATAAAAACACAAGGAAGTACTTCAAGACTGGCAGTGTGAAATGCAGTGCATCTGAAACCTTTTTTGACTGCAACCCACAACAAGAGATCTTTTTGTATCAAGACTCCATAAATCTATACCTGCGTGTGTGCGTGTATGCCTTTGTGTGCAACACACACACAAAAGTTTCACAAAACAAAATCTGTAGAGTGTGTAGTCTGTTCTGATGGTTTCCATTTATTTTTTAAAGTGCCAGTTGCAGCCTGTTAAGTTGGCTTTTGTTCCCTGCTTTTGAAAAACACTAGAGTTCTGTACCGAGAGGTTGGATACCTAATTTCCCTCCATTTGTTCAACACTGGATAGTCATTAATCCTTTTTGTGCTTCACTTTATCTTTAAAATGAGGTAGTTCTAGTTTAAATATTCACTGATTGTTTGTCTTTATTTTTCTCTAGTAGTAGCGTTAGACTAATATATTTATCTTTAGGTCCTTGCTAGGGAGAAACCGCTGAAAAATTGCTTAAACATCCAGTTGTTTACATGTTGTGCTGTTAGGCAAGTGGCATAATCGAGCTTTAAACAGCCCTTTTCTTCAAAGATCTTGTAAATTCGAGTGGAGATGTGAGGCCTATAATAAATATAAAAATTAGAAAAAAAGATTTCTCCCATGTTGTTTCTCTACTTTTGTGTTCCGAAACGGAGACTATTTTAGAGTTTGAAAAATTATATTTAAAATGCTTAATAACAGTTTTAAGTTAATACATTGGCAGATTGTCACCTAGCTTTTATTCCATATCCCATCTTGTCACTGTCCCCTTCATATTAGAAAACGCCAATAAGAATATGTTTTCCTGGGTAAAGATCACCTTATCAGATCATTACTGTTCCTGTATATTACCAAACAGCAGAGCTACCCTTCTCCTAAGACAGGGGAATGCAGAGCTTTCTTTGCTTGTGAGTTTCCTTCTATTCACTTTGAGTGGTTTCTCCCCACCAGGCTATTCCATGCTGGAGATTGGGGTCCCTCTCATTCTCATTTGTTTGTACTTGAGGAGAATAGGAATGAGGAATTTACTGCCTGCTCCCAAGATTCTGGTCAGAAAAGAATTTTACAAGTTTTTGTTGGAAGGAAGTTGGAACCAGACTTTACTTGTGCTTTCTTTTCAGATCAGATGTTGCTTCTTCAGAGGGCCTTCCTGACCCTGCAGCTCATGTAGACTTCCCCAGTCATTTGCTCTCACATCACCTTGTTTATTTTCTTCATAGCACTTACCCAAAGCTGAAATTCACTTGTTTCTTTGCTTGTTTATTGCCCCACTTCTACTGAAGCATAAACTCCAGAAGAACAGGAATTCTGTCTGTCCTGTGTCACCATTATATCTCTAGTGCTTAGACTAGTTTTTGGCACATGTAGACATATGGATGGATGGATGGATAGCTGTCATTGGGTTAACTTGGACTCATAATGGGTTTAATAAATATTGTGAATGAATGAGTGAACAAATGAATGAGCAAACCTACTTCTGTCATGCTTGAGATGAAACTGCATGTAGCAAAGGTTGTGTTTGAGTCTGGGCTTTTCTGCACCCCTTTCCCCCAAATGTTTTTTTTTTTTTTTCTCCCTCTGAAAATCTATTCTTTTTTGTCAGTGTATTTGCTGATCATGGTGAAAGTCACTACATCCAGAGGACCTTGTAGTTATCTTTTACTTCATTTTTTTTTAATTCTATTTTTTTGGCCTATGTAAAAAAATTAAGATCTGTGATTTTTTAAATCCTTGTTGAAGTGACTTTGCAATACTTGGATTTACCTGAATAATGCTTCTTTGAAACCTTAATGTGCCAGCTTGATAATTTTATGAATAATCTAAGTTACATCTTCAGGATTTTAGGATCATTCCCCTAAACTCATTACTGTTTTCTGGTTATTTATGTATTTTTTTAATTTAAAGAACAAAGCTTTATTCAATATTATAATTCATTCAGTATTTGCAAACACAGTCTTTCCAGTTGGAGGTAAAGGACATAATGTAGTGTAGAGAAAAACCTAGACAATGAGTCAGGACCTGTGTTCTAGACCAGTACAGTTTCTGCCAGTTGTCTTATTTCAGGCAGACATTAACATCTCTGGGCTTTAGTGTGTTCATTTGAAATGTGAGGGGATTGGATTAGATTTCTTTTCAGATTCTTCTAGCCTAGAAATGGATAATTGAAGATACTTTAATTTTACCTCCGACTTTCCACCCTCTACCCCTTTCCCTTAAAAAAGAAAAAAAAAAAATTGCAGGCAGGTCATATTGCTAATTGGGAAAAGGTAAGGTTAGGCTCAGAGACGTGTTTAAAAGTCAACCATAAGGCATTTCTCAGTGACTGCTGATTGTTCCCTAGGCTCTGTGGGGGATGTGACAACAAGGTAAGGCATGTTATTAAGGTACCTGGGACTTAATCAAGGAAACAAAGCTCACACATACGATTGGATGATATGATGTGTAAAATCAATTGGTATAAAGTAGTGTGCTGTGGGAGTAAGAAGAAGGGAATGTAGGCTAGAATAAGGTAATGAGGTTTTGAAATCCTTCTGGCTAGGGTAGCATTTAAACGTATACCCTAGTTTCCTTTTAGGCTGTTTGGAAGATGAACGGTTCTCATCAACAACATGTTGTTATGTCATCTTTTAAAACTGGGTAATTCTTCAGTGACTAATACCAATGAAACATTTCATGTCGTCCACAAATTCTGAGTAGAAACTTTTTCAAGTCTGCAACCTCTCTGAGAACTGTGCCTAACTGAATGAGAGGCTATAAGGAAACATGCTTGGTAAATAGAAATATATAAATGGTAAGGAGTTATTATTACAGCTGTATGAGACAGTGGGTTGCCACGAGTTGGAATTGACTTCATGGAACTAACAACAACAGCATGAGACATTGAGAAGACTGGCTTGATTAGGGGAGATATTTTGGGGACTAATAGGAAATAAATTTGGTTTTTGTGGACTGGATTATGGAGGGCCGTGAGAACTAATGAGAAGAGTTTTATTTGGGTCTGGTAAAACATCTCCTATATTAACTCAAATTCTTCAGATTATCGAGAATTAGTGGTATTGTTTAAGTGCCTAATACGAACTAATAAAGATTAATATTTATTGAGTAGTGTGAGGTGTTATTCAGTCACCACCAGTAGTAGGTAGATACTGTTGTCCCCATTTCATAAATGAGGACACTGAGACAGGAAATGATAAAACAACTGCTCAAGGTTTTAAAGATAGCAGAACATGTGATTTCGTATTGAAATGATAAAAGAGTGCCTTGAGACTGGAGGTAGGGTAGAGGATGGGTGTGCTACTATTTGAAGAGGTGACATTTGAGCTAAGTACTAAAGAATGAATGGGAACAAGCCTCGGGAAGCATAGTCAAACAGGGAAATAGTTGTAAAGCCCCTGAGGTCAGAAAGAACTTGGTGTGTTTTGGCTAGTGTAGCTGTAGCAGTGCCCAAGGGGGGGGAGTGGTGTGAGTGAGATTAGGACAGAGAGAGTGATGAGTCGACCAAACGAAACCAAACCTATTGCTACTGAGTCGATTCCGACTTGCAGTGACCCTATAGGACAGAGTTGAAGTACCCCATAGGGTTTCCCAAGGCTGTAAATCTTTCTCCGCAGAATGGCTGGTGGGTTCAAATTGCTGACCTTTTGGTTAGCAGCTGACGCTTACCTGCTGCACTACGAGGGCTCCTTCCAGAGAGATGAGCAGAAGTCAGATTATGCTAAGCCTTGTGAACCACTATAAAGAGTTTGAATTTTATTTTAAATGCAGTGAGAAACTATTAAAGGGGAATGATGTTATGTGACTTTTGTTTTTGAAGATGCTTTGGCTGCTCTGAGGAGAGTGGTTGAAATGGGTTTGGAGAGGAACGGGGGAGACCACTTGAGAAGCAGGCAGCTGCAGGAATCCAATGGGAGGTGAGGTTACTTTGACCACACTCTGCTGCCCTTCTTGAGGTCTAGTACTTTACAGATACTGCGTTTTAAGTGTGTCTTCTCTCCTGAATTCTTCTACCTTTGTACCTTTTTATATAGACTATAATTCCTTTTATAATCTGGGCAGTAGGGTGAGAATTTTCCTCTGGGAATCCTAAAAAAAAAACATTTAGCAGTCTAAGATCAAAATAATGATGATGAAGGTGATAATGGTTTTATTTTTTGCCTTAAAATTTTCTCAGTTGTTACTTGGGGGTAATTTGAAGTTTTTTCTTTTTCTTTTTTTTAATTTTTATTTTAAAAATGATTAGTAGTCAATACAGGGGCCTAGAAGTTAGGACTGAAAAGTTTTTAGATTGTACACTATTATGGTAGAGGAACCAAATCAAAAAACCAAACCCGTTGCTGTTGAGTTGATTCCGACTCACAGCGACCCTATAGCAACCTCTGTAATTAAAGATTGCCTTTAAGCCCTCAGTGGCTGTGTTGGCCTACTAGATTTCTAGTTAGAGTTCTCTGTCCTGACCCAGGTGGCCTTCCGGGAGCTGGACCAGTACTTGAAACATAAAGAAAAATTGGGAAAATTCAGAGTGCAAGTTTCTCTGTCATTCACAGCTTTGATCATTGTCCAGAAAGAAGAGACCTTGAACCCCACTCCATTTTTTCTTTCTTTCCTAAGTTTGATTCTAAGAATTATTTCCCTTCCTAATCACTAAATTACGGAATTAAATTACCTTAATTACAGAATTAAACAACAGTTCTAGTTGTTAAAGAGTTCAAAACTTATCTTTTTTTTTTTTCCTGTATGAAATCACAGAAATATCTCTCAGAGAACAGAACAGTGTATTCATATTGATCCTAAGAACTAAAGTGGTACCGGTGGAAATTGCTTTCTCTCTATTCCACCATCAACCCTGCCTAGTAAATGCAGGTCTAGCCTACCCTGGCAGAAATGACGTGGATTCCAGCAGAGGTCACTTGTTTTCTATGGGTTGCTTTAGGGATTCTTCATGGGCCTTTGAACTGCTCAGCCTTTTGTCAGATATAAGCTGTACGTGGATCAAGAGGCAGTTGTTTGACAGAACAAGGGCATACTGCATGGTTTAAAGTCAGGAAAGGTGTGCGTCAAGGTTGAATCCTGTCACCATACCTATTCAATCTGTATGCTGAACAAATAATCCGAGAAGCTGGACTATGTGAAGAAGAACAGGACATCAGGATTGGAGGAAGACTCTGATGAGTCTGTGTTATGCAGATGACACAACCTTGCTTGCCGAAAGTGAAGAGGACTTTAAGCACTTACTGATGAAGATCAAAGACTACAGCCTTCAGTATGGATTACACCACAACATAAAGAAAACAAAAATCCTCACTACTGGACCAATAAGCAACATCATGATAAACAGAGAAAAGATTGAGGTTGTTAAGGATTTCGTTTTACTTGGATCCACAATCAATAGCCATGGAAGCAGCGGTCAAGAAATCAAAAGATGCGATCCGACTCCGGCAAGATGGCGGTCTAGGCAGAAGCACCACGCCGTCCCTCCACAACAAAGATCCGAAAAACTAAGCCAAACAGAAAATCAACAATCCTGAAACCCTAGAACATCAAATGAAGAGATAAAGAACTCAGCCGAACACCAAACGGAGAAAGAATACTGAAAGAGAACAGAGA
>NW_004443986.1:10247786-10289748 GCF_000243295.1 Trichechus manatus latirostris
AAGAAATCAAAAGATGCATTGCATTGGGCAATGGCTGCAAAAGACCTCTTTAAAGTGTTGGAAAGCAAAGAAGTCACCTAGAGGACTAAGGTGCGCCTGACCCACGCCATGGTGTTTTCAGTTGCCTCATATGCATGCGAAAGCTGGACAATGAATGAGGAAGACCGAAGAAGAATTGATGACTTTGAATTGTGGTGCTGGCGAAGAATATTGAATATACTGTGGACTGCCAAGAGAACGAACAAATCTGTCTTGGAAGAAGTACGACCAGAGTGCTTCTTAGATCCAAGGATGGCAAGACTATGTCTCACATACTTTTGGACATGTTATCAGAAAGGATCAGTCCCTGGAGAAGGACATCATGCTTGGTAAAGTAGAGGGTCAGCGAAAAAGAGGAAGACCCTCAACGAGATGGATTGATATGGTGGCTGCAACAGTGGGCTCAAGCATAGCAACAATTGTGAGGATGGTGCAGAACCAGGCAATGTTTCCGTTCTGTTGTGCATAGGGTCATTATGAGTCAGAACTGACTCAACAGCACCTAACAACAGGCCATCTTTTTAATTTGAAGAAGGCTTCAGGTGTCCTTTCTTCTTGGTAGCTCCCATACTTACTTTACTCTTCGGTGTTCTTTCAGAATTGCTTAGAGTGGAATGAAGTGCCTCTTTGCTATTCCCAAAGACAAACCCTTTTCATATTAAACGTTTAATGTTTATTTCTATAGGAAAACATATAACAAACACGCACAAATTACAAGGCATATAAAGTTCTTGTTGTAGTAGTCCCCATAAATGCTCCTGATTCCCTTCTGAGATGGGCTTTTGCTTCTAATTTTATTTCAGTGAGAGCCGTGCTGAGGAGACACACTCCATACAGAGTCAAGACTATGAAGACCCTCTTATTCATGACGGCCTGTTTTCCCAATCTGATGGTACAGTCAGGCCTTAATATAGAGGTACAAGTGGTGCTTTAAAATTTGCAACTTTGATTTATGAGTACCTCCACACTTTGAGAAACACTAGATTTAAACTAGGCCTCCTTGTTTCCTGGGATTTATTACTGTGGGGGGTGTATCCTCACCAGCTGTGCCTTCTATCTTATTCACTACCAGTGTGTTTTCTCTCTATCTTATATTGGTACTGCCACTCATCCTTTAAGCAAAGTTCATGATGGTATTGAGCAACCTTTCATTCTTAAGCTTGCACTTATTTGGAAGGACTTCTCGCAGATGAGGCTCCCTGTGTTTGACTAGTTTTTTTCTCCTGCGAATCTCTTATTCTCTAATGCCATTACAGTTTTGGAATTTGTCACTTTTATAGAGTTTTGTGAAACCTATGAGTTTTAAAAGGCTGGGTTTAAGAAACCTTTCTAAAGGAAAGGAGAGACCCTGAATTGGTACAGATTCTAGCTCTCGCTGAAGTTTAGGGCTCTGGAGTCAGTTGGCTTGGGTAAAAATCTTAGGCAGGTGAACTTCTGTAAGCCTTAATTTGATTATCTTTAAAATGGGAATACAATTATAAATAACAATAACAATAGCTTCCTTATGGGGTTATTGCAAATATTAAATGAAATAACCCTCGTGAAGTGTTTACCTCAGAGTTAGGCACATAATAAGCGTAATAATTGTTCACTGCTACTTTTCCTGCTGCTAGATTGTCATTGCTATAGAAGGAGGGGCAGTGGTTAAGAGCCTAAGCTTTAAGTCCTGTTTCTACCACTAGACAGTTGTAAGACCTGGGCAAGTTGTTAAACTTCTCTTGGCTTCAGTTTTCTTAACCTTTTAAGTGAGGTTATCACTAGTATGGAGTCCTGGTGGCGCAGTGGTTAAGAGCTCGGCTGCTAATAAAAAGGTTGGCAGTTTGAATCCACCAGCCGCTCCGCTCTTTGGAGTCTCTGTGGGGCAGTTCAGTCTGTCCTGTGGAGTCGCTGTAAGTCAGAATCGACTCGACGGCAACGGGTTTGGTTTTTATTTTTATGGGATATTGTGAGGATTAAAGAAGTTAATTGATATAAAAAGCTCAGAGCAGTGTCTGGTATGTAATAAGTGATTGTAGTGATGGTGGTTGCTGTTATTTAATCGAAGTGCCCTATTTGCCTCTGGTTTCAAATCTTTTTCTTTTCGGCCTTAGGTATATACAGTGGCCCAGACTTTCTGGGCTGCCATTTTAAACTTTATCTGTCAAAATACCTGGGAGTGTATGTTCTCCGTTCTCTGGTGATGTCACTTTTCTGGCTTTGTTGTCATACTACCCTTCAAACTGCTTCAGTTGTGACTGCTTCAGTACAGGTCCCAGTTGATTCCCCACTGGCTGCTAGGTCAGGTAGTCTGACACACAGACCATATTTGAAAAGACGTAAGAGCCAATGAAGGGTTACAAAAGGGGCCCTAGTAGCACAATAGTTAAGCACTTGCCTGCTAACTGAAAGGTTGGCTGCTCGAACCCACCTTGCAGTTCTGAGGGAGAATGAACGACCTGGTGATCTGCTTTGTAAAGATTACAGCCTAGAAAACCCTGTGGAACAGTTCTACTCTATCACATGGGGTCGCTGTGAGTCAGAATTGACTCAACAGCACACAACAAGAGCAACAAAGGATTACAAAGGAAGAATAAATTTAATATAAATACATACAGAAAACTTTTTAAAAGTTTGCTTGGGAATACAGAATTTCTACTTTCTGAACTCAAATCAAATGTAAAATCTCTGTAGAAAAAAATATTAGGTCATCGTTGCCTGACTTTGCTGAATGTTCAGTAATCCAGTATTGATATTAATGGTATTTTTATAAGATCTGAAAGGATTTATTCTGGGTACAGTAACTAAAGAAGACATAAACAGAAGTAGAAGAAAATTTGAAAGGGAGTTAATTCCTGATTTTTAACGAAATTAACACTTTACTGTAGTAATTAGTATACTCATTTAGTGGTATAGTCGTTCTTGTAGTGAGGTTTGGCAAGGTGGTCTAGACTTCAACAAGAGTAGACAGGTGTTCTTCAAACCTTGGAGCCCCTGAATGTTTAGTAGTGGTGCACCAGGGACTGAGGGTTGGCTAGGTGGCAGGATGGAGGAAAGGAAGAGTGGAAGTTTTTTGAGCAGGATAGATGGACTGGCAGGGCAGGAAATCCCCCACTCTTACATATACCTACACACGCACACACATACATCTGATAGAGAGGCTTTGATTGTATGCGTTTTGTATTTTGGTACTTTGCATAAGGTTAAAAAATTCTTTATATTATTTTTAAAAAAGATTTGAAAACATCTGTGCTAGAAAGCAAATATGTAGGGCAGGAACCTGGTATCCCATTGCCTAGCATATATACTGGCTCAATATATGTTTGTTGAATGAAAGTGATTGAATGCTCTGTAAGGTATGTTACCTTTATACTACACAATATTCATTTTTAGTCTTGTCCTGAAATTAGATTTTATTCGTTAAGTCATGTGATTCTACCCTAGTAAATGGATTAAAATTGGGATGTTTTATTTGCCCATACTAGAAGTTAAAAAGTTCTTAAGGACTATTTTCATTAAGCTATGAAATATCCTTCTGAGATGCACTTTTTGACTTCAGGTATATTGTTACCTATAGATTTTTGCTCCATTGATGAAGTCAGAGGGTTTTCTTTGCTGGATACTTTGGTGATTCACTTACACATTATTATTCTCCAGGTCTTTGTGGACTTCATGATTGTCATCACCTTTCTCTTTTTTTAAAAGATTGAAATACAACCTTTCAGTGTTAAACTATATACCTGTATCATCTAAAGTTTGGAATTATGAAGTTAGAAATATAGAAAAATGTTTTAACCTGTTTCAGCACTTGCCATTAAATGATTACCATTCATTATGTCTAGCATACTTTTATAAGGTATACACTTAGAAATTGTAACTTATTTTTCATCTTAGTTTTGATGCTACCTGAAGTACATCATTTTCATTTCAGTAATGTCTCCTAGTAACA
The DNA here is from genome assembly GCF_000243295.1 of Trichechus manatus latirostris. Classification (NCBI taxonomy): domain Eukaryota; kingdom Metazoa; phylum Chordata; class Mammalia; order Sirenia; family Trichechidae; genus Trichechus; species Trichechus manatus. The sequence continues at coordinate 10,251,751 of NW_004443986.1, forward strand.
TTTTCAAACATTGGCACACTTTATTTATATTATGGGAGTTCTTATTAGTCAGGCATTTTGATTTTTTGATATGTTTAACCTTTCCTCATTTCTAACTTTATTTTGGCATCCACCTTTTCCACCTTTTTTTTTTTTTTTTGAAGAGGAATAGCTTCAGAGTGACATTTAGATTAGTGAAATGTACAGGCAGTCCTCAGGTTATGAAACTCTGATTTACATACAACTCATAGTTACAAACCAACCTTTGTAAAGCCTATTATATTAAAAATTTGAGGTACATACAATGGTTTGTAATAACAAACGGGTGCTACTTTGCGATGTGCATCAAAACATTATTATTATTACTGTATTATTATGTTAAAGATGTTTTAGTGTATCTGGAAGTGTTTCTTTAATGTTTTTTATGTGCCCTATATACTGTATACTAAGACAAACATTTGACTGATGTTAGATATGAACTGTACCTAACTTTTCCGACTTATGTACAAATTCAACTTAAAGACAGATCTAGGAACAGAATTCATAATCTGGGGACTGCCTGTTTTTGAGTAGACTCAGACCTCCTGTAAATCGTGTTATAGCCACAGTTTTAGTTACAAATGAGAATAAATCATTTGAAGAGTTCTGTGACCATGGTGCAATTTTTCAAAATTTTTTTTGTTTATTTTTAATTTTTTTTTATTGTGCTTTAGGTGAAAATGTACAGCGCAAATTAGTTATTCATTCAAAAATTTATACACAAATTGTTTTGTGACATTGGTTGCAATCTCTGCATTGTGTCAGCACTTCCCCTATTCTCTTTCCACCCAGGGTTCCCCATGTCCATTTGTCCAGTTTTCCTGTCCCTTTCTGCCTTCTCATTTTTGCTTTTGGGCAGGTGTTGCCCATTTGGTCTCATACACTTGATTGAATTAAGCATGTTCCTCACATGTGTTATTGTTTGTTTCATAGGTCTGTCTAATCTTTGGCTGAAAGGTGGACTTCGGGAGTGGCTTCAGTTCTATACAGTATCAGTATCTAGCAGGGTGCACGGGGGCCACAGTTTCAGGAGTTACTCCAGTCTTTGTCAGACCAGTAGTAAGTCTGGTCTTTTTTGTGTGTGTGAATTTGAGTTTTGTTCTACTTTTTTTTCCCCACTCTGTCCTCCACCCTCTATTGTGATCCCTCGCAGAGTGGTTGGTGGTGGTAGCCGGGCATCTAGTTCTTCCAGGCTCAGGCTGATGGAGGCTGTGCTTCATGCGGTCCGTTAGTCCTTTGGACTGATATTTTCCTTTTGTCTTTGGTTTTCTTTATTCTCCTTTGCTCTGGATGGCATGGGACCAATAGATGTATCTTAGATGGCTGCTTGCAAGCTTTTAAGACCCCACACGCAACTCATCTAAGTAGGATATGGAATATTTTCTTTATGCACTATGTTATGCCAATTGACCTAAGTGTCCCACAAGACCGTGGTCTGCAGCCCTCAGCCCCAGTAATACAGTCCCTCAAGGTGTTTGGATGTGTCTAGGAAGCTTCTATGACATTGGTCAAGTTGTGCTGATTTCCCCTGTATTGTGTGTTGTCTTATCCTTCACCAAAGTTAACAATTGTCTACTATCTGGTTAGTGATCCCCCCCTGCCCAGTAACCATCAAAGATTGTTTTTATCTGTGTGTAAACCTTTTTTTGGCTTTTTATAGTAGTGGTCTCATACAGTATTTGCCCCTTTGTGATTAACTTATTTAACTCAGCATAGTGCCCTCCAGATTCATCCAAGTTGTGAGATGTTTTGCAGAGTCATCATTGTTCTTTATCGTTGCATAGTATTCCATTGTGTGTGTATGTACCATAATTTGTTTATCCATTCATCTGTTAATGGGCTCTTAGATTGTTTCCATCTTTTTGCTATTGTGAATAATGCTCCAGTGAACATGGGTGTGCATATGTCTATTCCTGTGATGACTCTTATTTTTCTAGGCCATATTCCTAGAAGTGGGATTGCTAGATCATAAGGTATTTCGACTTCTAGCTTTTTAAGGAGGCCCCATATCGTTTTCCATAGTGGTTATACCATTTTACATTCCCACTAGCAGTGCGTAAGAGTTCCAGTCTCCCCGCAACCTCTCCAATATTTGTTATTTTCTGTTTTTTTTGACTATTGCCAGTAATATCAGGGTGAGATGGTATCTCATTGTAGTTTTGATTTGCATTTCTCTAATGGCTAATGATTGCAAGCATTTCCTTATGTGTCTGCTAGCTGCCTGAATGTTTTCTTTGGTAAAGTGTCTGTTCATATCCTTTGCCTATTTTTTAATTGGATTGTTTGTCTTTTTGTCGTTGAAGTGTTGAAGTATTTTATAGATTTTAGAGAGTAGACCCTTGTCAGATATGTCACAGCCAAAATTTTTTTCCCAGTCTGTAGGTTCTCTTTTTACTCTTTTGGTGAGGTCTTTTGATGAGCCTAAGTGTTTAATTTTTAGGAGCTCCCAGTTATCTAGTTTATCTTCTGGTGTTTGTGAATTGTTCATTATGGTTTGTATTGTATTTATGCCATGTATTAGGGCCCGTAGTGTTGTCCTTGTTTTTTCTTCCATAATCTTTATTGTTTTAGATTTTATATTTAGGTCTTTGATCCACTTTGAGTTTGTTTTCATGTATGGTGTGAGGTATGGGTCCTGTTTCATTTTTTTACAGATGGACATCCAGTTTTGCCAGCACCATTTGTTAAAAAGACTGTCTTTTCCCCATTTCATGGACTTTGGTCCTTTGTCAAAGATCAGCTGACCGTAGGTGGATGGATTTACATCCGGGTTCTCGATTCTGTTCCATTTGTCTATGTGCCTGTTGTTGTACTAGTACCAGGGTGTTTTGACTACCATGGGTCTACAGTAGGTTCTGAGATCAGGTAATGTCAGGTCCCCTACTTTGTTCTTTTTCTTTAGTAATGCTTTTCTTATCTGGGGCCTCCTTCTTTTTCATATAAAGTTGGTAATTAGTTTTTCCATCTTGTTAAAGAATGCTGTTGGTATTTGGATTGGAATTGTGTTAATGTTTGTAGACTGCTTGGATAGAATTGACATTTTCACAATGTTGAGTCTTCCTGTCCATGAGCATGGTATATTTTTCCATTTATGTAGGTCTCTTTTGGTTTTTTGCAAGTAGCATTTTGTAGTTTTCTTTGTATAGGTCTTTTATGTCCCTGGTTAGATTTATTCCTAAGTATTTTATCTTTTTAGGGGCTAGTGTAAATGGTAATTATTTCCTAATTTCCTTTCTGAAGTTCTCTTTGTTGGTGTAGAGGAATTCAACCGATTTTTGTATGTTGATCTTGTATCCTGCTACTCTGATAAATCTTTGTTTATTAGTTTTTTTGTGAAATCTTTGGGGTTCTCTAGGTATAAGATAATGACATCTGTGAATAGGGATAGTTTTACTTCTTCCTTTCCAATTTGGATACCCTTTATTTCTTTTTCTTGCCTTACTGCTCTAGTTAGGACTTCCAGCACAGTGTTAAATAGAAGTAGTGATAAAGGGCATCCTTGTCTTGTTCTCGTTCTCAGCGGAATGCTTTCAGCCTCTCTCCATTGAGGATGGTGTTGGCTATTGGTTTTGTATAGATGCCCTTTATTATGTTGAGGAATTTCCCTTCTATTCCTATTTTATTGAGAGTTTTTATCAGAAATGGATGTTAAACTTTATCAAATGCCTTTTCTGCGTCAATTGAGATGACCATGTGATTCTTTTCATTTGTATTATTTATGTGGTGGATTATATTGATTGATTTTCTAATGTTGAACCATCCTTACATACCTGGTATGAATCCCACTTGGTTGTGGTGGATTATTTTTTTGATATGATACTGAATTCTGTTGGCTAGTATTTTGTCTAAATTTTTTTTGTCTATATTCATGAGGGGTATTGGTCTATAATTTTCTTTTATTGTGGTATCTTTGCCTGGCTTTGGTATCAGGATTATGCTGGCTTCATAGAATGAATTCAGGAGCATTCCTTTTTCTTCTATGCTCTGAAATACTTTGAATTAGTATTGGTGTGAGCTCTTTTCTGAAAGTTTGATAGAATTCTCCAGTGAAGCTGTCTGGGGTAGGGCTTTTTTTTTGTTGGGAGTTTTTTTTAAATTACCTCTTCAACCTCTTCTTTTGTTATGGGTCTGTTCAATTTTTCTACCTCAGTTGTGTTAGTTTAGGTAGGTAGTGTGTTTCTAGAAATCTGTCCATTTCCTCTAGTTTTTCAAATTTGTTTGGAGTACAGTTTTTCATAGTATTCTGTTATGATCGTTTTTATTTCACTTGGTTCTGTAGTAATGTCTCCCATCTCATTCGTTTAGGTTATTTGCTTCTTCTTCTGCTTTTCTTTTGTTAATTTGGCTAGAAGTTTGTTGGTTTTATTGATTCTTTCAAAGAGCCAACTTCTGGTCTTATTGATTCTTTCTGTTGTTTTTCTGTTCTCTGTTTCATTTACGTGTGCTCTAATCCTTATTATTTCCTTTCTTTTGGTGCCTGTGGGCTTCTTTTGTCTTTGATTTTGGCAATTATGATTATGATATGTCTTTGTGACTTTCTTTTGGGGTCTATCCTATATAGGTATTCGTTGAGCTTGTTGGATGGTCACCTTTTCATCTTTTATGATTTTTGGGAAGATTTCTGCCAGAAAATTATCAACAATTTTCTATGTGTTTTCTATTTTACCCCCTTGTTCTGGAATTCCTATCAAGTGCAGATTTTTGCTCTTGACTGTGTCCCACATAATTCTTAGTTTTCTGCATTCTTTTCTCTGATTTTTCCTCAAACAAAGTGGCCTTCACAGATTTATCTTCGGTTTCACTGATTCTGTCTTCTCTTGCTTCAGATTTGTTCCTAAGACCTTCTATTGACTTGTCCATTTCTGAAATTTTGTTGTTTATTTTTTGGATTTCTAGTTCCCCTTTTTGTGTATGATTTTTAATTATTTATTTTGATGTTTTGCTCTTGTGTTATTTTCCTGAATTATTCTTTTGCTTTACCTGTGTTTTTCTTGATTTTGGCTATGTTTTCATTGGTTTTGTCTGTGTTTTCCACGATTTTGTCCAAATTTTCCTTGGTTTTGTCAGTGTTTTCTTTGATCTCTTTCCTAATTTCTTGGAGAGCCCTAAATATTTGTCAGTTGAATTGTATGTCAGGCAGTTCCACTACCTTTTCTTCTACTGGAATGTTATATGGTTTTTTGTTTTGGTCACTTACTGGAGCCATCTTGTCCTGCTTTTTTAATGTTTTGATATTGTCCACTATCTCTGAGACATTAAGGTGTTATTTCCTTTATTGATTGATTGTATGTTTGTTTGTTTCATCCTGCTTTTTGGTTTATTTTAGTATTTCAAGGTGGGCAGGCCAGGCGTGCTTTGCTGGTTGCTAGTCTGTGGGCATGATTTCTCTCACCACCTTGTCTGGGTGGGTAGGGCAGCAGCAAGCAGGGTGAGCCCGCTTCACTTGACACTGGTTTGGCGAGGTGGCTGAGGGTGGACTGGGTGGGCTCTGTCAACCTTCTAATGTTGGTCCCGTGGTGAGGGAGCATTCACAGCCCCTGTCAGATGGGGGGTGTTGGGCTGGGAGTGGTATGGGCTTGCTTCCCACCATTCAGCAGCTGGTCAAGTGGTGGGAGGGGTGGGGCAGTGTGGGCCCAGTGGGGTGGCAGGCCTGAGTGCCTGGGATGCTGTAGCCATGGTGGTGCAGCTGGGGCGGTGGGAAGTGGGGGAAGTGGTGAATGGTGCTAGGTAGGAGGGAGAAAGAAGAGAAAAGAGAAAGAAAAAAAAAAAGGTACGGTGTTGCAGTAGCTGGTGGCAGAGGCAGGGTGGACCCAGGGGCCAGCAGGAAGGGGCGGGAGTTTGTGTATGGGGCTAGGTGGGAGGGAGAAAGAAAAGAAAGAAAAAGAAAAAAATAAACATAAATAAATGACTGCATCATGGGGTCCAGTGGGTTGGGGCATGGCAAACCTGGGGCAGCAGCAGGCTATTGTGTCAGTGGTACTTTTATCTGCGGTGGCGTGGTGGGGGCCAGTGGGAAGGGGGCCTAGGTGGGAGGGAGAAGGAAACGGGAGAAAGGGAAAAGAAGAAAACAAACAAAAAAACGGCAGTGCAGCCAGAGCTGGCAGGTAGGGGGCAGGGTGGTCCTGGGGTGGCAGTGGGCTAGTGGCTCTTTGGCCACGATGGTGTGGCAGGGACCTGTAGGAAGGGGATGGTGATGTATGGGGTTAGGTTGGAGGGAGAAAGAAAAGGAAGAAAGGGGAAAAAAAAGCTGCATGGTGGGAGGGGTCGGAGCAGGCCTGGGAGGGGGCTCATATTGTGGACTCAGGCAGTGAGGGCAGCCGGGATGGGGGGTTCTTGCTTCAGCTCACCAGAAGGGTGAGTCATGGGAAAGTGTGTTTCTCTGGTTACTGGATGCTCTGTCTCCTGTTGAGAGCTCCGTGAAGTCACCTTCCTGTACTCCCTGTCCTGCATCTTTGCTGGCTGTGTTCCAAGATGGCGACGCTATGCTGTGTTAGTTGGCAGGGGACCTCCACTCTCTATTTCTCCTCGTTCTCTGTTTTCTGTCAGTTTCTTCTTCCATTCCGTGTTTGATCTAGTTCTTTACCCCTTCATTTGATGCTTAGGATTTCAGAATTGACTTTTGTATCTGTTTTACTTAGTTTTTCAGGTCTTTGCTTCAGAGGGATGGCATGGTATGGCTGTCGAGGGTGCCATGTTGGCTGCACCCTCAGATATTTTCAATGAGCTGATATTTATTTCTAGTTTAAAATTTTCAAGAGCTATGTAAATGAAGCTGGTAAAAGACCTGAAGGTTTACTTAGTGGTGGAGAAAGTTGCCAGAGAAGATGCTATGGTGTCAAGTCAAAACTGTAGAATCTCTTCTTAAATCTGTCTGTTATATTACTGATCTCAGTTAAGACTAATCGTCTTTTTTCTTCTTAATTTTACAGAGTTAAGAGTTGGAGACAACCTTGCTGAAGATGAAAGATATACAATATTAGAGGAAGAGTTTTTTTCTTTTCAAAAGTCTTGGTTGTTTGGTGACTTGTCTCTAGTTGCCACTTTTCAGTCGAGTTTGTTCACTTCATCAGAAATGTTTCTTACAATCTCAAGAAAAAATATGTCCCAGAAATTGAGCTTCCTGTTGCTTGTATTTGGACTCATTTGGGGATTGATGTTACTGCACTATACTTTTCAGCAACCAAGACATCAAAGTAGTGTCAAGTTACGTGAACAAATACTAGATTTAAGCAAAAGATATGTTAAAGCTCTAGCAGAGGAAAATAAGAACACAGTGGATGTCGAGAATGGTGCTTCCATGGCAGGATATGGTAAGATAACCGTAGAATGTTTCCAGTCTTTTCCAACCTATCCCATTTAAAATAGTCATGGAAATTCATTGCATAACACATAGCTCTTTACAAAGTAATTTTTTGTTGATTTTTTATTATGAAATTTTAAATGTACTGAAAAATAGAAATAGTATGATAAATACCCATATATAATATCTATCACCTAGATTTAATAATGATTAACATTTTACAATATTTGTTTTGTCTGCTTTTTTGAAGAATATTGAAAGTATATTGTAACATGTCACTGCTAGATATTTCCATATGTACCTCTAAAAAAAGTTTATATTGTCCCAATAGAAACCGTTAATTGTGTAACATCTGTTAATTCCTGAGAAGCAGCTTTGCCTACATGTGCAGTATTGTTTATTGCCATTCTCCCTTTCACACCCTGGGTTCCTGCTGTGTTTTAAATTTGTTATGCATGCCATGTTCTCTCTTGCTTTTAAGACTTCAAAAAAAAGAAAAAGAGAGAGACCATGCTGTTCTCTTTGGAACACTTTGTGTGTATGTGAGTGTGTGGACATTTTTTCTTTTTCAGTGTTAACTCAAAGTTATACATGCATGTATTTAAAGAATCAAAATGTTATGATGCTTTTAGGAAAAACGGACAGTTTTTCCCATCCCCAGCATTCCTCCAATTTCCTGTTCCTCAGAGCCACCCATTTTAAATTATTTCAGCTGATTTATTTGTTGATTACTTCTGTATCTCTAAATAACATCCTCTATAAGCTATTTCTTGATTTTTTTCAATTGTAGGAGTTAATCTGTTGTTATGCAAGGTGAGAGTTCAGCTTTCTTTCTCACCCAGGATGTATTCTGCCCACCCCCAGGCCACTTTCACACAGATATGTCTTTATCCTGCCATTTTCCCATCATATATTTAGATGGTATTCTGTGTTAGTGATGTTTATTGCTGAGCCATGTAGTATATTATTACTTTCCCTTTCCTGTACAATTTTATTTTTTCCTGTAGAACTAATAAGTATCTATTTTTGTTTCTTTGCCTAGTTTTCGACTCCAGTTCACCCACAGTTGTTTGAATATCCTCCCAATGTATTCAGACGTATTGGGTAAACAAATAATTTAGTGAATAAGAATCAGCACAAAGCTGGTTCCTAGGAGGTGGAAGTCAAGTATATCTCTACTTTGCAACTTCTTCATTGTCTCAGACTCCAGCCTCTTCTTTCTCCATGGCACTCTCTCTTTCTGCTGAGTTTGGTAATTCTCTGCAACATCACACAGGACTCACAGATTATACTTACAGTTATGTGACTTATTAGGGTAAAGGATACAGCTCAGAAGTATAGATTACAAACAGGCAGGAATAACAGGATATAATTCAGGAGTAACTCAGGAACGACATGAAGAGGTGCTCACAGGTTTGGAAAGGTCCCCAAAGCAAGGGCATGGGAAACTTCTTCTTCCAGGATTCTCTCCTTCAGGAAACTTCCTCAAGCCTTAGTGTTTCGGGCTTTCATCAGCCAGTCTGTGCACTCATTATTGGTTCCCAGGTGGGCTCTCAGACTTGCTCCTGTTCATTAATACAAACCCTCAGATGTGGGCACTGTAGCACAGTTACTCTAAGGGTTGTTTCACAGAGGCCAGGGACAAAAGCCAAACTGCTTGAGGTAAAGTAACTCTTAACCCCACACAGGATATTTCATTACTTCCTTTATCTTGGAGAAATCTTTCCTGGAGCCTTCTGACCTGCTCCGGTTTTGACTGTTTGCTCTTTAGGCTTGCAGCAGTGAATTGTTGCAGGATCTTACTCTGCTGTCATCCTTGGGGTTCCCTTTGCACCTCTCTTGTGTTGGAGCTCCTATTTCCTAGAGTCCTGTGGCTTCCTCTTTCTTGGTTACCGCCCTCATTTTAGGTTACTTCCTCATTTTAGGGGAACAAACCATCCAGTATGCTTCTGAGAAAAGCGCTAAGGAGGTAAATGTTTTGAGTCTTCTATATTTGAAAAGGTCTTTTTTTTCTCTACCCTAATGCTGAAGTTTGAATATAGATTTCTAGGTTGGAAATAATTTTCCCTCAGATTTTAAAGGCTTTGTTCTATTTTTTTTTCCCTATCTCCCAATGTTCTTTTTGAGAATCTAATGCTATTTTGATTTTTGATCCTTTATATTGTGACTTTTTATTTGGTAGCTTATAAGATCTCTGTCCCACAATGTTCTGGAATGTTTTGATGATGTGCCTGGGTGTAGATCTCTTTCATACATTATGTTAGGACCTCAGTGGGCCCTTTAAATCCAGAAACTTAATGTCCATTAATTCTGGGAGGTTTTCTTTATTTATATGATTTATTCCTCCCCATTTTTTTCTTTCTTTTTTTTTTTTAAATTGTGCTTTTGATGAAGGTTTACAGAGCAGATTAGTTTCTCATTAAACATTAATACACATATTGTTTTGTGACATTGGTTGCTAACACCATAACGTGTCAACATTCTCCCCTTCTCGACCTTGGGTTCCCCATTTCCATTGGTCCAGCTTTCCTGTCCCCTCCTGCCTTCTTGTCCTTGCCCCTGGGCTGGTGTGCCCATTTAGTCTCATATATATAGTGGAGCTGGGTGTATTATTGTTTGTTTTATGGGTCTGTCGAAGGGTCAACCTGAGGAGTGACTTTGTACTAAGTTAAAAGGGTGTCTGGTGGCCATACGTTCAGAGTTTTTCCAGTCTCTCGCAGATCAGTAAGCCTGGTCTTTTTTTGTGAATTTGAATTTTGTTCTACATTTTTCTCCAGCTCTGTCTAGGACCCTCTATTGTGATCCCTGTCAGAGCGGTTGGTAGTGGTAGCTGGGCACCATCTAATTGTGCTGGACTCAGTCTGGTAGAGGCTGTGGTACTTATGGTCCATTAGTCCTTTGGACTAATCTTTCCCTTATGTCTTTGGTTTTCTTAATTTTCCCTTACTTCAGACGGAGTGGGACCAGTGGAGTATATTAGATGGCCGCCCACAAGAAGCTTTAAAGACCCCAGACGCTACTCACCAAAGTAGGATGTAGAACATTTTCTTTATAAAGTGTGCAATGCCAATTGAGCTAGATGTCCCCATGCTTACCCATTTTTTTCATTCTCTCTTTCTGAAATTCTGATATTTGGCATTTGGGCCACTGAACTGGTCTTCTAATTTTCTTCCCTATTTTTTTAAATCTCTTTAGCTTTTGCTTCAATTTTTTAGAGAATTCCTCAGCTTTATTTCTGATCCCTTATGGAGTTTTTCATTTTGTCTTTCATATTTTTAATTTCTAAGAACGCTTTTTTGTTATCTCTCTGAGATTATCAATGATAGTTTTTCTAAAGGGTTCTTTTTTTAATTTAATTTAATTTTAATTTCAGTGAAAATATACACTTCAAAACGTTCCCATTCCACCATTTCTACACATATTGTTCAGTGACATTGGTTACATTCTTCACATTGTGTCATATTCTTGTTATTTCTGCCCTAGTTGTTTTACCCCTACTAATTTAGACTTACTGCCCCCTAAACTTCTCATCTATTCTTTAGAGTTACTGTTGTCCCTTTTGTCTCATATAGCTAAATTTTTTAAAAAGTACAGTGCTTAAGGATTGACATTTTTTACTTTTTGAGCTAAATTTTCTTTTTTTTTTTTTAATTTGTACTTTAGATGAAGTTTACGGAACAAATAGTTTCTCTAATGGCTAGTGATCGCAAGCATTTCCTCATGTGTCTGTTGGCCACTTGAATGTCTTCTTTGGTGAAGTGTCTGTTCGTTTCCTTTGCCCGTTTTTTAATTGGATTATTTGTTTTTTTGTTTTAGAGGTGTTGGATTTTCTTGTAGTAATTTTTCTTTTTTTGTTTAAAGATGACTTCAGAGGATAGTTTTATTTAAGGTTTAAAGAGTATCCCAGGGCAATAGTCCAACGGGTTCCTTCAGCCTGAAAGGGCCCAGTAAGTCTAGATTCTTTGGGAATTTGAAGTTCTGTTCAACATTTTTACCCTTTGTCTCAGGATCCATCTATTGTGTCTCTGATCAAAATGTTTGGTAATGGTAGCCGGGCACCATCTAGTGCTTCTGGTCTCAGAGGAAACAGTGGTTCATGGAGGCTGTTAGTCCTCTAGTCCAGTTGCATCTCTGATTCTTGGGTTTCCTTCTTCCTCTGTTTTTCCATTCAAATAGAGACCAGTTGTTGTATCTTGGATGGCCACTCGTAAGCTTTTAAAACCCCAGAGACTACTCACCAAAATGGGAAGTAGAACAGAACCTTTACAAATAATATTATGCCAGTTGACTGGGTTCTCCCAGAAGACCATAACCCCGATTCTCCAAACTGAAAAAAAAATTAGTCCTTTGAGGCGTTTTGTTATGTCTAAGTAGCATCAGCAGCTGTAGCCCTTTTTGTTCCAATTACATATAACAGCATTTTCCAGTTCATCCTTTTTCTTACATACAGCTTCATAATGCCACTTACATTAGTCAGGTTGTGCAATTTTCATCCACATTTGGTGCCACCTTTCCCATCACCATAAACAGAAATTCACTACTATCTAGAGAATGATTCCATCTCCCTTACCCTGGGTAACCATGAAGTGTTCTTACGTTTCTTTCAAATATATCTGGTGATCATTGCCCTTTTGCCCACATTTAGGATGGGGTACCAAATGGTTAATGGGAAATGTTGAATTGTTTGGTGGTATTTACTATTAGAGTGATCTGGCTGGGACATTTCCTTGGAGGTATCCTTAATATCTATATCTTTATCTCTTTGGGGATATCCCTAATATCAGTATATTTTGGTCTTTCCTCTTGAGCTGGTCAGATTCCCTCGAGAAGCACTTCCAGTCTCTTGTTGGAATGTATGGGTCTCCAAGTGTTCTGGGATCTGAATGTGAGAAAAAGAGGAGGAAGTGAGCTCAGCACTCACTATGTAAACTTTTACTTAATCTCCCAGTTTTCAGTGTGGTATCCAGGTCCTCAACCGCTTTACCTTCTTCAGAAAATCATTCTCAGATCTTCTGCTGCAGTCACCCAGTTTTTTTGAGTGATGTAGAGAATGCTTCATAGACAGACTTTCACCTAATCCTTCTGTTTTTGTCCCTTCTTTACCCCTATTTTTTAGTGGTATCTGGTCTAATAATTTCTGGGCCTTATGGGGGTGGGTGTGGGGTTGTATGGAGAAAATTGGACTGCTTCTTGGCTTTTCTTAATTCTTGTGCTTTTCAGGTCTGCTAAGTCAGTTACCACTCATCTGTCTGCTTTTAGAAGTTTTGTTGCTATTTTCTCATCTCTTGTTGTCTTTGGCCTTGTGGACTTACACTTTAAAAAAAAGAGAGAGATCGAGAGAAAGAAAAAGAGAAAAGCTGTTTTGGTGGGGTATATGGAGACAGTAGAGGTTAAATGCCAGTGTTCAGTTACCATCTTTACCAGGGAATGCCGTGGACATTTTGTGTTTTTTTCTTTTATCCCTTATAATGATTTTCATGAAGTGATGAGGGATAGTCTGCATTTGTTCTTGAGGATCAAATTTAGATGATGAGAGATGAAAGAGTGAATGTAAACTGAGAAGGAGGTACTGTGGCAGATACAGATGCAGAAATTGTATTGTGCATTCTGCTTAGTCAAAGGACACTGATAGAAACAATAAAGAAGTGGATTCCTTGGTAACAGGAGAAACACTTGAAAGAAAATTCCTTCTACTCAAGCATAGTAACTGTGGTATTTCAAAAGACAGCCATTTGTACTATACAAGTCCCAAATCCATGGGTCAGCAGCAGGCTGGAGGCTTCTACTTACTCACACGGTTGCAGAGGCTGATGAACCCAAAATCTGCAGGTCAGGTGACAAGCTGCTGGCTCATGGGGTTATGGGAGCTGGCAAATCCAAAATCTGCAGGTCAGGTGGCAGGCTGCTGGCTCACATCCCAAGACCTGGAGGTCAGAGAATGGGGATCCAAATGCAGGATTGAGAGAGCAAGCTTTGCTAGGACATCCATGTATATTGGATACAGGGCACACCCCTAAGGAAACTCCCCTCCCAACTGATTGACTGCTTATGTTATTTAGCTTATTTTCTAATGATGGATAATTTGGTGCCAGCCTATTTTTTTTCTTGTGTTCTTTTTGCTGCAGTGTATGTGTATGTATGAAGTATATGTATGAATATAAGTGTGTGTGTATTTCATGTTTGTGTGAATGTTTCAGAAAGATAGATTTCCTAGAAGTGGAATTTTTGGGTCAAGGATTTGCACATATTACATTTAATAGACATTTGTCAGACTGTCTTCCAGAACAATTCTGCCAATTTATATTCCTACTAGCACTTTAACACCAGTGTGAAATGCTCAGTTTATCCACACTTTACCAAGTCTGTTTAATTTTAAATGGCATCTATGTTTGCTTTTGTATTTCTTTGATTACAGAGGAAGTTAAAAGATCTTCTAAGGTTTGTTGGCTGTTTGTAATTCTTGTGTGTATGAGATAGTGAATTGTTTGTATCCTCTGCCAATTTTTCTGAAGGGGAATTTGTTTATTCTTAATTTATAAGTTGCTGATCTGTCATTATATGTTGGAAGTGTTTTTCTTCTGGCTTTTCATTTGTCTAATAACTTGGTTACATTGTTTTAAAAATTTATGTAGTAAGATTTGTGCAAACTAAACCACGTGGTTTAGTTTTATGCTTAAAAAATTTTCCCTAAAATTATATTTTTTTAAAAAAATTTTCTATTTGTAATAGTGTTGGAATTTCTGGTGCAAGGAGTGAGTTGGGAATGTGGGTTATTTTTTTTCCAAATTAGCCAGTTATTTCAGTTGCATTATTTGAATTCCATCCTTTGCTCCATTAATTTGAATTGGTAGTACAAGTTACAGTAAGATTACATTTTTACAAGTTCTGGAGCACTTAAACCTTCAACCATCTATAGAAGCTATTTGTCCACAGCCTCTCAGTGCCATACAAAACACCTAGTCAATCAAAAATATTTATTGAGTGGTCCTCCCTTGACCTATTTCACCTGTTTTTCCCAATTGGTAAAATAAACATAAGCCAATATTTTTAAAAAATGCCAGTCTACAATGAATTGTTACTATTTCAAAGGCCAAGGACAGATTAATTCCGCTTTATGGGTAACTGTCTGTAAAATATGAGCAGTAACTTGTGCTTTCTTTTAAACATATGTTACCGTCTTCAACCGCCTTAAGTTCTTTCCCCAACATTCTCACTCCCCTTTGATGTAATTTTGTTTCTTTCCTCGTAACATCTATCTCAGATTCTAGGGTTTGCCTGGTACAGTGAGTTACTCTGATCCTCTCGTCTACGTTATGGAACACATTACAGTTGGTGCATGGTTTCCTATGCCTGATTCTGAATCTCCAGCAACATTGTTTCTTCACCTTGTGAGGCTTTCCCATCCAAAGACTGATCCTATCTTCTCTTAAGGATTTTGGTTTTGTACCAGTGAGAGTTCCTGGCTAGTTTAAGTGGTTAACATGCTCCGCTGCTAACTGAAAGGTTGGAGGTTCATGGTTGGCAGTCTACTTCTGAAAAATCTGCCGATGAAAACCTTATGGAGCACATTTCTACTCTTGACACACATGGGGTCACCATGAGTCGGAATTGATTTGATGGCAACTGGTTATATACCAGTGCAGCTAAACATTTAAAAAAAAAAAAAAAAAAGACTCCAGAATTATTTTAAGAGAGTTGAAGGACAATTTGAATGTTAATATTTAGATGCTGTTCTGAAAATTAAGTTAGAAAATAGTTGCTCTTCCACTCAAATCTACCAAAACTTACCTTAGGAAGACAGCTGAGATTAAAATTTATTTAAATAAATTTTTCAAATGTGTAAACTGTTATATAAATAATGAACGAAAACAGCGTTGTAAACATTTTCGGAAAACAAATTATTAGAGAATCTTTTATAGTAGAAGAAAACCAGTTTAAAAAATCCTCTAAACCAGGGGCTTTTACTCCTGGGAAGATGGAGATTCATCTAGCCATCTTTTCCCTATTCCTTTTCTTCCTGTCTTTTCCCTATTCCTCCTGTCTAAGTGCAATTGAAAGTCCTGGACATTGTATATAAAACAAAAATAAGACTCTGGAAGGTGGAGAAAAGAAGGCAGACTGGCTAGGGACCTTGAGACTCAAGGAATGGCACAGTGGTACATTTTCTGGGTTTTCTTTTTGCCTCATATATCCCAGATTTGGAGCTGAAAAAGCCAGCAACTCAGAAATGTCAATGGGAACAAAGTTCCAGCAAAAGTCTGCTTTCTCTAGCCAAGAAGGCACAGCCTCATAAGAGAGACAACTTTTAAACAGTAACTGCTCTACTCCAGCCAAACAGCATGGAAAAAAATTGTGGCCACACCACCACCCACACAATCAGAGGCCAAGAGCACCCAACATTCCTGCCAGAGTGGTGATAGAGAAAGTAGGAGCCTGTACTTTGATCCCTACTAGCCAGTAATGAGAACAATCCCTTACCCACAGTATCAGTGAAGACCATCTGGCAAACCAGGACTTACACACTGAAATGGTAGTAATGAGGCACTCCTGCCCCACCCCTCTTAGGTGATGTTAGAAGAGGCCTTGTGGAGAGTAAGGACTTTCACCACTGCTAAGAGGTTACCCACTCCATGGTGTCAGTGGAGACCACATGGGGACCTGGAACTCCTACCTCTGTCCAACAGTAATGAGGAGCCCATTCCCGCCTTTGGGTGTCCATGGAGGCTGAGTGGGGAATTTGGACTTTTATCTTCACGACAGTAACTCCCTTCCCCTGCCAGAGTGATGTCAGAGAAAAGCACCCAAAACAGGAGGTTTAAGATCCAGAATCTGATAAAGTTGTATAAAAAAGTCCAGTTTTCAAACAAATCACCTGTCATAGCAAGAACCAGGAGGATCTCAAACTGAATGAAAAAAAAAAAGTGACAGATGTTAGAATTATCTGACAAAGTTTTTAAAGCAGCCACAGTAATAGTGCGTCAGTGAACAATTTCAAACTTACTTGAAGCAAATGAAAAACAAATTTTCAGCAAAGAAATGCAAAGTCTCATCGAAGCAATAGAATACGTAAAGAAGAACTAAACGGAAATGTTTAAACTGAAAAAATACAATAATTGAAATTAAAAGCTCAGTGAATTGGGTCAACAAGAGAATGCAGGAGACGGAAGAAAGAATCATGAACTGGAAGATAAAACAATGTAATTACTCAATCTTGACAACTGTGAGAAAAGAGACAAAAAAAAAAAAAAAAAAAAAAAGCCTCAGGGACCTCTGGGACTGTAACAAAAGCTCTGCATTTGTGCCTTCAGTTTTGGAAGGAGAAGAGAATGATGGCAGAGCTGGAAAAGTACTTGCAGAAATAATGGCTGCAAACTTCTCAAATTTGGCAAGAGACATAGACCTCTGATTCAAGCAGCTGAGTGAACCCTAAGCAGGATAAACTCAAAGAAATTAATGCCAATATATATCATAATTAAAACTTCTGAAAACTAAAGATAAAAGAATCTTGAAAGCAGCCAGAGAAAAATGACACCTTACTTATAGGGGAAGAACAATTCAAGCAACAGCAGATTTTTCATCAGAAACCATGGAGACCGGAAGTGCTGAAAGAAAATAACTGCCAACCCAGAATTCTATACCCAGTGAAAAATATCCTTCAGGAATAAGGGTAAATCAAGACATTCTCAGATGAAGGAAAACGAAAAGAATTTGTCACCAGCATACCTGCTCTAAAAGATGGCTAAAGGAAATTCTCTAAACAAAGAATATTGGAACTCAGGAAGGAATGAAAACATGGTAAACAAAAGTAAGGGTAAATTCAATAGGTTTTTATTTTCCTGTAGCGTTTTCTAAACTGTTTTATAGTGAAGCAAAAATTATAACATTGTCTAGTGTGGTTCTGAATGTTGGTAGGGGAAATATTTAAGGCAGTTATAAATGGCATGGGGTAAAGCATGGTCAAGGGAGGCAAGGTTTCTGTACTTCACTCAAACTGATGAAATGATGAACTCAGTAGACTGTGACAAATTAAGTGAAAAAACAGAACAAATAGAAAACAAAAAGTAAAAGGGCAGACTTAAGTCCTAATATGTAAGAATTACTTTAAATATAGATGATATAAATATACCAATTAAAAGAAATTCGTGGACTGGATTAAAAAAAACATGACCCAATTATGTGCTGTCTACAGGAACTTCACTTCAAATAAAGATATAGGCTGGCTGAAAGTTAAAGGATGGGAAAAGATATATCATGCAAACATTAATCCAAGAAAAGCAGGAGTGGTTCCATTAACATTAGATAAAGTAGATTTCAGAGCAAAGAAAACTACCAGAGTCAGAGAAGGGCATTCTATAATCATAAAAGGGTCCTTCCAGCCAGAAGAAATAGCAGTCCTAGATGTAGACAACAGAGCTGACAAAATATGTGAAGCAAAAACTGGTAGAACTGAAAGGAGAAATAGACAAATTCACATTTATGGTTGTGGACTTCACCTCCCTTTCAGCAACGGATAGAACTATTAGACAGAAATCAGCAGGATTTAGAAGATCTGAAGAACACAAACAACAGGATCTAATTTACACATAGAGAGCTCTCCACCTAACAACAACAGAATACACATGTTTTTCAAGGTCCTGAAACAGTCACCAAGATATATACATCCTGGGCTATTAAAAAAAACCTTAACAAATTTAAAAGAATTAACATAATACAAAATGTGTTATTCAACCACAAAGGAATCAAACGGGAAATCAATAACAGATAAGAGAAAAATCTCCAAATACATGAAACTAAACAGCACACTTCCAAATAATTTATGGGTCAAAGAGGAAGTCTCAAGGGAAATAAAAAAATACATTCAACTGAGTGAAATTGACAATAACAACCTATCAAAAATTGTGGGACACAGCCAAAGGAGTGCTGAGAGGGAAATCTAGAGCACCAAATCATATGTTAGAGTAAGAGGAAAGTCTCAAACTCATAATCTAAGCTCCCTGTCAAGAACCTAGGAAAAGAAGATCAAAATAAATCCAAAGCAAGCAGAAGGAAGGAAATGATGAAGAGATGTCAGTGAAACAGAAAACAAAATCAATGAAGCATAGAGCTTGTCCTTTAAAGGGTCAAAAACAATTGACCAACCTCAACAATACTGACAATGAAAAAAAAAATACAAATTACCAATATCGGGAATAAAAAAGTGGGTATCACTGCAGACCCTGCAGACAGGTAAAAGATACTATGAACATTTCTACATGTATAAATTTAATAACTTAGATGAAATGGCCACTTCCTCAAAAAACACAAACTACCACAACTCACCTAATATGAAAGATAATTTGAATAGCCCTATGTTTATTAGGGAAACTGAATTCATAATTTAAAAACTCTGCCAAAAATCCCCAGGCCCCCATGGTTTCGCTGGAGAATTCTGTAAGAATTTTAAAGAAGAATTAACATCAGTTCCACACAGTCTCTTCCAGAAAATAGAAGAGAAGAAAACACTTCTGAGTTCATTTTATGAAGTTAGTATTACCCTGATTCTAAAACCAGACAAAGACAGTACAAGAAATAAAAACTACAGGACAGAAGAGGCCCGGATAAGTAAAGCATTACTGAAGAAGAACAGAGTGGGAGGCCTCATACCACCTGATTTTAGAACTATTATACTACCATGGTAGTCAAAACAGCCTGGTACTGGTACAACAACAGATACATAGACCAATGGAACAGAATTGAGAATCCAGATGTAAATTCATCCACCTATGAGCAGCTGATATTTGACAAAGGCCCAGAGTCTGTTAATTGGGGAAAAGACGGTCTCTTTAACAAATGGTGCTGGCATAGCTGGATATCCATCTGCAAAAAAATGAAACAAGAACTATATCTCACACCATGTACAAAAACTAACTCAAAATGGATCAAAGACCTAAATATAAAACCGAAAACGATAAAGATCATGGAAGAAGAAATAGGGACAACACTAGCAGCCCTAATATATGGCATAAACAGAATACAAACCATAAATAACAATGTACAAACACCAGAAGAGAAACTAGATAACCGGGAGCTCCTAAAAATCAAACACGCTCGTCAAAAGACTTCACCAAAAGAGTAAAAAGATAACCTACAGACTGGGAAGAAATTTTTGGTCACAACAAATCCGATCAGGGTCTAATCTCTAAAATCTACAAGATACTGCAAAACTTCAACAACAAAAGACAACCTGATTTAAAAATGGGCAAAGGATATAAACAGGCACTTCACCAAAGAAGACATTCAGGTGGCTAATCGACACAAGAGGAAATGCCCATGATCATTAGCCATTAGAGAAGTGCAAATCAAAATTCTAATGAGATACCATCTCACCCCAACAAGGCTAGCATTAATCCAAAAAACACAAAATAATAAATGTTGGAGAGGTTGCGGAGTGACTGGAACACTTATACACTGTAGGTGGGAATGTAAAATGGTACAGCCACTTTGGAAATCGACTTGGTGCTTCCTTAAAAAGCTAGAAATAGAAGTACCATATGATCCATCAATCCCACTCCTTGGAATATATCCTAGAGAAATAAGAGCCATCACATGAATAGAGGTAGGCACACCCGTGTTCATTGCAGCACTGTTCACAATAGCAAAAAGATGGAAACAATCTACGTGCCCATCAATGGACAAATGAATAAATAAATTATGATATATTCATACAATGGAATACTATGCAATGATAAAGAACAACGATGAATCTGGGAAACATAATATGGAGGAATCTGGAATGCATTATGCTGAGTGAATTTAGTAAGTTTCAAAAGGACAAATATTGTATAAGACCACTATTATAAAAACTCAAGAAAAGGTTTAAACACAGAAGAAAACATTCTTTGATGGTTACGAGGGTGGGTAAGCGAGGGAGAGGGTTATTCACTAACTAGATAGTAGACAAGAATTATCTTAGGTGAAGGGAAGGGCAGCACACGCTACAGGGGAAGTCAGCACAAGTGGACTAAAGGAAAAGCTAAGAAGTTTCCTGAATACAACCTAACCCTTCAAGGGACAGAATAGCAGGGGCGGAAGTCTGGGGACCATGGTTTCAGGGGACATCTAGGTCAACTGGCATAACAAAGTTCATTAAGAAAATGTTCTGCATCCTACTTCCGTGAGTGGCGTCTGGGGTCTTAAAAGCGAGCAGCCATCTAAGATGCATCAATTGGTCCCAACCCACCTGGAGCAAAGGAGAATGAAGGACACGAAAGACACAAGGAAAATATTAGCCCAAGAGACAGAAAGGGCCACATAAACCAGAGACTCCATCAGCCTGAGACCAGAAGAACTAGATGGTGGCCGGCTACCACCAATGACTGCCCTGACAGGGAACACAACAGAGTCCCTGACAGAGCAGGTGAAAAGTGGGGTGGAGAACTCAAATTCTAGTAAAAAGATCAGACTTAATGGTTTGACTGAGACTGAAGGGACCCCGGAAGACATGGCCCCCGGACCCTCTGTTAGTCCAACACTAAAACCATTCCCAAGGCCAACTCTTCAGACAAAGATTAGACTGGACTGTGGGGCATAAAATGATACACGTGAAGAGAGTGCTTCTTAGCTCAAGTAAATACATGAGACTATATGGGCAGCTCCTGTCCAGAGGCAAGATGAGAAGGCAGAGAGGGTCAGGAGCTGGTTGAATGGACAAGGAAATCCGGGGTGGAAAGGAGGAGTGTGTTGTCACAGTATAGGGAGAGCAGCTAGGGTCACATAACAATGTGTGTATAAACTTTTGTATGAGAAACTAACTTGAATTGTAAACTTTCACTTAAAGCACAATTAAAAAAAAACAAAACACTACAGGACATATCCCTCATGAATATAGCTGAAACATCCTTAACAAAATATTAGCAAATACATTTCAGTAACATAAACAATCATTCACCAAGATCAGGTGCATTTATTCCAGCAATGGAAGGCTGATTCAGTATTTGAAAATCAATCAGTGTAATCCACCATATTAACAGGCTAATGGGAGGGAAGTGGGTATTTATATAAAAGGGCAACATAGGGATCCTTGTGATGAAAACAGTCTGCATCTTGACTGTATCAATGTCAGTATTCTGGTTGCAATATTGTATATAGTTTTGCAAGATTACCATTTGGGGAAACTGGATAAAGGGTACAGGCATTTCTGTATGATTTCTTACAGCTACATGTAAATCTACAAGTATCTGAAAAAGTTTATTTACAAGACACACAACTCTAAACCAAACTTGTAAAATGAGCCTTTCTTGTATTCTAGATGTGTTGAAGGGAAGCAGATCTCAGAATTCAAATTAGAAGTGATTTTGATGTGATTATTTAAAAAGTAGCTTGATTATGATTAATATTATTTAATAAAATCCATTATCTAGTATTTCTGCTTTCACTTAAGAAAATTTAAGTTTATGTTTCTAGGCATTCAATTTGTATTTAAAGTTTGATGAGAACATACTTTGATTCACTCATGAGGTGTAAACAATGTGCCTTGTAGTCTTAAGTAGCGAAGTGATAAAATATTTGTTGAATGACATAATTTATTCAGCACTCAACAGGAGAAGGTAGCTGTATTAAAAATGTAAAAAAATTAAACAATGTACACTAGTCATAGAACTGAGGTTTTTGAAAGCAGTTTTATCTATCTAACAATGTTCTCTGCTATGATATTTAAATTAGTGTGTTTTTTTTTTAAAGAAGCATTCTTGTTTTTTTGCTAGCATGGTAATAAAATTTTACACTGGGTAATTCTCTTTGATAATCAAGAAATGACTTCTAAGCTTTCTTCTTTGTATCATTAAAATGGTGTTTAGTGGTATAAAATATCCATTTGAATTTGAAAAAATATTAATAAGGAAAAGTTTTTGACTTGTACAGTGTATATTAAACACTGCTGTGTTTTTGTCATTTTCCGTTTTACTATTTTATCCCTTTTTTGTTAAGATACATGTTTATATCTGCCTCTCTACACAAAGAAGTTAAGGCAGCTCACATTAAGAGTACAAATAATAAAATAATATTTAGATGTAAATAAAAGACAAATCAAGACAGAGAAGTATAAGTATGGGGTCCACGAGGACAAATACACCTGCTGTTTGTGCCAGTCCTGTACCTGTTTGCCCTCAGATTTAATACTTACCCTTTCCCTGTTCTATTTTGCATCTTAAGGGAAGTAATCCTAGTAGGCTGCATTTCCCAAGTTCCCAAATCAGCTGGCTTCTGCCTGGGTCCAGCAAATGGGAGGCACTGGCTGAGTTTGGGATGAAGGAAGAAGGGAAATGCCAGGGTATTTCCTCCTTCTTTCTCTGCTTAAGGTGATGTGTTTGGCAGTGTCCTAGTTGCTTTTGTAGCACCAGCTTCTGTCCTGATTCTGTTTTTCTGCCAGGTGACCCTAGACTTGGGTTCTGGTAATATCACTGCTTTCTCCCTCTGTTTGATAGGCATAGAGAGGGTAGTGGCTTCCTGCGGTGCCTCACAGTTCCCTGATTATACTTAGTATAGTTAGAATCTTTTTGTAACAATATCTTTAGTATCTTATTAGCATTATATCGTTTTGATTTTTGTGTACTGTGAATTAATCTGGCTAGGTGATAAAAGTCTTGTTTTGATAGTATTTATGTTCTTGCATGCCTTTGTAATAACCTCCCCTGCCCTTTTTCTTCTTTAAACTATTTTATTTCTTCTAGAATAGAGAAAGTTAAAGCAGAAATAGGGCAGTTTTAAATGGTTTTATTTCCTAAATCTGGTGCTTCACATCAGTCTCAACAATGATACCCCTTACCAAACACATGAATTAGAAATTCAGCAAATGTTTTTATCAAAAGTTTGTAGAGTGTCTAGTATGTGCTATAGCACTAAGCTAGGTGAGTGGACGCTAAAAGGTTGGATATGATACCATCTCCACTTCCAAACTGCTTTTAGGAGTTCTAAAGAGAGGCCCATGTGGGGAAGGAGTTCCTGTTGCTGGCATGGTCAGTTACAGGGCTTTATGGGGAAGTATTATGGACTCCCATATAATATAAACATATAATTTCCATAAATACATAGTCCTATGAAATGTAAACAGAATTGTGAATCTAGGGAAAGAGGGCATTTTGGTGTATTTGAGAGACCTCAAGTTCAGGAAACCAGAGTTCTTATTCTGGTCTTTCCACTAACCGTTTTGTGTCATAGAGCAAGGTAGTTATCTCTTTTGTAATACTTTATTAACCCCAGAGATTTTAGGAAATTTGAAAGGAGCCCTGTATTTAATGTTGACCTAGAACATTGTTAAAGTAAAATTATCATACAGTTGATTTTCATTAAACCCAACTTTAATAGCCAACTCTAATCAGTGATTAGACTGTACCTTTATAATTCATTTCACACAAAAGCTTGGTGTCACATCTGAGGGGATAGCTGTATTTCAGGTTAACATGCTAGCAAGCCCCTTTGTCAATTTTCTCCAGCCCTCTCTGGCCTAGGTTGCTTCTGCTTCAAATATTGTGAAGGAGATGATTGTCAAGGCAAAAACAGAGATCTAGTATTTGTCTTTTAGGCTTGCTGAAGGATTTTAAAATACATATAACTTTCTCCTATTTACCAAGTAGTACTATTACAACTCTGGATTGAAAGATCTTAATTAAAAAAAGTCTCTCCTCTCCAGTCATTTATTTTGAAAATTATCAACTCTATAGGAAAACAAAAGTATATGGTAAACATCATATATCCAGATGCCAAAAGTTACACTGCCTGGAAAGTCTAATTTTTTCATGACTAGACTTCTCCAAACACAGTTTTTCCCTCACTTTATATTACACTCATATTTTTTGTTCTATGTTTTGATAAGCCCTTTCTGATCACCCTCTACCACCACAACTACCCTCACCCCTACTCCTTTCTGATGTTAAGTAACAGAAAAAACCAGAATCATCAGTAAATTTTTTTGAGTTGGTGTTTAGATGAATTTTCCCCTGGAGATCCCAGATTAGGGCTTAGGCTGCATTTTGTTCCAAGATCAACAAAAAATACTACTAGCTACCACTTACTGAATACCTAGTAGGTGCTAGGTGCCTTTGGGAAACCTGAAAAAAGAAGATTCAAAGGAGGAAGAGATTCATAATTTCATTCTTGACAGGTAAGTTCACTGGAAACCCCTTAACCTCCCAAACATACTAAAAACCAAAAACTAAACCTGTTAACTTCGAGTTGATTCAGACTCATAGCGACCCTACAGGACAGAGTAGAACTACCCCATAGGGTTTCCAAGGCCGTAACCTTTACGGAAGCAGACTGCCACATCTTTTTCCCCCAGAGCGGCTGGTGAGTTCAAACCGACCTTTCGGTTGGCAGCCGAGCATATAACCACTGTACCACCGGGGCTCCTTCCAAAGATGCTAGAAGATATGATTTTCCCGCATCTTTCTCTGGAAGAAATCTGTGTCAGAAGTACTACTAGGGCGCGTCCTGCACTAACCAATTTCCTGGCACTTGCCCTGGACCTGAGGTTCCTCCCACACTTCATCTGTGGAGGTCCCAGTTTTCTTGTTTCTGCGTTTCATTGAATTTCTTTCTTAGCCTGGCTCACATCTTACCTGCTTAGTCCATAGTTTTCTTTTGCTTAAGAAACTCAAGGTAAATGGATTCCTTACAGAGGGACTAACATTTTGAACCAAACTTGAAATCTTTTATTTTGTGCTAGAAAAATGAGATTTTCCCAATATTTACAACTCTAAAATTCTTTTAGGAAGCTCTCAATGTGATGCAATTGATTAAAATAATTAAGCTTTACCTATTTGTGATGTGAGTGCATTCTTTCTAGTATATTTTCTCTCAAATGATCCAATAATTGCCCGCCAAAATTACTTAGAAAAATAATACTAATTATTTTTCCTTAAACTATTAAAAAAAACAACAAACTGCTCTGTCAGTGTCTAATATGGTTTACTCTGTTTTTTTCCCTTAGCGGATCTGAAAAGAACAATTGCTGTCCTTTTGGATGACATTTTACAACGCTTGGTGAAGCTGGAGAACAAAGTCAACTACATTGTTGTGAATGGCTCAGCAGCCAACACTACCAATGGTACTAGTGGGAATTTGGTGCCAGTAACCACAAATAAAAGGATAAATGCATCAGGGACCATTAGATAGCAGTTGAAGATCACCTTGTGCTGGTACATCCACCATGGATTATATCCGATGGCAGAAAAGCTTTTTAATTGCTGGTTAGAAGACAGAGTAATAATTTACAATAAAAGCTCTATGCATTTTCAAGGAGTATGCTGGATTCATGGAACTCTAATTCTGTATATAAAATTTTAAAAGTTATTAGTTTGCTTTCAGGCAAGCCTGTTCAATGCTGTATTATATCTTTAAAGGGAATTTGGTAACATGGTTGATGTAGTAAGCAGGTAGGTTGTCTTTGTATAAATCTTTTGTGTTTCAGATCAAACTGAAACAAAAAACACTGAAAGACATGGATTCATTTCTATATTTATTTAAAATAAAACTTGTTTTTCAGACAAGTGGGGAATACTGTCATTGAATCATTCTGTCGTTTGTTCTCGATAGATGCAACTAATGTAGACTAATGCTATCAGAAAAATGTGCTTACTTCCACTACTATATTTTGTTACTCAGATTATGAGCAAAGAAGTATAATGTTGAAAATAACGTTTTGAAATCGCGACCCAAAGAGTGTCTTCATTTGCACTATCTTTTCAGAATAACAAGGTTAATTATTGTATATTTTTAAAAATTACATTTGTAGGAGTATAATCTTGAAATGGGTAGCTACCACTGTCCATAACCTATTCTAAAACCAGGGCAATTAAATAACATTAAAATAATAATCTCTAATCTCATAGTTAATATATTCTTACATATACCCTAAGGAATAAAAGATTTTTATGATGAGATTAAAAATAAGTATTAAGTCCTGATTTTTCACATACATGAATTTTAATTTAAAAGTTTAACTCTTTGAGTGTCTGTGCTATCAGGGAAGCACATTATCTTCATATTTGCATTATTTTTGCTTTTATTATGTTGGAGGGAGGTAAACTGAGATATTTGAGAGACTGGAACGTGAGAACTTTAGCTAGTTGTATATAATAAAGGTATTTGTGCTGCATTAAATCGCTTGGAAAATGTTAACATTATATAATATCCCATTTTATGAAATTTTGTATTTATATAGCAGATACCTTAGATATTCATTTTATATAATGACCACTTAAGAATAATTAAAAACATTTGAAATATAATTTAAATTATGAAGATAGACTATGTTTTCAGGAAAACAGCTATTGTATATAGCACAAGAGAATCCTAATCTTGAGTAATTCTAATATAAAGCAAAGTATACTTTTATTTAAATTTCTCTTGTAGCAAATATAATTACCATAATGGTGCCCTATATTTCATGGTATTTATTCTCTATAATAACTGCTTATGTGCAGCTAGCTTTTAGATTTAGACTATATTGAATTTAGTTTTAGATATGTATTGTTCATTATTAAAATATACTACTACATGTAGTAGCAATAATTATAATATTTTATTAAAATAAATATGAGAAAATACTGTTTTATTAAAAGGTAGTTTTCCAGATTCTTTCCTCTACATTCTACCGTTATGTGAAGAAATTAAGTATATACTCTTGCCAAGTGAAATTTGGAATAATTGTTCAGTCTCTGTTATTAGTTGTGGACATCTTTGTTTTTTGTTTTCAGGGATAAAATAAAACATTATTTGTACTTACAAAGTGTCATCATAAGCTTTTTTCTTTAAAGGTGGTTGTTTATTTAACAAATGGTAAATGATTAAAAGGAATCTTAGATACTTTGAGATTTTGTTCTGTCAACTCCAGATAATTTTTAACAAATTTTATTTTTTAGAGCAGTTGCAGGTTTACAGAAAAATTGTACAGAAAGTAGAGTTTCCGTATGCCGCTTCCACCTACACATTGTTTCTCCTGTTAACATCTTGCATTCAGATAACTTTTTCAAAAGAGAAAAGTTGAAGGTTACCCAGAAGTGCATCATTTGATGCCGAGGCCAGGATAGGTGAGTCTGAGTCTAGGGATAGATGGGAACAAGTATGGGGATTATGATTAGAGGTGGTTCCGAGGTTTGTACCCTTTGGTTAAAGTTTAGTGTTGAGTTTTAAAAGTCAAGCCTTAGAATTTATATCTTCAGATAATCTTAGTTACTTGGGACATTAGCACAGAGGCATCCCTAAAGGTACTAAACACTTTCAAATTTCTATCAGAATATCTTTTGGTGTACTTTAAGTGCTACACTGATTGAAAAGTAATTTAAACATTATTTCAGGGAGTTAATGATAACTTGGGTCTCAGTCTTCAAGAAGCACTTATGACCCTGACTCTGGAGTGAGACAGGCCATAGAGGCTCCAAGTCTGCATTTTTAGGGACAGACTGTATTATTCCTTCTTTTGAACTTATAGAATCTGTTTCATCTTATCTAATTATATCTCAGAAGCCTACAGTGTGAAAATTACATGTTAGCAGCTTGCATAGGAACCTCTGACTTGCAGATTTGGTTTAATTGCAAACAATGTTCTATTTTTAATCAAACACTTTTAAGCTAAAGAACTATCAATATGCTTACATTATTTTCGCTTTTTTAAGAAAAGTGTCTGCCTGAAAAGGGGGCATGATATAATGAAACAGACCAAAAAAATGAGTTGATTGAAGTCAGCCCTGGATGATTCTTAAAAACTTTAATTTGGTGGGATGGTAAAAGCAAGCTTGAGAACTAGAGAGAAGGAATATGGGAATGAATACAGAGAAGCAAAATGGAAGGATGGGATCTGCAATATTTCTACCAAGGGATAACTGCTGTGACATTTTGGTATATGAATGTGAAGCTGATCTCCTCTGCCCACACTTAATGTTGACTTCCCATTCCACCTAGAATAAAATCCAAAGTTCTCACTATGGCCTCCAAGGCCCTACTTTGCTCCTGGTGCCTCCTGGAATTCATCTCTTACCGCTCTCCTCCTTCCTAATCCCTCTTCAGTTATAGACTTTCTCTTCCTAGGACATACCGAACATGCTTTTGCCTCAGCACGTGCAAACTAGATATTTTTTAACCTACAACTCTCACCTCCAGGTAACTTCATGGTTCCCTCCCTTACATCATTCAAATTTTTGCTCAGATGTTACTTCTTAAAGGAAGTTGTCTCTGACCACCTGTCAAAAATAGCATGCCTCTAACACTTTTCTTATCCTTTTTATTTTCTTAAGAGTTCTAATATACCTGACATTAAATTGAATGTCAGTTTATCATTTTTTTCCCCCTGATGCTTCTTAGAACCTAAGCTCTGTGGAGGCAGGGACTTTGTTTTGTTCACTGATGTAAACTGGGCATCTACAACTGTGCCTGGCACATAATAGATGCCCAATAAATATTTGTTAAAAGAATGAGTTACTAAACCACTTTACGTTTTTAGTTTGTGCATCTATACATATATTTTTAAAAATTGTCATATCATACATTCTTTTTTGTACAACATATCATGAGCCTCTTTCAGGTCAGTCAATATATAACTTTCATGGCTATTTTATTGTGTGACTGTATCACAGCTGATATATCCTTTCACTCAATTATGAGGCATTTAGGTTGCAGATAGAAGATTTAGACCTAAATGTGGGGCAAGTCTAAAGCTTGTCCTCTTTCCATTATCCTGTGCTATCATTATTATTTTAAATGCTGGAGGGTAACATAATATGGTGTGATTAATACCCATATGGGGGAGACAGAATGGTAATATATATCCACTTGCATGGAAGTATGAGAACATAGAAAATCCAAAACAGTTGATCATCCTTAGACTTTATTTTACATCATGTCCAGCAGGCTAGAAGCATTTTGCAGAGTAAGGAGAAGACAATAAAATGTACAACGGCTAATCCATAATTGGGAGATGGCTGGTTATTGGTCAAACTCATGCTTGATAAATTAAGTTTATAATTTTAAACCTTTCGGGTTAGATGAATCCATAAACGGAACCAGTTGCCACTGAATCGACTTCGATTCCTGGTGACTCCATGTGTGTCAGAGTACAACAGTGCTCCATAGGGTTTTCAGTGGCTGATTTTTCGTAATTAGATTTCCAGGCCTTTCTTCTGAGGTCCCTCTGGGTGGACTTATCTCTGGGTGGACTAGAACCTCCAGTCTTTCAGTTAGCAGCTGAGCGCATTAACCATTTGCACCACCCAGGAACTCCAAATGAATCAATATGAGTGGATATTTAAGTAAAGAAGTTAAGCCATAAAGATTAAAAAATTAAAAAGCTTGTTAGATTTTACCAGTGGTGGTATCTTTCGAGTGAGCTTAGGACCTCCATGGAGTGCTTACAAGGTCAAGCTTAACTCCACATGGCTTCTAAGCGTTGGTAGCAGTGTCTTTCATTTGAGTAAATGACTATTTTCGTTTAACTTTCTCTAGTCTTCATTTTATCCACCCATTCACCCTTTAATATCAACTGATTTGTCGGTCAAAGAAATAAACTATGGTTCTGACAAAGTCTTTAAATGTAGGAAAGTGGTAGATGTGAGATCAAGGCTTGGGGCAAAGGAAACATTTTGGACCAGTGGTGTTTGGGAATTTATACATAACATTAAACAAACCAAAAAAAAAGCTCGTTGCCGTTGTGTTGATTTCGACACATAGCGACTGTCATGGATTGAACTGTGTCCCCCAGAAATATGTGTATCAATTTGGCTAGGCCATGATTCCAAGTATTCTGTGATTGTCCACCATTTTGTCATCTGATGTGATTTTGCTATATGCTGTGAATCCTACCTCGATGATGTTAATGAAGTAGGATAGGCAGCAGTTATATTAATGAGGCAGCACTCAATCTACAAGATTGGATTTCGTCTTGAGCCAGTCTCTTTGAAGTGAACAGAGAGACGGGGACCTTATACCACCAAGAAAGCAACACTGGGAGCAGAGCATGTCCTTTGGGCCCGGGGTCCCTGTGCCTGAGAAGCTCCTTAACCAGGGTAGGATTGATGACAAGGACCTTCCTCCAGAGCCGACAGAGAGAGAGAGCCTCCCCTGGAGCTGATGCCCTGTGTTTGGGCTTATAACCTACTAGACTATGAGGGAATAAATTTCTCTTTGTTAAAACCATCCGCTTGTGGTATTTCTGTTATAGCAGCACTAGATGACTAAGACAGGGACCCTATAGGACAGTGTAGAACTGTCCCATGGAGTTTCCAAGGAGTGGCTGGTGGATTCGAATTGCCGACCTTTTGGTTAGCAACTGGGCACTTAACCACGTGCCACCAGGGCTCCTTATACATTTACCCGTGCCATCAAGTTGATTCTGACTCATAGTGACCCTATAGGACAGAGTAGAACTGCCCTGTAGGGTTTACAAGGAGTGACTGGTGGATTCAAACTGCCAACCTTTTAGTTAGCAGCCGAGCTCTTAACCACTGTGCCACCTGGGCTCCATTATACATTAGATATGTTCAATTATGAGATTAATGTTTTTGTTTATCTTCATATAATGTTTAATGAACATCTGAACGTATTGTGATGAATGGTATAATTTAAATAGGACTTTAGTAAGCCTTTATTCTAGTTATTTCTATGCAAAAAAGAAAACATTATTTTGAAGTTGTTTTAAAATACCCTAGATTTTTGGAGTTGAGGTTGAGAAAGTTTGGTTCTTAACTTTCATTGCTTTAGCAGTATGACTTTGGCAAATATGTGATTTCTGACTCAGTGCCTCTAACTCTAAAACATTAACAATGCCTATCCTATGTAACTCTGTGGGATTTTTGGTAGAATTAGCATGGTCTGTCTAGAACCCTTTGAGCTCTTAAAAAGGAAATATATAAAAGATGAATTATCAGATTGTTCACCTTAAGTTCCTAGCACAAGGCCTTGCACAAAGTAGGGGTTCAATACATATTTGTTCATCTAATTTAACACAAGAAAAGAAATCTGTGGAATAGCATATATAAAGCAATAGATACTTAAAGTCCTACGATTAGACTGCATCACAATGCAGTCCATATCCAGGATTTACGTTTTTCTAAAAAAACCTTAAGAACTACATAGTACAATGTTTCAAACTGCAAGTTATGATCCATTAGGGAGATGTGAAATCAATTTAGTCGGTTGTGATCAGCATTTGAAATAATGGAATAAAATTAAATGTCAGATTGCATCATAAGTAATAAGGGTAAGTGCTTCCTGAAACTTGATTCAGCTGTTGTGTGTGTGTGTATCTGTGTGTCCTGGATCATGATGTAAAGTGTATTTCTTAGGTATGTTGAGGTTAAAAAAAAGTTTTAGAAGCCACTGATATAGTATAATTTACACAGAGCTGTTACCATTTTGCTTGATTTAAGAAGAAAAATAATGGATACAGAATTGCAGTTTGCTGCTAGCAGCAAGGACAAAAAACAAAATTCTATGATCGACAAGGCATATAGAACTTTTTTCCTCTTCATTTCTTATGAGAAACAAATGGGATTATCAAATTATTACTGTCAACTAGTATGTTTAAGGTACGTTCTCTTAGTTCTCTAGTGCTGCTATAACAAAAATACCACAAGTGGATGGCTTTAACAAACAAATTTATTTTTTCATAGTTTAGGAAGCTAGAAGTCTGAATTCAGAGTGCCAGCTTGAGGGGAAGGCTTTCTCGGCTCCTGAGGAAGGTCCTTGTCTCTTTAGCTTCTGCTTCCTGGTTCCTTGGAGATCTCCATGTGGCTTGGCATCTATCTTACCCCATCTCTGCTTGTTTAATCTCTATTATATCTCTAAAGAGATTTGACTCAAGACACACCCTACACTAACCCTGCCTCATTAATATAACAAAAACAACCCATTCCCAAATGGGATTATAATCACAGGCATAAAAACCAAACCAAACCCACTGTCGTTGAGTCAGTTCCGACTTATAGAGACCCTATAGGCATATGGGTGAGGATTTACAAATATTTTGGGGGGACATAATTCAATCCATAACATTCTACCCTTTGGCCCGAAAAATTCATGTCCTTGCCACACGTAAAACACATTCACCCCATCTCATCATCGCAAAAATCTTAAATCCGCTCCCCAAATCTCATCTTCTGAAGCATCTAAATCAAGTATGGGTGAGACTTTAGGTGTATTCCATCCTGGTGCAAAATTCCTCTTCATCTGTGAACCTGTGAAATCTAGACTACAAATGATATGCTTCCAAGGTACAATGGCAGAACAGGCACAAGGTAGACATTTCTATTACAAATGGGAGAATTTGGAGGGAAAGAAGGGATAACAGGCACCAAGCAAATCTAAAACCCAGCATAACAATTTACAATGGTTCTCAAGGCTTGAAAATAATCCTCTTTGACACCATCTGAGCAATGGCCCTGCCTTCCAGACTCCAGGTGTGGGCCATGCTGTCTGGATTCTGGGTGGAGGCCCCTTGGTTGTGGGCTTCAACTCAGCCTTCCAGGCTCACTGGGACAGCAATTTTGCACCCCTGGCTTTGGGAGGCCCCATTCTCCTAGTCCTTCCAAGTGGTGACCGCACCCCCTCAGCCCAGCAGGCCCTGTTCTTCTGCCCCTTGGGCATGGCAGCCCCCTCCTCCCTGCCCCAGCTTTGGAGGGCAGCCCCATCCCCTGGCACACCTTAATGACAGCCTCACACTTGAGCTGAGTTGGTGAAGATCTGACTCTTTGAAACTTAGGAGGCTGTGCCCCACCCTTTGAAACAGAGAAGGCCCTACTTCCGGTGCTCTTCCAGCAGTTTTGCAGATCTCTGAG
The DNA here is from genome assembly GCF_000243295.1 of Trichechus manatus latirostris. Classification (NCBI taxonomy): domain Eukaryota; kingdom Metazoa; phylum Chordata; class Mammalia; order Sirenia; family Trichechidae; genus Trichechus; species Trichechus manatus. Next base: position 10,284,871 of record NW_004443986.1, read on the forward strand.
CTGCTCCAGGGAAGGTCCTTTTCTTTTCTTGGAGGACAACAGATGTAGCTCCTTTGGCCTGTTTCCTGCCTGTGGAATTCCAAGAGGCAGGCAGCGTTCTTTCCATTTGTTTCTCTGTCCCCTTCAGTCTAAACTGATATGATAGGTTTTCTGCTGTGGTAGTTGGTTAGATCCATTAGTCACAGGCTTAATCTCTTTTAACAAAAGATTGTGTAGCCAAGTCCTTGGTGAACATTCTAGGATACGTGTCCTTAGTTTGTACGAATTTTCCAACTTTAAGTTCTGTTTTCATTTTACACAGTTCATTTTTAAGTCCATCTCTTTCCTCTCACATTTTACTATAAGCAGCAAGGAGAAACCACATGGCCTCTTTAAGATCTTGCTTAGAAATCTCAGCCATATATCCAGTTTCATTACTTACAAGTTCTACTTTCCACCAAACATTTGGACATAATTCAGACAAATTATTTGCCACTGCATAAAGAGCATCACCCTTCCTCCATTGTCCAATCACATGTTCATCATTTTCTTTTAAAGCCTCACCAGAAGCTCACTTAACATCCACATTTCTAGCAACATGCTGTTGCTGGTGCCATGTGTATTCTCTAAATTGATAAAGACTTTCTCTAAAGCTCTCCTCACTTCCTTCTGAGCCCTCATCAGAATTGTCTTTGACATCCATAATTCTACCATCAGTCTCTTCAAGGCAATCTAGGCTTTTACTATTAGGCAACTTAAAACTTCCAGCCTCTGCCCATTACCCAATTCCAAAACCACTTCCACATTTTAGGTATTTGTTAGAGCAGCACCCCCACTTCTTGGTGCCAAATTCTGTCTTAGTTATCTAGTGCTGCTATAACAGAAACACCACAAGTGGATGGCTTTAACAAACAGAAATTTATTTTCTCACAGCTTAGGAGTCTAGAAGTCTGAATTCAGAGTGCTGGCTTGTAATCATTAAGGTTATGTGTCAGTTTTGCTGGGCCATGATTCTCAGTCATTTGGCAGTTATGATGTAGTCTGGCAGTCATATGATGATGTGATCACTTCCATGATGAGATTTGATATAATGCGATCACCTCCATGATGGGATCTGCTGTGAGTAGCCAGTCAGTTTAAAGATAGTTTCCTTGGGTGTATGGCCTGCATCAAATATATAAGTGGCAGGAGTCTGGCAAGACTTGTAGGCTTTTGCTCACTCTGGATTCTGCAGCTGGCTCCTGTTCATCTGACCTCGGTTCTCGGGACTTGAGCTAGCAACTTACCTGCCATCTTGCTTGCGGATCTTGGGACTCATCAATCTTTGCAGACTTTAACCAAGAGCCCTGCTGTCTGGCCTGCTGATCTGGGGTTCACCACACACTGAAGCTAGGTGAATCAGGAGAAGCCTCTATCCTGACCCACGGACTTGGGACATTCCAGCCTCTACAGCCTCTACAGCCGTATGAGCCATTCCTTGATATAAATCTCTGTCTATGTATATTTATACACTTTACTGGTTTTGCTTCTCTAGAGAACCCAGCCTAAGACATGGTTCTAGGGGGAAGGTTTTTCTCTCTGTAGTCTCTGGAGGAAGGTCCTTTTCTCTTCAGCTTCTACCTTCTGGTTTCTTGGAAATTTCCGTGTGGCTTGGCATCTGTCTTACCCCATCTCTGCTTCTCTCCCTTGCTTGTTTAATCTCTTATATCTCTAAAGAGATTTGACTCAAGACACATTAACCCTGCCTCATTAATGTAACAAAGACAACTCATTCCCAAATGGAATTATAACTGCAGGTATGGAAGTTGGGATTTACAACACATATTTTGGGGCATCATAATTCAATCCATAACACTACAAAACTACATCCTTCCTTGAAGACAAATTATATATATTGCTAAAAGGAATGAAAATTTGTAATTTTAATATATCTCCTTGGAGAAAGCCTCCTCATTGAACTTGCTTCAAATGAGGCATCAGAGCCTTTTAAATTTTTTTCAACATTATGAAAAAATTCAAACACATAGCAAGATTGAAAAATTTCAGTGAGCATCCATGCCCAAACACCTAGATTCTATCATTAATTTTTTTATTATACTCTATCACATCTATTTATCCTTTAATCTATCTTATTTTTTTTGATGCTTTTAAAACAAATCATAGATATTAGTATAAACCAAAACCAAACAACACATTGCCGTCGAGTTGATTCCGACTCAAAGTGACCCTACAGGACAGAGTAGAACCGCCCTGTAGAATTTCCAAGGAGCAGCTGGTGGATATCAGTATACTTCCCCTTAAATACTTTAGCATGCATATCATTAGAGTTCAATATTTGTTAAAAGTTTTTTTCTTTTGATGGAAAATTTTCATGCACACGTTTTAAGTGCACGTTAGCAGAATTTTGACAAATGCATTAACCTGTTACCCAAATTCCTACTAAGATATAGAACATTACTATCACACCAGAAAGGTCCCTCATACCCTTCCTAGTCAATTCCCACCCTTCTCCCCCAAGGCGTTTTTTCCCACCATAGGTTCGTTTTGTCTATTCTTGAATTTTAAGTAAATTACTCATATAGTATGTACTATTGTGTCTGGCTTCCTGCACTCATGTTTTTTTATGTTCATCCATGTTGTGTCTATCAGTAATTTCCTTATTGTTGAGTAGCCCATTTATCCAATAAACAAAAATCCCATTTCTCAAAGGAATTTTCATTAGTCTGGCATTTTGTTGTATTAATAGTAATCCAATAAATTGAGCATGTCAAGGAGCTTAGAAATTTTTTTTTCCAGATATACTGAAATTGTTGTTGTGCTAGTAATTATAATAAAACTTGACCTGTTTATAGAAGAACTTTTGAAGGTAGTCATTACTCTTTATTTAAAACTAAAACTATGAGGCAGGGTGTATTGGCTGGTATCATTGATCCTAATTATCAAGGGGAAATTGGATTGATATTACATAATGAAGGTAAAGAAGAGTATGTCTGGAATATAGGAGATCCCTTAGGACATCTCTTAGTACTTTCATGCCCTGTGATTAAAGTCAATGGAAAATTACAGCAACCCAATTCTGACATGACTACTAATGGCCCAGACCCTTCAGGAATGAAGGTTTGGGTCACCCCACCAGAAAAAGAACCATGACCAGCTAAGGTGTTTGCTGAGGGTAAAAGGAATACAGAATGGTTGGTGGAAGAAGGCAGTTCTAGACACCAGTTACGACCATGTGGCAAGTTGCAGAAACGAAGACTGTAATTGTTGAGTATTTCTTCACTGTATGTGTTCATCAGATATGTTTTCTAAGATTAGTCCAAAGGACTAATGGACCACAACTACCACGGTCTCCGCCAGACTGAGTCCAGTACAACTAGATGGTGCCCAGCTGCCACCACCGACTGATCTGACAGGGATCACAACAGAGGGTCCCGGACAGAGCTGAAAAAAAATGTAGAACAAAATTCTAACTCACAAAAAAAGACCAGACTTACTGGTCTGACAGAGACACCCAGACACCCTTTTAGCTCAGTAATGAAGTCACTCCCAAGGTTCACCCTTCAGCCGAAGATTAGACAGGCCCATAAAACAAAACGAGACTAATGGGGCACAACAACCCAGGGACAGGGACTAGAAGGCAGGAGGGGACAGGAAAACTGGTAATAGGGAACCTAAGGTTGAGAAGGGAGAGTGTTGACATGTCATGGGGTTGTTAACCAATGTCATAAAACAATATGTGTACTAACTGTTTAACGAGAAACTATTTGTTCTGTAAACCTTCATCTAAAATACAATAAAAAAATTTAAAAATTTCTTTTGTTTTCTTCACTTATGAAATATAAGATGTAAATAGGGCTAGTGCATTTTCAGAGTTACACATTAGTTGTATCATGTTAGGCACCAGTATGACTCTGTAATTGTCTTTATTTAGAGATTGTGTATGGTTTAAGGAGATGTGTACAGGTGCCAGGTTGACAAGAGGTGGACTGTGATGGTTAAGGTTGTGTGTCAGCTTGGCTGGACTATAATTCTCAGTGGTTTGACAGTTGTGATATAATTTGGCTGTTATGTAGTGATGTAGTTATCCTCCATTTTGTGATATAATGTAATCATTTCATGATGTGATCTGATGTGATCAGCCAATCAGTCGTAAGGGGAGTTGATGTTCTGGCAAAGCTTGCTGACCTTTGCTCGCTCTGGATCCTGCATCTGGCTCATCATCATCTGACCTTCAGTTCGTGGGACTTGAGCTAGTGGCCTGCTGTATTACCTCTGATCTTGAGATTCCTGTGAGCTGGCAGACTGCCGTCTTACCTGCTGATCTTGGGTTTGTCAGCCTCCGGAGCCTGTGAGCCAGCAGCCTGCCATCTGACCAGCTGATCTTGGGTTTGTCAGCCCCTGTAGCTATGTGAGTCAGGAGATACCTGATGCCTGACCCACGGACTTGGGATGTGCCAGCCTCTATCATTTCCTTGAGATAAATCTGTCTTTCTCACTAAGTGTGTATATATATATATGTATATATATATATATATGCTTCACTGGTTTTGCCTCTCTAGAGAACCCAGCCTAAGACATTTGGTACTGAGACTGGTTCTAAAGAAACAAAATTGTAAGGATGAGTTTTCTAAATTGGTTCTCAAGTCTGGTTAGTCTTAAAGATGTTGGTGACTCTGCTTCCAGTAGTAAAGAGGGCAGTGCTAATCCATGATATGAGGTGGCAATAGAAATACGCAAAATATCACCAACAATAGATCAAGTGTTGATGAGAGACGAGGCTCTGGGTGATTGCATATTTGATACTTAAATTTTGTCAGAATGAGAAGTGTAAGGCTGGCTAGTTGGTCCTATTTTTGTTACATGTAGTGGTGCTTTCGCTACACATGGTACAGGACAGAG
>NW_004443986.1:10289848-10320050 GCF_000243295.1 Trichechus manatus latirostris
ACCAGCTTCCTTGTCCCCTTCTGCCCTCTGGCCCTTGTCACTGGACTACTGTACCTCATTAGTCCCATTTGGTTTTACGGAGCTGTCCACTCCCAGGCTGAATGGTGAACCTCAGAGATAACTTCACCACTGAGCTAAAAGGGTGTCTGGGGGCCATACTCTTGGGGTTTCTCCAGTCTCCCTTAGGCCAGTAAATCTGGTCTTTTGAAAAAGGATTATTTTTAATTTATTGTCTTAATTTTACAATGTAAGATGACTAAATGTACTAATGAAATAATTTAAAAGCAAAAGGATCTTTTCCTTATTTGAATATAGTTACTTTTCTATTTTAATTTCAAACAGTCTAGGGTACAGCATTCACTTCAACTGTAACTGGAAAATGAAATGACACCAAGGTACATAGCAATTCGAATTATGAAGTTTCACTAAAGACAAAATTAATAAACAAGGGGCTAGCTCTATATTAACGACCTTAACAAAGACTTTTAAAGTACATCCCCAATGTTTTTTTTTAAACATTACTTTGTATTCCCTTAAAACATTTACCGAACAACTATTTTGCATCAACACTGTACCAACTACCTCAGATTACAAAATTATACTTATGAAGTTGTTATCCTTTATTAAGAGCTAACTATATGTCAACTAAGTGCTTTACAAAGATTATCTCAATTCTCACAGGAGAGGTAATTTTATTGTCCTCAATCTCTATAGAATGGAAAAACACAGGCTTTCAAAACAGCTCTGCTTTGGCAACCAATAAAGGAAGAAATAGATAAAATTGGACTTCTTCAAAATTAAAAACTTCTGTACATCTAACGCCAAAAAAGTGAACAGATATCCTACAGAATAGGAGAAAATATTTGGAAACCATAAATCATGATCCAGAATATATAAAGAACTTCTAAAACTCAACAACAAAAAGACAAACAACCTGAGTGAAAAATGTGAACAGACATTTCTCCAGAAGAGATATACAAATGGCCATGTGGTGAAATGGAGTTAGAACTTGGAAAGAATCCCAGAAGTGCTAGACATTAACAATGATTTTTTTGTTAACACTCTTCTCTCAATAATTGGTGGTTTATTCAGACAAAAAAATCAGTAACACGTATAGAAGATTTGAAGAATGAACAAGTTTGGTATATTTTTCATATAAAAAACACCATCTCTAACAAATGAAGAATATTGTTTTTTATTTTTGGAAAATTTCAGAACACTTCTAAATAACTAATGCATAAAAAAAGAAATCATAATGGAAAGTAGAATTCAGTTTGGAATATATGATAATAAAAGTATTATATAACAAAACTTTTTAGATACAGATGAAGCAATTATTGGATGTATATATTGGACAAGAATAAAGAACGAAAACTAAGGAGCTAAACATTCACTTTATGAAGTAAAAGAAAGTACAAGGGAACCACTATTTCAGTTTAAGAAGTAAAAGAAAGTAGAAGGGAAGCTCTATTTTTGGCAATATGACAGATTAGACTATTTAGGCCAATTATCCTGCTGAAAATAACAAAATGTCTAAAAGATAAAACAACACAAAACAAAAAAACCTTAAAAGCATCAAAGAGTTGTCAAGTTGTAAGTAATTACTATGCTTACATTTTCCCAGCTCATATTATAAAATATTTCAAATATAACAGAAATTTTCATAATACAGTGACCATCAGTTTACCCACCACTTTGATTCAACAGTTAAAGCATTTGAAAATAAGTTGCTTGACATTATGACGTCTGACCCCCTACATAACCACAATATCATTATAACAGCTAATAAAATTAACAGCAATTCTCTAATATTATGTAACGTCCAATACTGGCAAGAATCTAAGAGAAACCAGGAATCCAGAGAGGAAAGTAGAGCACTAAAGCAGCCTTTGCCTAGAGGACATTAGCTATTCTAAGCAAATTTGAGCTTTGGTTTTGGTTTTGGTTTAGCGCAGTTAGGGGGCCTGAGGTCAAAGCCCAAAACCTGTCCAAGATGGCAAGCCTGTTAGGAGACCCTTTCCACAGTAAGCTAAGACCCCAAAGGGCCTATCTCCCCCTCACCCTCTGAGGGCCGGGATAAACTGATTCCTGAGTACACAGCATCACCTTGTGTGATTCTTGTAGGAATTTGCAGCCCAAATTCACATCACCTGGGTGGTCCCCAAAACGTCAAGTCATGAATTCAGGACACAGAACTATCAATAAAATACGCTTGTGGGGGAAAAAAAAACTGCCCCTGAATCCAATATCTAGTCAAGCCTCCAGATTTATGTACCAATTTACAGGAAATATGGGGGCTTGAAGAACATATTAAATGATACTTTTATACAAACGATTAAGTCCAGACAGATATTCTACAGGAAAAATTATCCAGTTTCTTCAAAAAATAAATGGCCAAAAAAAAGCAGAGTGGGGGAAAGAGGACTGTTTAAAATTACAAAACACTTAAAGCACATATAAACCAAATGCTAACAGTGGACCTTGCATGGATCCTAATTAGAACAAAATTAGGGAAATATGAATAAGCACTAGGTAGTAGATGCTATTAAGGAATTATTATTTAATTTGTCAGGTGTGATAATGGTACTGCAGATTTTTCTAAAAGTCTTTATCTGTTAGAGACACATGCTGAAGTATTTATGGGCAAAAAAATATATCTGGTATTTTATTTTAAAATATTCCAGAAAAAAAATTATTAGAAGAGGGATAGATAAAATAAGAATGGCAAAATGCTGATAATTCTGGAAGCTGGGTAATAAGTACATTTTACTATTCTCTCCACTCTTAAGGATTTAAAGTTTTCCATTAAAAAAAAAAAAAAAAGGAAATGAAACATTCCACACTGTTAGCTCTCCTGAGCACCTATGTGGCAGAAACAAATGCAGAACGTCTGTGGAAGAAGACAACTTCAAGCCAGGCCTTTAAAAATTCTTAGTAGTAAGTTTTTCAAGGGCAATGATACCATGAATGAGAACCAACAGAAATGATTCAGCAGAAACATGCCTGCAAAGGCTTTGCTGTTGTTGTCAGGTGATGTCAAGTCGGTTCTGACTCAGAGCAACCCTATGTACAACAGAACGAAACACTGACTCATCCTTCACCATCCTCATAATCAGTGCTATGTTTGAGCCCATTGTTGCAGCTATTGTGTCAATCCACCTTGTTGAGGGTCTTCCTGTTTTTCACTGACCCTCTACTTTACCAAGCATGATGTCCTTCTCCAAGGACTGGGTCCCTCCTGAAAACAGGTCCAAAATATGTGAGACGAAGTCTTGCCATCCTCACTTCCAAGGAGCTGTACTTCTTCCAAGGCAGATTTGTTTGCTCTCTGGCAGTCCGTGGTATATTCCATATTCTTCACCAGCACCATATTTCAAAGGCATCAATTCTTCTTTGGTCTTCCTTATTCATTGTTCAGCTTTCACATGCATATGAGGCAACTGAAAATACCATGGCTTGGATTAGGGGCACCTTAGTCCTCAAAGCAATATCTTTGCTTTTTAATACTTTAAAGAGGTTTTTTGCAGCAGATTTGCCCAATGCAATATGTCGTTTGATTTCTTGACTGCTGCTTCCTTGGGCGTTGATTGTGGAGCCAAGTAAAATGAAATCCTTGACAACTTCAGTATTTTTTCTGTTTATCATGACGCTTATTGGTCCAGCTGTGAGGATTTTTGTTTTCTTTATGTTGAGGCTTTATGTTGAGCAAAGGCTTTAGATACTGAAATTATCTGATACAGTTTATGAAACGATGACTGATTGCTATCTTAAAGATGTAAAAATGCAAGCTTGAAAATATCTGCAGGATAAATAAAAATGACTTAGCAGAATTGAAAATTAGAAATGAAAAATAAAACAAAGAACTCAAAGGATAGGTTTAACAACAAATTATTATTGTTACTGTATTTTTATGCAAATAACACGTGCCTTCTGTGTTTGTTTGCCAACTGCTCCCTCCCCCTGGAGGTATTTTTGTTAGCATTCTATGCTAATTTTTTTATAGCAACATGTAAAAAAAACTGGCATGGTGACTGTTAGGAAAATACCTTAGAGGAGGAGGGCATGATTGGCAAACGAACGTAGGAAGCTGCGTTATTTGTGTAAAAATATACTAGCTGCTGTTGAGTCAGTTCCAACTCATGGTGACCCCATGTATGCAGAGTAGAACAGCTCCATAGGGTTTTCAAGTGTGTGACCTTTTGGAAGCAGATCGCAAGGCCTGTCTTCCAAGGCATCTTTGAGTGGGTTCGAACTGCCAACCTTTCGGCTAGTAGTCAAGTGCTTAACCATTTGTGCCATGCAGGGACTCCATAACAGTAAATTAGACATAGTTAGAAAAAATAATTTGTCACTTGAAAACAAGTCAGAATAAAATAACCAGAATGCAGCAAAGAGAGGAAAAAAGATGGAAAATATGAAAGCAAAGTTGAAGAAAAATAATACCATATGGAAGATCTGAGATGCAGGAAGGAAGTACAAAGAAAGCGGTAAATTTGTGGGTAAGTCTAACACTCATTTATTAAAACAATAAGATCTTACAGGGTTGTCTTAGTCATCTAGTGCTGCTATAACAGAAGTACCACAAGTAGATGGCTTTAACAAAGAGAAGTTTATTTTCTCACAGTATTAGGCTACAAGTCCAAATTCAGGGTGTCAGCGCCAGGAGAAGACTTCCTCTCTCTGTTGGCTCTGGAGAAAGGTCCTCATCATTATCAATCTTCCCCCAGACTAGGAGCTTCTCTGTGCAGGAACCTCGGGTCCAAAGGACGCGCTCTGCTCCTGGCACTGCTTTCTTGGTGGTATGAGGTCCCCAATTCTCTGCTTGCTTCCCTTTCCTTTTATCTCTTGTAAGATAAAAGGTGGTGCAGGCCACATCCTAGGGAAACTACCTTTACATTGGATCAGGAATGTGACTTTACTAAGGGTGTTACAATCCCACCCTAATCTTCTTTAACGTAAAATTACAATCACAAAATGGAGGACAACCACACAATACTGGGAATTATGGCCCAGACAAATTGATACACATATTTTTTGGGGGACATAACTCAATCTATGACAGGGGTTAAAAAAAAGAACTAGAATAGTTGAAAATAATGCACATAAGTTGCAAGTGATGTGATCGGAATAAGACAAGAAATAAGATAAAAGTAAATTAAAGAATTGGAAAGAAATAAAACTCATCTTAGAGGGATGAAATTATCATTTATGTAAACATATGTTTTTTTCTTCTTTTTTTATTGTATTAGATGAAGGTTTACAGAACAAATAGTTTCTCATTAAACAGTACACATATTGTTTTATGACAATGGTTAACACCATGACATGTCAACACTGTCCCTTCTCAACACTGGGTTCCCTATTATCAGCTTTCCTGTCCTCTCCTGCCTTCTAGTCCTTGTCCCTGGACTATTGTGCCCCATTAGTCTCGTTTTGGTAAACATATATGTTTTTGGAAAAAAACTAATTTATAGTTACCTTAAAATTAATAAAAAATTTTAGTAATATTACAGGATATAAAACCATTACATTAAAAACCAATTCCATTGCTATTCCTCAGCAATAGTTAGAATATGTGATTTTAAAAGATAAAATTTAGAATAGCATGAAAAATATAAAATACTGAGAATAAATATGACAAACTATGCAGAACCTTTATGGAGAAAATTATAAAATCTTATTAAAGACATTAAAAAAAAAACCCTAAATAAATGGGGGTATAGAATAAATTCATGCATTGGAAGACTAAAAATTACAAAGATGACAATTATTCCCAAATTGATCTATGGATTTAGTGTTATCCCAATTGATGTTACGATAGGTTTGTTTTCTGCTTTTCGGACCTAAAATATTCAGGAAAGTACTTTTTGAAATAGAGATCTACTTAAGTTCAGTGAACCACTTTTCTTATTTTTTGCTGATTCCCTCTTCCAAATAATTTAGAGGGCCCTAAACGCCACAAAGAGTCCTGGTGGAGCAGTGGTTAAGAGCTCAGCTTATAACCAAAAGGTCAGGAGTTTGAATCCACCAGCGGCTCCTTGGAAACCCTATGCGGCAGTTTGACTTGAAGGCAACAGGTAGATTCTGTTATTTAAATGCCACAAGGAGCCCTGGTGGCGTAGTTGTTAAACGCTTGGCTGCTAACCGAAAAGTCTGTGGTGGTTTGAACCTACCAGCCACTCCATGGTAGAAAGATGTGGCAGTCTGCTTCCATAAAGATTTACAGCCTTGAAAACCCTATGGGACAGTTCTACTCTGTCCTATAGGGTTGGTATGAGTTGGAATCAACCTGACAGCAATGGGTTTGGTTTTAAATGCCACAAGTTGGTGACGATAATGCTGACCCCCCAGAGGTCCCTAGGTGGCACAAATGGTGATTTGAACCCACTTAGTGGCACTAGGGAAGAAAAAGTTCTGGTGGTCTGCTTCCGTAAACACTAAAACAAAATAAAACAAAACAATCCTCTTGAGCAGTTCTACTCTGTAACACATAGGGTCACAGAATTGACACCATGTCAACAGGTTACAGAGTTAATGTTGATCCCCAAGAAGCCTCACTGTTCAAGGCCTCCTTCCACAGTAAGGATGGACTTCCCCACCCTTTTCCAGGCCACTGGGTCCTATGGGGCCCTGGTGGTGTAGTGGTTTAGAATTTGGCTGCTAACCAAAAGGTCAACAACTCGAATCCACCAGTCACTCCTTGGAAATCCTATGGGGCAGTTCTACTCTGTCCTCCAGGGTCGCTATGAGCCGGACTCGAAGGCGAGATTTAAAAAAAAAAAAATTTTTTTATTGTACTTTAGGTGAAGGTTTACAGAACAAATAGTTTCTCATTATACAGTCAGTACACATATTGTTTTATGAATTTGGTTAACAATCCCATGACATGTCAACACTCTCCCTTCTTGACCTTGGAGGCCCTTTTTTTTTGGTGAAAATGTACATAGCCAAAGTTACACCATTTCAAAAGTTTCTACATGTACAATTCAGTGACATCGATTACATTCTTTCAGTTGTGCTGCTATTTTCACTATCCTTTTCCAAATTATTCCATCAGCGTTATCTTCAACTCACTGCCCCCTAGGCTTCCCAGCAAACCTTTTGAGTTGCTGTTGTCAATTTGATCTCACATAGATAATTTTTTTTTTTTTTTGGTACCTTAGATGAAGGTTTACAGAACAAATAGTTTCTCATTAAACAGTTAGTACACATATTGCCCTATGACGATAGCTAACAACCCCACGACATGTCAACAATGTCCCTTCTCAACCTTGGGTTCCCTGTCACCAGCTTTCTTGTCCCCTTCTGCCTTCTAGGCAGCATTTTTTTTTTTGTTTTTTTGATTTGGGTCGCTATGAGTAGGAATCAACTCCACAGCAGTGGGGTTTTTTTGGGTTGGGTAAGCCAAATTGGGCCAAGTCCCTGTTTGGCGCAGATGATTAAGCGCTGGACTGGATACCAATCAACGACAACAAGCCTAACTGTGGCCTAGTTAGACCAATTGCATGGCAATTCACCTTTTAAATAGATTTTGTGGAGAATCTTTCCAAAAGCTTAAAAAAAACCTAACTAGATTGTTTCCAGTCATTTCCCCTTAAACATGTCATTCGCTTTCTTTGAAGAACATGTTCCTCAATGACACCTCAGGCCCAGAACTATCGATTTTATATCACAGTTTTTAAAAGGTCCGTTTTGAAAAGATGTCGGTGATTATGGGGACCAACCAAACCAAACCAAACCCGTTACCATGAGCCGATTCTGACTCATAGCGACCCAAAAGGACAGAGTAGAACTGCCCCATGGGGTTTCCAAAGAGCGGCTGGTGGTTTCGAACTGCCAACCTTTTGGTTAACAGCCATAGCTCTTAATCACTGGGCCACCAGGGCTCCAGAGATTATGGGTAGGTGGGCCTCAAACCAGAAATTTTGCAAAGCCATTTATATTTCGAGAGATGGATTACGCGAAAAGCTTGCGCAAAGAAAGAAGCCATTTCTTGTTAAGTCCCTTACACGCAACGCATTGCACTCGTCATTACTTCACAAGGGAATGTGCCAGCTCAGTGAAAGTGAGAGGCGACAGGCACAACGCTTGTAAACGGCTGCAAAAGGCGTGCTCTCCGTGTTCCGTGGGGATATGCTTGGAGAGAAGGGGTTTCTAGTACCCCCGCGTGGGCGGTCTTCGGCCTGGCCAATCCCGAGGCAGGTGCGGAAGGGGGCGCGACGTCGGTGGGAGTAGGCGCGGCCCGGGTGGGAGGGGACGAGGCCTGGGATGGAGTAGGCTTGGCCCTATCGGGAGCGGAGCGGTCTCGGACGCAGTAGGCGTGGCCCAGGCGCGAGGGGGCGCGGTCTCGGGTGGAGTGGGCGTGGCCTGGGCTTTGACGGGGGCCGGGCGGGGGGCCGGGTTCTGGCTCCTCCAGCTTCTTCTCTCGCGCAGGGCGGGCTTGAGGCGCGCGACGCGGACGCCTTTCCCTTAGCTGCGGGCCATGGAGCGGCTGACATTGCCTCCTGGTGGTGCGGCGGCCGTGGACGAGTACCTGGAGTACCGGAGGTGAGTCGGCGGCGGCAGTTCTGGGCCTGCATCTCGCGCCCCGGCGTCTCCGCTGGGCGAAGAGGACCGAGGCTGCCCCGCCTCGCCCTGGTGTTCTGTCCGCCTCGCCGGAGAAGGGCTGGTGGAGCGGGCAGGGGGCCAGGCGGGCGAGCGCGGCCCGAAATCCGTTTCCAGGTTGTCGGGCGAGGCTTAGATTGATGTTGAGTTTGGTGTTTCTCTAATTACATATTGTAGTGACATGCGCTTTTCAGTACTGTAGGCCGTTTTGAAAAGGGCCTTTTCCGAGACCATTTCAGAGGTCTGATCTCCTTCTCAAGAGAGATTATTAACTCTAAATTTATGTAAAGGTATAATTGTTGCTTCTAAATGGCCGTAGAGGAGTTGCACATTGACTACTGGGGACCTATACAAGTTAGCGAACATAAAGGTTGCGTAACTTGTGTTAGTAAGTAGTGAACTTCCAAACGTGCTCCCAACCACCGAGGTGATGGTTTTAGGAGAAAGACACCGACTGGTGTAGTTTCAGTGGCTCTGGGAAGACTTCTCTCCCGAAACAGGAAAGGCAGCGGCCCCTTTAGCAGCTTTGGGAGCGATTCTTTGCTCTAAACCTGAGCCCTGCCAAAGGCCCATGAACCTGCGGCAACGTGTTCTTAGGTCTCACGAGAAAGGTCTTCGAAAGTTGGGAAAATGGACAGATAGGAATTGGAGACGGGCAGGGAGGAGGATGCAGGGCAGAAAGCGGGAGGCCTTGTGTACTGGTGGGAAGCGAGATACAGCCTCATCTAGGAAATCTCAGCAAGTGACTGCTAGGCTTAACGTTGGTCTCCCCAAATCACCCAGGGGGTTTCGGGACAGACACGTTTCCCAGCTGACTGCACTCCCTCTCACTGCTCCACTCCTGTGGTTTTGGGAGGCTCTTAGAACTGCCTGGTTTGGAAAAGTGAGGCCTGAGGATGAGGAGCTTAATGGATCAGTTTCTATACCTGGTTCAGCTGGGTCCAGGTAATGCTGGGAGTCCTGGCAGCTTCCACCCAGCCCTCAGCCTGGGCAGAACTGGTCCTTTAGCTTCCAGATCTTTCCCTGGAAGCAAGTTGCTGGGCCCTGATGGTGACTGATAATTTAGGTATTTAGATATGTGAATGTGTGGGCCTCCACTTGTAGTCTCTTGCCTGGCCCAGAAAATATTACGAGAGGGCCTGGTAGGAAATGATTTTTGCAAGCATAAATAACCTGGAACACTTCTCTTTAAAAGTCTGGAAGTGAGGTGGGGCCAAGATGGCGGAGTAGACAGACGCTTCCTGTGGTCCCTCTTACAACAAAGACCTGAAAAAACAAGTGAATTGATTATATACGACAATCTAGGAGCCCTGAACATCAAAGGCAAAGTTGAGGAATTGGACTGAGCAGCCGGGGGAGGGAGAGACGATTTGGAAGCAGCGAGGAGTTTCCAGACCTGACCTGGTGGGAGCCGGCACCCTTCAAGCCGAATCAGCTGGTATGCGCCGTGAGGCAAGCAGTGGTGCTTGGGAGGTGTTTTCCACATTTGGAGATACCCAGAGGCAGAGTCTACTCTGGCCTCCAGAACTAGTGAAGAGCGGCGCTCAATCGGCAAAAGATAAGTACATGTGTCTAACCTACCACCCGGACCAAAAAACACCCCCTTTAGGAAAAATCTCTCTCCCATTTACCTGCCCCACCCTCGCTCTGCCATGGTCCCAGGCCAGCTTCAGCAACTGCTGTGTCCCCTGGGCTGGAAGTAGGACCCGTCATGCACCCTGAGCCATTTTCCCGATCTTGGAGAGTGAACAAATTAACAAACAGAAGAAATAATCTGCCAGCTCCCCTAAGCCAAGAACTCAGGGTAGGCACAGCTCCTTTGCCTGGTTACAGGCATAAGGGGTCCCCAGACTTTGAATGCTTTTCACCTCTGCGTAGACCTGTGTGGGCCCATTTCAACAGCGTAGGCCCTTATGAGCACAGTACAACAGGGTATATACCTGAAGCCTAACTTCACTGTATCAGCTGTATGGTGGAGTGGTATGTTCATGACATTTGACACTGCTCTGCCCATTAAGCAGGGTCTTCACCTACCCACATCAGGAGCCTGAGGACTGGTGGCTCCACCCACGCCACCTAGCTACCTGTGACGGGTCCAAGAATAATTGGTGCCTCCCAGTCCTTACAGCCAACAGCATTGGGTGCCCATAGTCTGGCTGCAAAACCAACGCACCTGCACGCTCTAGGGAACAGGGACACATTTTCCTCCCAGACACTCAGGGGCAGTTGTCAGTCCCCTGCCTTGCTCATGCATGACTCCCTACTGCAGCCAGATACCTGTGCCTACACCAATCACCCATGTCTGTCTAGGACTGTAGGTGAGAGCCTGCACCACACACTTGGTAACCAACTACCCGGACACCTGAGCTGAATCCATACAAGAGAAGTAAACGGACTTCTGGGCTCACATACCTAGTAACAGATCTAACCACCTGGTGACAGGATGTTAGAGCTTCAAAGGTGCCAGTAATGAATCAGACTAGCTCGCATGAACAGCCTATTTGGGAATATCAAAACAAAACAACACAAGAAGCTAGGACACAGTAAGCAAACATAAAATAAATTATAATAACTTATTGATGGCTCGGAGACAACAGTCAATATCAAATCACATAAAGAGGCAGACTATGATTGATGGCTTCAGCAAGCTCCCAAAACAAAGAATCAAGAAAATCTTCTGGAGAAAGAGAACTTCTTGGAATTACCGTAGGTAGAATACAAAAGATTAATATACAGAACTCTTTACAGGCAAAATGCATAATAAGCCAAGGAACACAGACAAAGCAATATAGGAACTTAAGATTAGAGAAGAGCATAATGACAAATTTAACAGGCTGCAAGAATTCATAGAGAGACAGCAATCAGAAATCCAGAAGATTAACAATAAAATTTCAGAATTAGACACCTCAGTAGAAAGTCATGGGAGCAGAATTGAGGCAATGGAAGTCAGAATTAGTGAGACTGAAGATAAAACACTTGACACCAACCTATTTGAGGAAAAATCACATAAAATAATTTAAAAAAAATGAAGAAACCCTAAGAATTATGTGGGACTCTATCAAGAGGAGTAACCTATGAGTGATTGGAAGACCAGAATGGGGAGGGCGTGGAATAATAGAAAATACAGAGAGATTTGTTGGCAGAAAACTTCCCCGATATCGGGAAAGATGAGAAGACATTTATCCAAGATGCTCATCAAACCCCACATAAGGTAGATCCCAAAAGAAAGTCACCAAGACATATTATAATCAGACTTGCCAAAACCAAAGATAAAGAGAGAATTTTAAGAGCGGCTAGGGATAAACAAAAAGTCATCTACAAAGGAGAGTCAATAAGACTAAGCTCGAATTATTCAGCAGAAGCCATGCAGGCAAGAAGGCAATGGGATGACATATATAAAGCCTTGAAGGAAAAAAATTGCCAGCCAAGAATTATATGTCCAGCAAAACTGTTTCTCAAATATAAAGGCGAAATTAGGGCATTTCCAGATAAACAGAAGTTTAGGAAATTTGCAAAAACCAAACCAGAATTACAAGAAATACTAAAGGGAGTCCTCTGGTTAGAAAACCAATAACATCAGATAACAACCCACGACTAGAACACAGGACAGAGCAACCAGATATCAACCCAGATAGAGAAGTCACAAAAATAAATCAAAGCTAAAACATTGTAAATAGGGAAACGGAGACGTCAATATGAAAAAGATGACAACATTAAAACAAAAAAGAGGGACTAAAAAATGTAGTCATAGATCTTTCATATGGAGAGGAAGTCAAGGCAATATAAAGAAATAAAAGACTGGTATAAACTTAGAAAAATAGGGGTAAATATTAAGGTAACTACAAAGGAAACTAACAATCCTAAACATCAAAATAAAAAACAAGAAAAACAGAAAGACTCAGCAAATACAAAACCAACAACAATGAAACAGATGAAAAGAAAATAAATGACTCAGCACAGAAAATTAGGTGGAACAAAGAAACTGGCAACAACACAAAAAAAAGGCATCAAAATGATAGCACTAAACTCATACCTATCAATAATTATTACTGTCTACAAGAGACATACCTTAGACTTAAAGACACAAACAAACTAAAACTCAAAGGATGGAAAAAAAATATATCAAGGAAACAACAATCAAAAAGGACAAAGAGTGGCAATATTAATCGCTGACAAAACAGACTTTAAAGTAAAATCCACCACAAAGGATAAGGAAAGACACTATATAATGATTAAGGGGTCAGTATACCAGGAGGACATAACCATAATAAATATTTACGCACCCAATGACAGGGCTCCAAAATGCATAAAACAAACTCTAACAGCATTGAAAAGAGAGATAGACAGCTCCGCAGTAATAGTAGGAGACTTCAGTAGACTACTGTCAGTGAAGGACAGAACATCCAGAAAGAAGCTCAATAAAGACACGGAAGATCTAGATGCTATAATCAACCAACTTGATCTCATAGACATATACTGAACACTCCACCAAGCAGCAGCCAAGTATACTTTCTTTTCCAATGCACATGGAACATTCTCCAGAATAGAGCACGTATTAGGCCATAAAGCAAGCCTTAACAGAATCCAAAGCATTGAAGTATTACAAAGCATCTTTTCTGACCATAAAACCATAAAAGTAGAAGTCAATAACAGAAAAAGCAAGGAAAAAGAAACACATGGAAACTGAATAACACCTTGCTCAAAAACTACTGGGTTATAGAAGAAATTAGGATGGAATGAAGAAATTCACAGAATCAAATGAGAATGAAAACATATCCTACCAAAACCTTTTGGACACAGCAGAAACAGTGCTCAGAGGTCAATTTATAGTAATAAATGCACACATCCAAAAAGAAGAAAGGGCCCAAACCAAAACATTAATCCTACAACGCGAACAAGTAGAAAGAGCAGCAAAAGAAGCCCTCGGGTGCCAGAAGAAAGGAAATAATAAGAATTAGAGCAGAATTAAATGAAATAGAAAATAGAAAAACAATTGAAAGAGTTAACAAGACCAAAAGGTCGTTCTTTGAAAAGATCAACAAAATTGATAAATCATTGGCCAAACTGACAAAAGAAGAACAGGAGAGGAAGCAAATAACCCAAATAAGAAATAAAATGGGCAATATCATAACAGACCCAACTGAAATTAAAAGAATCATAAAAGTCCAGAAGTGAGGGGGTGTTCGGATTGGGATTGGGTCTGTGCAGACTCAGGGATGTGTTTAGGTCTAAATTAGTTTAAACTCCTGGCCCCAGGGTTTGGGGTTAGATACAGGGTTGCTATGAATTGGAATCAACTTGAAGGCAACAGTTTTTTTTTTTTTTTTTTTTTAATGGGCATTAGTTGTGTTGGCTAATGCATTAATATTTTTTGTTCTATTTTTGTTGTTGTAATTTTTTAAAGAAAGAAAATGTTAGAACTTTTGGCAGTTTATGTTCTAGCCTTTAAAGAGAACAATGAGCATATGTGCTTCAGAATCAAAGGAGAAATTGAGATGAATACCTGATAATTATTGACCATATTCCATCAGTAAACACAGTTATCAGTAAAGTCAGATGTTATGAATTCACTGACTTTCTTATTTACAATCTTCTTTTATATGCTAATCAATAGTTTTATTACCTTGTTTGTAATTTGGCTATTCGCATGTGCCTAAAGTAAAAGATGAACTTCAAAGGAGCCTTTCCATTGACTCTACGAGGGTAGTTTAATTTTAGAGTTTAGTGTTTTTAACCTGGAAAATAAATACTCAAGTCTTAAGAGAAGTACTTTTGTTGTTGTTGTTGTAGAATTGTTGGTGAGGATGATGGAGGGAAACTTTTTACCCCTGAAGAATATGAAGAGTACAAAAGAAAAGTTCTACCTATGCGCTTACAGAACCGATTGTATGTGAGCTGGCGATCACCCACTGGAATAGACTGTAAACTTGTGGGCCCAGAGACTCTGTGTTTTTGTACACATAGGTAAGATATTTTATTGCTAAGTTTCTTATGGTTAGAAATATAAAACCATACCAGAGCATATCTTCTTTTTATAAATAGCACTACTTGTGATGACTAAGAAGCTTAAAAAAAAAAAGCCTTTATATAGTATACTGGAGCCCTGGTGGTGCAGTGGTTAAGAGCTCAGGGTAATAACCAAAAGGTCAGCAGTTCAAATCCACCAGCCACTCCTTGGAAACCCTGTGGGGCAGTTCTACTTTGTCCTATTGGGTCGCTATGAGTTGGAATCGACTCGATGGCAGCGGGTTTTTTTATAGTATACTAGAAACTATCCAAAGGTTTTTTTACCTATAATTTAAACATTCTGTCATATCATATTAAAATGCATCGTAGAGTCCATTGCCTTAAACAACTCTTCTCTTGCTATTGCTAAAAAAGACATTGGTGTCCCTATGGCTTTGCCAGGGGTCTTTCACTTGGACCAGAGAACAGAATCTACCTCACCTCGATTGTACAAGGTAAAGGCTAGATTGGCCGGCTGTGGAACTGCTTTAAGAGTTGCTCGAGTTGACCCATACTGATCATATGTTCCACCACCCATCTGTCATTTTGTCCTACTCTGGTGGCTTGTGTGTTGCCATCGTGCTGGAAGCTATGCCTCTGCTATTTGAAATACCATCAAGTTCACTCATGGTGGACAGGTTTCAGCTGAACTTTCAGACTATGACAGACTAGGAGGAAAGCCGTGGTCATTTGCTTACAAAAATTAGCCAATGAAAACCCTAGGATCACAGCAGAATATTGTCCAATATAGTACTGGAAGATGAGCCTTCTGGGTTGGATGGCACTCAGAATACACAGTGGCTGCAACAAACTCAAGCATACCAATGATCGTGAAGATGGCACAGGACCAGGCAGCATTTTGTTCTGTTATACGTGGCCATGAGTCACAGCCAACTCAACAGCAACTAAAAGTCATGTTCCCTTTGCCATCGAGTTGATTCTGACTCACAGCAACCCTGTGGGACAGAGTAGAACTGCCCCGTTGGGTTTCCAAGGCTGTAATCTTTATGGAAGCAGACTGTCACATCTTTCTCCCACGGAGTGGCTGGTGAGTTCGAACTGCTGACCTTTCGGTTAGCAGCTGAGCATTTAACAACTGTGCCACCAGGGCTCCTTAAAAAATCATGTTACTCATCTACAAATAGAAGTATTTCTTCCCCAAATTTACTAATCTCCCTTTATGCTTGAAGAAACTGCTGTGTTGGTACCTTTCTTTAAACAAAAATAGGTGTATGCTGTTTTTTATTGCAAGTGGTCATGTTCCAAGAAAAGCACATTGAGGAAAGGAAATACATAAGGCTCTAGTCATTGGTGTGTGTTTCCTGTACCTGAGGTTGGCATTTTGCTGTATGCTCTCCTTTGAATTTCATGCCACAGGTCATAGTTGTAAAACTCAAAATGACCAACCTGCTTCACAGAAAAATCACTGAATCTATTATGTATTTTCAAGTAGCAGCTTTAACTTTTGTTCTAAAGAAACTATTAAAGGGGAACAGCCCCATTATCATGGCAGTTTCCGGAGTTCTTTCTCAAGACTGTTTGTATAGTTGCTATTTACAAACTTGCAGTTTGCCAGAGGTTGTTAGGCAGTTGCTAGGATGTGTAATGTTTTATATAGATCGACTTTAATCTTAGTTAGCAACTCCAACTAAAAACACCGTGGAGGAATGGAGGGTGGAGGAATGGATGGTGAGGGATGTGTTGATATTTTTTGGAATTGAAGAGGAGTTTGGTAAATTTGTGATTTACTCTTGCACAAATTTAGTGCCGGTCCCTTTATCTGTGTATATTGGTACAGGATACAATAAACCCTCAAAATTGATCCAGCCCAACTTCAATGGAAAATTTTTTCTTTAGTATTGGTCATGCAGTGAGACTTCTGTCCAAACTGTATTTTCCCCTAACATATACATGGTTATTAAGGAAAACTGGGAATAAATAAAAATGTAGAAAGAAGACTCACCACCAAAGCCAGCTGCTGTTAATGTTTTTTTTTTTTACTGTATTCATGTAATTTCTTCACATAGTTTATTTAGTTGTTAATTATGTGTATGCATATAACATATTAAGCCATTTTTTAAATGACAGAATGACATGAACATGTTGCCATATTGTTTTATAGTAATCACAAAATCTAGGAAAATTTCAAGTCATCAAAAATGAAATGGAACACATAAAGATTGATATTCTAGGCGTCATGGATTGAATTGTGTCCCGCCAAAATATCTGTCAACTTGGCTAGGTCATGATTCCCAGCATTGTATGATTGTCTACCATTTTGTCATCTGATGTGATTTCCTATGTGTTATAAATCCTATCACTATGACGTTAATGAGATGGATTAGCAACAGTTATACTGATGAGGTCTACAAGATTAGATAGTGTCTTAAGCCAGTCTCTTTTGAGATATAAAAGAGAGAAGAGAACAGAGAGACAGGGGGACCTCATACACCAAGAAGGCAGTGCCGGAACAGAACGTGTCCTTTGGACCTGAGGTTCCTGTGCTGAGATGCTTCCAGACCAAGGGAAGATTGGTGACAAGGACCTTCCTCCAGAGCTGACAGAGAGAGAAAGCCGTCCCCTGGAGCTGGTGCCCTGAGTTTGGACTTCTAGCCTACTGGACTGTGAGAGAATAAACTTCTCTTTGTAAAAGCCATCTACTTGTGTTATAGCAGCACTAGATGACTAAGTCACTAGGCATTAGTGAGTTGAAATGGATTGGTATTGGCCATTTTGAATCTGACAATCATAAGATCTGCTATGCTGGGAATGACAGGTTGAGGAGGAATGGCGTTACATTCATTGTCAAAAAGAACATTTCAACATAAGTACAGCACTGTCACTGATAGGATAATATCCATATGCCTACAAGGAAGACCAGTTAATACGACCATCATTCAATTTACGCACCAACCACTAATGCCAAAGATGAAGAAATTGAAGATTTTTACCAATTTCTGCAGTCCGAAATTGATCAAACACGCAATCAAGATGCATTGATTACTACTGGTGATAGGAATGTGAAAGTTGGAAACAAAGAAGAGGGATCGGTAGTTGGAAAATATGGCCTTGGTGATAGAAATGACCCTGGAGATTGCATGACAGAATTTTGCAAGACCAGTGACTTATTCAATGCAAGTATCTTTTTACAACAACATAAATGGCAACTATACAAGTGGACCTCGCCAGATGGAATACATAGAAATCAAATCAACTACATCTGTGGAAGGAGACGATGGAGAAGCTCAATATCATCAATCAGAACAAGGCCAGGGGCTGACTGTGGAATAGACCATCAATTGCTCATATGCAAGTTCAAGTTGAAGCTGAAGAAAATTAAAACTAGTCCACAGAGCCAAAGTATGACCTTGAGTATATCCCACCTGAATTTAGAGTCCATCTCAAGAATAGATTTGATGCATTGAACACTAATCACCAAAGACTAAATGAGTTGTAGGATGACATCAAGGACATCATACATGAAGAATGCAAACGGTTATTAAAAAGACAGGAAAGAAGGAAAAGCCCAAAATGGATGTCAGAAGAGACTCTGAAACTTGCTCTTGAATATCGAGTAGCTAAAGCAAATGGAAGAAAGAATGAAGTAAAAAAGCTGAAGTTAAGGGCAGCTCTAGAAGACAAAATAAAGTACTAAAATGAAATGTGCAAAGACCTAGAGTTAGAAAACCAAAAGGGAAGAACATGCTCAGCATTTTTCAAGCTGAAAGAACTGAAGAAATAATTCATGCCTCTAGTTGCAATACTGAAGGATTCTATGGGTAAAATATTGAATGATGCAGGAAGTATCAAAAGAAGATGGAAGGAATACACAGAGTCACTGCACCAAAAAAATTGATTGATGTTCAGCCACCTCAGGATGTAGCATATGATCAAGAACCAATGGTATTGAAGGAAGAAGTCCAAGCTGCACTAAAGACATTGATGAAAAACAAGGCTCCAGGAATCGACAGAATACCAACTGAGATGTTTCAACAAATGGATGCAGTGCTGGAAGCACTAACTCATATATGCCAAGACATTTGGAAGACAGCTGTCTGGCCAACCAACTGGAAGAGATCCGTATTTGTGCCCATTCCAAAGAAAGGTGATCCAGCAGAATGTGGAAATTATCTAACAATATCATTAATATAACACGCAAGTAAAATTTTGCTGAATTC
The DNA here is from genome assembly GCF_000243295.1 of Trichechus manatus latirostris. Lineage (NCBI taxonomy): Eukaryota > Metazoa > Chordata > Mammalia > Sirenia > Trichechidae > Trichechus > Trichechus manatus. The sequence continues at coordinate 10,308,637 of NW_004443986.1, forward strand.
AATTCAAAAACTGTTGCAGCAGTCGAAAGAGAGCTGCCGGAAATTCAAGCTGAATTCAGAAGAGGATGTGAAACAAGGGATATTGTTGCTGATGTCAGATGGATCTTGGCTGAAAGCAGAGAATACTAGAAAGATACATACCTGTGTTTTATTGATTATGATTTATTATATTTTACAGTTCTGTAAGAGATTTTATTTAAGAACGGATTTCATTGCTAAAGAGTTTGAAAACTATTTCCAGTAATTTACTTATCTAGTCCCTTATTAAGGATCCCCGGTGGCGGAGTGGTTAAGTGCTTGGCTGGTAACTCAAAGGTTGGCAGTTTGAATCCACCAGCCACTCTGTGGGAGAAAGATGTGACAGTCTGCTTCTGTAAAGATTTACAGCATTGGAAACCCTATGGGGCAGTTCTGCTCTGTCCTGTAGGGTCGCTGTGAGTCAGAATTAACTCGACAGCAACAGGTGTTTTGGTTTGGTTTAGTGCAAGAAAAGGAGTTCTGGTGGCACAGTGGTTAACGCGGTCAGCTGCTAATCAGAAGGTCAGCAAACTCACCAGCCACTCTTTGGGAGAAAGATGTGGCAGTCTGCTTTTGTAAAGATTTATAGCCTTGGACACCCTATGCGGCATTGTACTCTGTCCTGTAGGGTCACTATGAGTTGGAATCAACTTGATGGCAGTGGGTTTGGGTTTTGGGGTTTATTCCCTTATTAGCATTTTCTTTTTATGTGAATATTTTTGCTATTTTAAGTATTGTTGCTAATATTATCTTTATGGACAAAGCTCTTTCAACACATAGAATTATTTCCTTAAGTTATATTCCAAAAAAGTCAACTTTCTGGTTAAAGGATGAGTCTTTTTAAGTTTCTTAAAACGTTATTAAATGTGTTTACTTTGCCAGCATTGTGAATTACATGAAGTTTAAAAAAACCGTTGTTGTTTTTGCTAAGTAAAAATTGTATCTTATTGTAAATTTAACTTGCATTTCTTAGATTAATATGAGAATAGTAAATTCAGTTTTATTTTACTGAGTGTCATATTATGAGAAGAAAGTGAGTGAACTATTAAAAACATTAAAGTGTTTTAACAGGGAGCTTTGGCTTTAAAAAAGTTGATAATTTATTTTGAGGAGTTAAAAATTAAATTACATAAAAAATATATTAATACATTTATTGAGCTTATTTCAATTTTAAATAATGAACCTATGCAAATAAATTTTAGTTATACACTTTGATAAAAAGAATTTCTGTAAAGAACCTTTTTCATACTCTTGAATTGTACTTCCGTTTTAAAGACTCCAGTGTTAAGTATTTTAAGTAGTGTTAAATAGTGTTATTTTCCCGCAGAGCTGACAATTCGGTTAGTAGCCGAGCGCTTAACCACTGTGCCACCAGGGCTCCTTATACTGCATGTAGGGGAGTTTATTTTCACATTACTAGGTGGTGCAAAGGAGCCCTGGTGGTGCAATGGTTAAGTCCTGGGCTGCTGACCGAAAGATCAGCAGTTTGAACCCACCAGCTGCTCCGCTGGAGAAAGATGTGGCAGTCTGCTTTCATAAAGATTTACAGCCTTGGAAACCCTATGGACAGTTCTACTCCGTCCTGTAGGGTCTCTATGAGTCGGAATCAACTTGATGGTCAGGGGTAGGTAGTGCAAACTGTTAATGCGCTAAGTCCACCCAGAGGTATCTCAGAAGAAAGCCTGGCAATTTACTTCCAAAAAATCAGCCATTGAATACCCTATAGAGCACAGTACTACTCTGACACACATGTAGTCACTATGAGTAGAGTTAACTCAATGGTAACCAGTAAACAAGAACGAGAAAAAAAAATGATATTTGCATTTGAGAACTCATATTTACATTTAACAAAAAAGAAATTGTAATTTTTGGCACTACCCGCATTGTGTTTTTTCTTCCCTTTTATTTTTTTTAGGTATAAACAACATAAAACTGACTTTGAAATGATGCCACAGCAGCGCCCCATCAGTCTGCCTTGCCGAGTGACTGGCTGCCAGTGCAAGGCTTACCTGTACGTCCCTTTGAATGGCACACAGCCCATTCGCTGCAGATGCGAGCACTTTGCTGATCAGCACGGTGCTGCGCCTGGCTTTACATGCTCTGCATGTGAGTTACATTGTTATAAACACACAGTACAGTGTTCTTATTTCTTTAATATTTGCCATGTCTTTGTACCTTTGATTCAGTAATAGAGTCAGTATTAAATAACTAAGAAAAATTCAATGGATAGATGTTGTAAAATTTTATTTTTGTCGAAAAACACATAGAGTTATTTGTATACTTTTTATTTATAATGGCTCAATGGTTAAGCACTCTGCTGCCAGCTGCTCCGTGGGAGAAAAGACCTGGCTATCTGCTCCTGTAAAGATTACAGCCTAGGAAACCGCAGGGGTAGTTCTACTCTGTCTCATAGGATCACTATGAGTTGGAATTGACTCAACAGCACACACCAACAACAATCTCATATAATTCAAATAGTTGAAGTAATAGTAACGGATTTTAAAGAATCACTGGATCTGATTGAACTTTTTGAATATTGGGAGTTTAATCAACTAAATTCTATTTATGTGGTTCTTAAAAAGCATTCTATAAATAAAAAAAATTTATAATTTGCTGGTAGATTATTTTATTATGGCCTAAAACATAGGCAAACCAATTATAATACAATAAATTTTTTGAACCAATTTTTAAAAAATGTTATTGTGGTAAAATATATTGAACAAAAAATTTGCCATTTTAACCATTTTTAAGTGTACAATTTAGTGTCATTGATTACATTCACCATGTTGTGCAACCATTAACACTGTCTAGTTCCAAAACTTTATCACCCCAAAGAGAAACACAGTACCCCTTAAGCAGTAACTCCCCACTCTTTCCTCCTCCCAGCACCTGATAACGACTAATAAACTTTGGTTTGTATGCATTTACTTACTCTAGATACTTCATACAAGTGGGATCATACAATATTTGTCCTTTCGTGTCTGACTTATTTTACTTAGCATGATATTTTCAAGAGTCATTAATTTTGTAGCATATATCAGTACTTCTTTCCTTTTTTTTCCTGAATAATATTCCATTGCATACTTTCTGTCTCTGTGGGTTTGCCTTCCGTTATGGCTCTTATGGGGAGCTGATCCATAGGGAGGTTTCCAGGTTGTCTCTTCTGGTCCTGGCCACTGGGCTATCCTTGCCACACTTGCTTCTAACTCTGTATTTGAGGAGAGGGCTTACATTTCCAGGGAGGCTCTTCAGTGGTTAACCCAACTGCTTTTAGTCCTAGTTGGTTTTTCTAATACATAGGTATATTTTCTGTTACATAGCCCCCTTACTACTTTGCAGCTTTCAGAAGTGACAGCAGTAGCTATGAGTGAGTTGGCTGGAATTAAGAGTTACAGAGAATAGAGCACCAGGGACTCTTCCAGTGGCTTTGGCCAGGCCAAGAGTCTTCAGGGAAGACAACTCTGTACCTGTATTTTATTTTTTAAATAAAAAAAAAAATACTTATTTTGCTGTTGTTGAGAATATACATAGCAAAACATACACCAATTCAATAGTCTCTACATGTACAATTTAGTGACACATGCTCACCCTCCTTTTCTGAGTTGTTCCTCCCTCATTAGCATAAACTCACTGCCCCCTAAGGTTCCTATCTAATCTTTTGAGTTGCTATTGTCAGTTTGATCCCATATAGATAGTTCTTAAAAGAGCATAATGCTCAAGGCAGGCCTTTTTTATGACTTAAGCTAAACTATTGTTTGGTTTTAAGATGACTTTAGGGGATATTTTGGTTTAAGGTTTAAAGATTATCTCAGGGCAGTAGTTTCAAGAGCTCATCACCACTATGGCTCCAGAAAGTCTAGAGTTCATGAGAATTTGAAATTCTGTCCTGTGTTTTCCCTCTTTTGATCAGGATTCTTCTATGGCATCTTTGGTCAAAGTGTTCAGTAATGGTAGCCAGGCACCATCCAGTTCTGGTCTCATGACAAAGGAGGTAGTTATTCATGGGGGCAATTACCCACACATTCCATATCCTCCTATTCCTGACTCTCCTTCTTTGTCTGTTGCTCCAGGTGAATAGAGACCAATTGTTGTGCCTTGGATAGTCGACTGTAAGCTTTTAAGGCCCCAGGCACTGCACAGTGAACTAGGCTGTAGAATAGAAGCACTAAACACGTTATTAGGCCAGTTAACAGGGAATGTCCCATGAAACCATGACCCTAAACCTCCAAACCAAGGAATCAAATCTCATGAAGTATTTGGTTGTACATAAGCAGCCTCAGCACCTACTCTTTTTTTTTTTCGCTGTTGCAAATACATCTATCACACAACCTTTGCCAATTCAACTTTTTACCTGTGTACAACTTATTGACAGCAGTTACAATAATTGGCTGTGCAATACCCTTAATCAATGCAACACTCAAGATTAACTTACTTTACATCTTGATTCAGGTTCCAAGTGTTCAGGTTTTCATAGCTGCTTCACTTGTGCTTGTGGTCAGCCTGCATATACCCATGAAACAGTAGTGGAAACTAAGGAAGAAAGACTGGCTCAGGGAAAACCAGTAGGACAGGATGTTCCCTATGCAGCAATGGGAGGATTAACTGGCTTCAGCTCACTGGCCGAAGGCTACATGCGATTAGATGACAGCGGAATTGGTAAGTAACAATACGTGAAATGTGAGCTTGTTATATTGTCTTTGTGTGCTAACAATTGTGAAGCCTTGAATTCGTTTAGCACTTTATATTCTTGATGTTTTTTTCAAAAGACATTCTCTGATTTGATTTTTATTTTTTAAAGTCTTTATTGACATTATACAATACATTGTCATTGTAGAAAATTTTAGTAACACAAGGGAAAAGATGACTCTTAGAACAACACTTCTGCTTAAATCCCAACCCACAATCCCTCTGTTTGTAATAGCTAAATAATATTTCTTTTATTTGATATGACACAATTTACCTATTATCCTATTGTATGCAATTTTTGCTATGACATAACCGTATAATTTTGGAAACATACAGTGATACAGTCATGACTATAGTCATGTGTTTATATGTATGTGTGTGTGTACGCATGTAATCACAACCATACATATATAATATGTTGTAAAATGTGGGGATGACATCTGACCTCTAACTTCACCAGGGGGAAGGAGAAGTAAGATCAACAGCCCAAGGCTGATTCCTCTGAGGTGGGGTCAGACGTGCCTTCTCTCTCCACCATCTTTACCATTTCTGACACCATTTGTCCCTCCCACAGCACTCTCTACTTTTCGCTTGGGTTTGATAATTCATTGCAGTGGCCACACAGAACTCACAGACAATACTCACAATTATGGGGTTTATTAGGGAAATAACAGGTTACAGTTTAGGTTCAGGAATGCTCAGGACACAGTTCTTCCATCAGGACAGCCTCTTTTCAACTGTGCCCAGAGGCATGAGTCTCTCTGGCCCCTTGGCCTCTGCCCTGTAAAACTCTTTTAGTTCTGCAGATCAGTACCCAGACACACCCCGCTCTGCCAGTAAGCCTCAGCCTGAAGGTGCTCAGCTCTAGCTCTGTGGGCCAGGAAGCCCACTGTGCCATCTCCCCTGCTGCCATTTCTCTGCCACTGCTTCTTGCTGTCTTCAGTGTTATAGCTCTCTCTCCCTCTCAGTCTCCTAGTTCCAGGAGCTTCTCAGCACAGGGATCCCAGATCCAAAGGACACACTCTGCTTTGACCCTTCTTCCTTAGTGGTGGTGAGATCCTCCTTCTGCTCTGGAATTGGCCCTCTTTTTAAGCTAGCTGGATAGCAAAACTGACCAATCCCCTTGGTGGGTCACAATTACCTTATTTGCACAGTCCCACCCAATCACTCACCACCCAAGATCCTGGTGAGAAAGGTCATATAAAAGTGAACCATCACACCGAATATGTGCACACAAGTATGTGTGCCTGCACGTGCATATGCAAATACACATCTATTTGTATACATATAAGTTTGAAGTAATAAAGGGAAATGTTTCATAGGATATATCCCAAACTATTGAAATTAGTTGGATCCTTCTGAGTGTTGAGTGGGATTTGGGAGAGGAATATGTTCCCTGTCTACTTTAAATACTTCTGTGTTTTTTTTTTTTTTTTAACAGTAAGCATGTATTACTTTTATTTTTTTCATTAAAGACTATATAAATATAAATGAATATTTTCCTGTTGTAAAAGATTCAAATGATATAGATAAAGTGCAAGGCCCCCTTGACCACTTCTCCCTACTCCAGATTCTTCCTGGAGGGTAATTTTCTATCATCGGTTGATGTGCATTTTTCTTTTTAACATAAATTCTTACAGTTTACTTTTTTTTTTTTTTTTTTAATTTAGAAAAGTTTTGAAGACCTGTTATGTTAGGATGGAGCCCTGGTGGTGCAATGGTTAAGAGCTCGGCTGCTAACAAAAGGTTGGCAATTTGAATCCACCAGCCGCTCCTTGGAATTGCCTTGACAGCACTGGCTTTGGTGTAGGTTGGTTATGTTAGGACACAGAAACCTACCTTATATTTTTAAACTGTTGCATAGAATTCTACACATAGACATGTCAGTTTTTCTAATCATTGCCTTGTTCACGGCATTTAGGTTGTTTCAGTTGTTTTTGCTATTACAAACATTTCCTGCCAAGAAAATCCTTGAATTTGCCTCCTTATATATTTGTATGAATTTGACTCTAAGAGAGATACAGGATTGTTGGGTTGAAGTGTGTGAACATTTAAAATTTTAATACATTTTGCCAAATTGCCCTCCAAAAATGCTGTACTTATTTATATTTCCTTTAGCACTATTATTTTAGCTTGTGTTTTCTCACATTTATGCTAATCCTTGATATTATTAAACTTAATTTTTTTGCCAATCTAATGTGTGAAAAATGTTACCTTATCATTGTTTGTTTCAGTTTGATCTTCCTGGTTACTGGTGAAATGAGGTTTTTTTTTTTTTTTCTTATTTATTGGCTGTTTTACTTTCTGTAAATTGCCTGTTCATATTTTTTGCTCATTTTTCTTTTTTTATTGATTTATAAAAAGTCTTTCACATATTCTGTATGCTAATTGTTTGTTATTTATTTTACAGATCTTTTCTGCTAATCTGTCATTTCTCTTTATGTATATATATGTATATATTCATTTTTTAAAATTTGGAGTCAGGCTTTTCCTATTCCAATTTTATAAATATATTCTTCTTCATTTTATTCTAATGCTTAAAATTTTCTGATTTTGTGTTTAAATTTTTCATCTATCTGAAGTTTTTTGTGACAGTGTGAAGTAGATATGTCTAACTTCAGTTTTTGTCCAAGTCGATGGCCAATTGTCCAGCCAGCATTCTTTTCCAAATAATTTGAAACTTCCCCTTTATCATATTCTGTCATACTCTCTATTCTATGCCATTGGCCTATTTGTCTACCCTGTGCTAATATTACATGGTTTTAATTATTTTAGCTTCATAGTTGGTTTCGATATTTGGTATGGTAAATTCTTCTTCTTTGTGTTCCTTTCAAGATTGTCTTGATGTTTTTGTGCATTTTCTCTTCTAGGTAATTTGACAACTAGTCTGTTAAACTCCCTAAACAAATCCTTTTGTGATTCTCATGGCTGCATGATTGCCCAATTAACAGTGGCAAAAACTAATGATGATGTTATGATCACAGCTTCGTACTACCAGGTGTTGTCCCAACCACTTTATATATATTACCTCATTTAATCCTCACAACTCTGTGAGTTAGTTCCTATTATTATTGTTCTCATTTTACAGATGAAGAAATTCAGTGGAGAGAAGTAAAGCAACTTTGTTATTCAGCGAGTACACAGTATGGTTCGGTTCAACCCAGAGGTTGTTCTGGGCTCCTTAATCTGTCTCATTGTTGCTATTTCTGTGCAACTACCACATTGTTTTAATTACTATATCTTTATAATAAATAAATTAATTAATATTGATGAATTTATTTTATTACTTCTCGCCTACTGTTCCCTTTTAATTCTTTCCAGAACTTTGACATCATTTTGTGAATTTACAAAACATTCTGTTATTTTAATTGAGATCACATTGAATGTATATATTAATCTAGTAAGAATCGATATTTTAAAATATTAACTCTGTTCATTTATTTGTCTTGTTGTTGTTAGGTGCCATCAAGTTGATTCTGACTTATAGAGACCCTATGCACAACAGAACGAAACACTGCCTGGTGCTGTGCCATCCTCACAGTTATTATACTTGAGCCCATTGTTGCAGCCACTGTGTCAAACCACCTCATTGAGGTTCTGTTTTTTTGCTGATACTCTACTTTACCCAGCGTGATGTCCTTCTCCAGGGACTGGTCCCTCCTGATAACATTTCCAAAATAACATGAGATGAAGTTTTGCCATCCTCGCTTCTAAGGGGCATTCTGGCTGTACTTCTTCCGAGACAGATTTGTTCGTTCTTCTGGCAGTTCACGGTATATTCAATATTCTTTACCAACACCGTAATTCAAAGACATCAATTCTCCTTCAGTCTTCCTTATTCATTATCCAGCTTTCACATGCATATGAGGTGATTGAAAATACCATCGTTTGTGTCAGGCACACCTTAGTCCTCAAAGTGACATCTTTGCTTTTTAATGCTTTAAAGAGGTCTTTTGCAGGAGATTTGCCCAGTGCAATATGTCGTTTGACTTCTTGACTGCTGCTTTCATGGGGGTTGATTGTGGATCCAAGTAAAATGAAATCCTTGACAACTTCAGTATTTTCTCTGTTTACCATGATGTTGCGTATTGGTCCAGTTGTGAGGATTTTTGTTTTCTTTATATTGGAGTGTAATGCATACTGAAGGCTGTAATCTTTGATCTTCATCAGTAAGTGCTTCAAGTCCTCTTAGCTTTTGTGTCATCTGCATATCTCACGTTGTTAATGAGTCTTCCTCCAATCCTGATGCCGCATTCTTTTTCATATAGTACAGCTTCTCAGATCATTTGCTCAGCATGCAGATTGAATAAGTATGATGAAAGGATACAACTCTGATGCACACCTTTCCTGATTTTAAATCAGGTATTATCCCCTTGTTCTATTTGAACTGTTGCCTCTTGGCCTATGTACAGGTTCCTCATGAGCACAATTTAGTGTTCTGGAATTCCCATTCTTCCCAGTGTTATCCATAAGTTGTTATGATCCACAAAGTTGAATGCCTTTGCATGGTCAGTAAAACACAGGTAAACATCATTCTGGTATTCTCTGCTTTTAGCCAAGATCTGTCTGACATCAGCAGTGATATTCCACATCTTCTTCTGAATGCAGCTCGAATTTCTGGCAGTTCCCTTTCAATGTACTGCTGCAACCATTTTTGAATTATCTTCAGCAAAATTTTACTTGCATGTGATGTTAATGATATTGTTTGATAATTTATGCATTCTGTTGGATCACCTTTCTTTGGAATGGGCACAAATATAGATCTCTTCCAGTTGGTTGGCCAGGTAGCTGTCTTCCGAATTTCTTGGCATACATGAGTGAGCACTTCCAGCGTTGCATCCATTTGTTGAAATATCTCAGTTGATATTCTGTCAATTTCTGGAGCCTTGTTTTTCACCAGTGTCTTCAATGCAGCTTGGACTTCTTCCTTCAATACCATCAGTTCTTGATTATATTCTACCTCCTGAAATGGCTGAACGTCGACCAATTCTTTTTGGTACAGTGACTCTGTGTATTCCTTCCATCTTCTTTTGATGCTTCCGGTGTTGTTCAATGTTTTGCCCATAGAATCCTTCAGTACTGCAACTTGAGGCTTGAATTTTTTCTTCAGTTCTTTCAGCTTGAAAAATGCCGGGCGTATTCTTCCCTTTTGGTTTCCTAACTCCAGGTCTTTCTTTGCACATTTCATTATAATACTTTATTTTGTCTTCTTGAGCTGCCCTTTGAAATCTTCTGTTCAGTTCTTTTACTTCATCATTTCTTCCATTCACTTTAGCTACTCAGCATTCCAGAGCAAGCTTCAGAGTCTCTTCTAACATCCATTTTGGTCTTTTCTTCCTTTCCTGTCTTTTTAATGACCTTTTGCTTTTTTCATGTATGATGTCCTTGATGTCATCTCACAACTCATCTAGTCTTTGATTTGTGCTCAATGCATCAAATCTATTCTTGAGATGGTTTCAAATGCAGGTGGGATATATTCAAAGTTGTACTTTGGCTCTTGTGGACTTGTTTTAATTTTCTTCAGCTTCAACTTGAACTTGCATATGAGCAATTGATCGTCTGTTCCACAGTTGGCCCCTGGCCTTGTTCTTGTTATTTGTCTTAGGATATACTTTTATTTGTTAATCTCAAGTAGAAAATATTAAACATTTTACACAAAACAAGATTGATTGTGATTAGAATACGTAGTTCATGAAATTTTTTCAAAAAATAGTTTGAACTACATTGTTTAATAGCGCATACAGAATTTGAAAGAAATTCTATACTATATTTATCTGCTGTTTTATCTGGTTGATTTTGAAAAATTTGGTGGTCCCAGAAAACATCTTTATTCTTCTCCGCTGCTCTGTTTGAAGGTACTTTTTGTTCCAGCTAGCAGCATGTCCTAGGTATGAGAAATGAAAATAGCCCAAAAGAATATCTTAAATTAAAATATTGCAGGGGGCAGGGGAGAAGCCATTTTTAGAGTTTGGTACTTTTTCCATGCTGTCTTTGCTCTGCTGTCACTGAACTTTCCCTGAAGACCCTGGAACTATATAACTAATAAGACAAGAAGAATGGAAAGATTGTCTTTAGTAAAGTAGGGAAAGAACTATTGAAAAAAGGGAGTTGAGTAAACCTTGGTACACTTGGGAATTGATCTAGAAATTTATTGATTAATTCAAGCCCTTTGAAAAGTCATTGTATACCCAGAGGGGTCCTGGAACCCTAGTCTGAAGACCAATGGAATAAAGAAGATACTTCTTCTGCTCATAACAATTAGGCCATTAGGCTTGCTGTTCTGTGGCAGAAGACAGAGTAAAGCATAAGGAAAGAAAACCCTCTCCCTTCTGTCCCCTGAGGTGAGGTGAAGAACATTGAGAGTGAGGAGATGAGTCAAAGATGTATGTGTCCTGATTTCAGGTGTAGGAGAGCCTAGGGCAGAGGGACTTCTGTCCCATTAGTCTTGTAGAACCCTGAAAAGAGATGAGGTGTTGCTGGGATTTAGTTCCTTTATGATGCGGAAGGAATCTGTAATTTCCAACTTCTAAGGAGCACTTTGAAGCCCTGGTGGCGCAGTGGTGAAGAGCTTAGCTGCTAACCAAAAAGTTGGCAGTTCAAATCCACCAGCCACTTCTTGGAAACCGTATGGGGCAATTCTACTCTGTCCTGTAGGGTAGCAATGAGTTGGAATTGACTTGATGGCAATGCGTTTTTTTTTTTTTTTTGTT
>NW_004443986.1:10321328-10338316 GCF_000243295.1 Trichechus manatus latirostris
TCCACATTTTAGGTATCTGTTAGAGCAGCACCCCACTCTCTCGGTGCCAAATTCTGTGTTAGTTATCTAGTGCTGCTACAACAGAAATACCACAAGTGGATGGTTTTAATGAAGAGAAGTTTATTTCCTCATAGTCAAAGTAGGCTAAAAGTCCAAATTCAGGGTGTCAGCTCCAGACGAAGTCTTTTTCTCTCTGTTGGCCTTCTCATCAATGTTCCCCCGGACTAGGAGCTTCTTTGCGCAGAGACCCTGGTCCAAAGGACGCGCTCTGCTCCTGGAACTGCTTTCTTGATGGTATGAGGTCCCCTTTTGTTTTTTTTTAAGGGGCACTTGGAAGACAGCTGAGTTGTGAGGCAGAGCAGAGCTGGGCTAGGAGGTTAGATAGAGGAAGTGGCAGGCATTTAGGAGTCTGTACTTCTAGGACAAGTTTGAGGCTACCAGGCCCTATCAAGCTGAGAGAGACCAAATTACAAGTTACACCAGTCTTGAGCATTTGAGATCAGTAGCACGTGCAGAGGGCAGTGCAAAGACCTGAGTGGACGTGAACCCACTTCTTCCATATTCCCATATGTCATGTGTGATAGGAGCTGGGAAAGGAGAGGGCAGGAGTAGGAAAGACTAAGCAGTTGCTCCGTACTGTTTACATTATAAGATAGAACAAAGTTTTAAACCGACTAGGACTAAAAGTTTATTTCCTTCCCTGTACCAGTGGTATGGGGGTGGGGATGGGAATGTGTGGCGGGTGGTGGTTTGTGAAGAAGATAGAGCAGTTATAAATGTTTTCTGCAGCTTCCTTTCTTTTGGTCCAAAAGACAATCTATTTAGCAGTTGATCTTTGTGGTTTGGGGTTGTGGATATTTCTTAGTTCACCAAAGAAGGGATTTTCTTCTTTATTTTTCATACTCCAGGTTGTTTTTAGATGGTTTCCTAGTGAAGAGTAGAGTAAAAATACACTTATTTTACCCGCTTCAACTAAACCCCGCCCCCCCAAACCGAACCATTCATCCCTTTCAATTAGTGGTCCTTTATCTCCAACATCTTGCTTTTAGTACTGTTATTAAGACTTTTGCACATCTTTGCTGACATGCAGTTATATTAGTACATAATATTCTTTTTTTCTGTGAAAAAAGTCTGAGAAGTGTGCTAAGAAATACAAAAATACTTTTACCCATTTGCCTTTATATGACAGATAAAATTCTAAATAAAAAATTCTTTTTTAGAGTGAATTTTTCTAATAACTCTGCTGAGGTTCTAATGTATTTCACATGAGAAATAATAACTTGTCTGTAACCTTATAAATCGAGACTTAGTTTACATTCTGCACATATTTTATTCTTCTCAGGTGCACCTTCAGTTGGATTTTTAGACTCTCCAGTTACAGCCATGGATCACCCATTTCTAAAAGCATTTCAAGCATCATCTGGTTCTTTACAAGAAAAACCAACAGATGGTAATGAAATTGAGGAAATATTTTTGGACATAGTAAATAAGAATATAGGTCTTTGATTCATTTTCTAAGTTTTCTTTTCTTCCAATATCACCTCAGTTTGATCTCAAATTAATCGTTTTGCTTTCTTTTATATTGGCCAGGCACTAAGAAAAAGTAAATGACTTCACTTTGTATTGGGGAAAACAGCTAAATCTGAGAATTATGAGGATTCTGCTAATACTATAATTTGAAGTTTTTAAAACTTCTACTACAGCTTGTTGCTCTGTGATGATAGAACAGGAGAGCCCTCTAGCGGACTAATTGCCTTGATCTTTTGGGCTTTCTCAAAGGAGATGTAATCTGGTAGTAATCATAGGTTAGCAAGATATGATGATGTATAAATTAAGAGCACATAGTCTTCATTTTTCAGCGGTAATATTCTATTTCCTTTTCTGAAAACAAAAAGAATAAAAACATTGAAAGAATATGTATGATTCATTAGGTTTTTGATATTTATAACTTTTTAAAATAATAATTTTCTTTGATTTACTTGTATTTTTATACACTCTGACTTTTTCCACAAGAGATTTTAAGGCTGTTTACAGAAACAAGATACAGTGAAGTAATGATAAAATATAGATAAAAGAAATCAAAACCAAGAAAAAGGACACAGTTGTGCCAGCTTTCAAAGTTGATGTAATTGCTGCACTAAGCTTCAGTTTTGACTGAGCATAGTGGCAGCCAAGGTGCAGAGGAAGGTACAACCATTTCAGTAATTTTCCTTGTTAGAGAAGAGGAAGCATGAGTTCATCAGTGCTCATGAAAGTTATGTCAGTGCTGGATTTTAAAGGAGTCTGTATAGTGACCCTCAGTGTCCATGAAAACTTTTTTCCAGCAAATGTAGCATATGGTTGCTCATTTCTGATAGCCCACTTTCATCAAAGCCAAAGACGCTATTAAAATGCAACTCAATAAAGTGAGTCCAGACTCAACGCGATCCACTTACAGACCCAGAGTTCCCAGGTAAATGGATAGCACATATTCTAAGCAGTCTTTTTTATTTTTTCTCAACAAGCTTTTGTTAAATAGTTGACAGAGTGTGGTTATACTCTGTGGTGATTGTCTAGAGTTATGTGATTTTGTGTTGCTGATTGAGGGTGAATTCATATACTTCAGAAACCAAAAGAACAGGTGGTAAGGTTGATACTCTGTTTTGGAAATGAAGGGACCCAGCCAAGATGTTCACCTGCAAGGAAGGTGAACTATTCCATGGAAGTGGGCTCTTAGGGTACCTACAGAGAAAACCAGATTTTCTTTCCTGAAGCAATTTAAAATTCATCTAACACCTTAACTAGTGTTTGATTGTTTTTACAAATCTAATACCATGGAAAATGGCTAATGTTATTTTAGTTTTAAAAAAATTCAAAGCAGGTGGTATCACTTTGCTATGCAAAGCCTCAATAATTACTTCGGGGTATTGTCTAATACAGACTGATGTGAACTTCCAGTTTAGTTATAACATTTAAAAAGTAGTGAACAAAAAACTAAGTGTGATTTTATATGAAATGGCTTTGTGGTGTTATTTAATATTTGGAAAATGTTTGCCAAGGAAAATTACCATTCTTTCTGAAAAGGAATTTCATAGTAGGACTAATCTGATGAGACCATTTCTGGTTTGAAAAATAAAACATTATCACTTGGTAGGAGGAAACTTTTCTTTTTGTTTTTTGTTCTTTTAGATTAGAATTTATAATTATATACATACATATGTATATATTTTTTTTCTCCTGCTTATTAGAAGGCACAAGTAGTCAAGTTTCTTCCTTAAGGAGACCTGAAGAGGACGATATGACTTTCTTTGAAAGACGATACCAGGAAAGGGTAGGTCTTTGAGGAAATCTGCTTGTGTTCAGCATTTACTTGCAACAAAACATTGTAGAATGATGATATATGGATCATGGATCATCATTTAAAATAATTTATCAAGTCTTTACTTACAGCTGTTGCTAGGCCTTAAGGTTTATTTAGAACAATTCAGACAAACAGGACTAATGAAGAATTTGATATATAATACTGATACTGGTTAATTTATGGAAGTCATAAAGATTGACTAAGTATTCAAAAAATTACCAATAATAAGCATTGACCATCATCAGATTTGTAAGTTATATGAATCTTGGATTTTTAATAGTAGTATTTCTTCTTCTTAGAGGCTTTCTAGCATATCCAGACTCAAGTTAAAATTATTTAACACCCTTTAAGAAAAAGAACAGTAAACATAAATGTATTTTTACAATTTCCAGGGCTCAACATCTACAGTATTGATGTGTTTACAGCTTTCAGGAATGATAATTTTTATAAGTTCTCCAGCAGACTATTCATCTTTGTATTTCCCCCAGCATCTAGTACAGTGCCTTGTACATAATAAGTTTGTCAATAAGTATTTAGGGAAAATTTAAAAAATCAACACAGATGTAATTAATATTCATTTCATACATGTCAAGTACTGATACTTTGTGTGGTGGAGAGTCTAGGCCTGAGGAGGGCTCCTTTCCTTTTAGTTTGGGAAGGTTTCGTGCCAGTGTTCATATTTGAGTGTTTTATTGTTTTTACTAGATGAAAGAATGCTGACTTGATGAGGTATGGGAGATAGTTCTCTAGCCATTTGGTACAGTCTCCAAAATGCCTGTCTTAGAATTACTTTGTAGTTGCTTTGTAGGCATTTATTATTGCTCCAACTAGGTAATAAACTCTATAGAAGTAAAGATACTATCTTGTTACTTTTTGTTATATCCTTTATGACTCAGACAAGAACTTGTTGAGTAACTGAAGTTGTGGAAAAAGAACCTTGAATTAATTATCTGTCCAAAAGTAGAGGAAGTGAGTAGGAGGCAGAGAGATTGTTACCAAGTAGAAATCCCAGGTTTTGCTCGGCATGACTTGTATTGGCCAATCAAAGAGAGACCGAGGTGGGAAGGCAGAAAAGCACCTTAACTGCGTTGCACAAGGATAAGAATCAGTTGGAGCTGCTGCCGCCAAGACTGCTCCACGAGGGTGAGGGCAAAGCTTACTTTTAACAGGTTTACAAGTAGGAAGTTCATACAAGTTACATCAGCAACATTCTTTTTTTTTAAATTGTACTTTAGATGAAGGTTTAAAGAACAAACTAGCTTCTCATTAAACAGTTAGTACACATATTATTTTATGACATTGGTCAACAACCCCACGACATGTCAGCACTCTCCCTTCTCAACCTTCGGTTCCCTATTGCCAGCGTTCCTGTCCCCTCTTGCCTTCTAGTCCTTGTCCCTGGGCTGGGGGGCCCCTTTAGTCTTGTTTTGTTTTATAGGGCTGTCTAATCTTTGGATGAAGGGTGTACCTCAGGAGTGACTTCATTACTGAGCTAAAAGGGTGTCTGGGGGGCCGTACTTTCGGGGTTTCTCAAATCTCAGTCAGGCCAGTAAGTCTGGTCTTTTTTTGTGAGTTAGAATTTTGTTCTACATTTTTCTCCAGCTCTGTCTGGGACCCTCTATTGTGATTCCTGTCAGAGCAGTCGATGGTGGTAGCCAGGCACCATCTAGTTGTACTGGACTCAGTCTGGTGGAGACTGTGGTAGTTGTGGTCCATTAGTCCTTTGAACTAATCTTTCCCTTGTGTCTTTAGTTTTCTTCATTCTCCCTTACTCCCAAAGGGGTGAGACCAGTGGAGTATTTTAGATGGCCGCTCACAGGCTTTTAAGACCTAGATGCTACTCTCCAAAGTAGAATGTAGAACATTTTCTTTATATACTATGTAATGCCAGTTGGTTAGCAATATTCTTAATCACACTACACAGGTGCAATGGGGGTTTACATATAACTTCATGCATCACCAGGCCAAGCAAAGGAAACAGGATTCTAATGCAGAGAGGGGTGTCTGTGTGTCTGTGTGTCTGTGTGTCTGTGTGTCTGTGTGTGTCTGTGTCTGTGTCTGTGTGTCTGTGTGTCTGTGTGTGTCTGTGTCTGTGTGTCTGTGTGTCTGTGTGTCTGCGTGTCTGTGTGTGTCTGTGTGTGTCTGTGTGTGTCTGTGTCTGTGTCTGTGTCACGGGAAGCCAAGCAAAGGAAACAAGATTCTAATGCAAAGCTGCAGGGCAAGCAAAGAAAACAGGATTCTGATGTAAAGATGCTTGAGGCAGTGGCCTGGGGATCTCTGTTTTAAGATTAGCTTGGTTGCCCTGAAGAAGAAATTTGAAATAGAAGGGGAGACTCTGGGATGTAATTTAAGGCAAAACTATATCTAGTAGAACGTTCTGCAGTGATGGAAATGGTCTGTATCTGTGTTGTTTGCCACTCGCCATATGTGACTATTTAAGCTTACATTTAAATAAATTAAAGCTAAAAATATGTTTCTTCAGTCATGCTAGCCACATTTCAAGTGCTCGATAGCCACATGTGGCCATTTTACTGGACAGTACAGATATAAAACATTTCCGTCATGAGAGTTCTTTTGAAAAGCTCAGGTCTAAGGGAAAGAGGTGGTAGTAGGATGTCAAGGAGACATAGAGAGAGAATGGTCAGAGTGGCAAAAGAAAAGTTTGTTTTTGCAGCATCGTTAAGGATAGGACTTTTAATCAAATCATCCTCTGTTGTTAGAACACACACATTCACAACTGACCTTTAGTTTTTCCTCATAGGCTCATGGGAGACCAGGTGCTAACTCCATCCCTCCCTCTTCCAAAAGCCTGGGTAGTGTTGACTGCCTTAAAAACATGCCAATGGTATTTACCACAGGGAAGTTAATGGGAGGACTTCTTATCTGTGACTATTTTAGCAGGATATACCTAGACTGTCCAGACTGCTTATAATAAATAAAC
Organism: Trichechus manatus latirostris; assembly: GCF_000243295.1. Taxonomy (NCBI): domain Eukaryota; kingdom Metazoa; phylum Chordata; class Mammalia; order Sirenia; family Trichechidae; genus Trichechus; species Trichechus manatus. The sequence goes on from NW_004443986.1 coordinate 10,327,610, forward strand.
TTGGAATTTTTGGATTTAGGAGGTACAGTTTGTAAACTCTCCAGCATGTGTGATTAATGGAGTATAAAAACTAAGATGTCTGAAAGCTAAAAGACTTCCTCTGAGCTGACACATACCATATCATTGTTAGAACTCATCTGTTACTCCAAAAACTAGGGCATGTAGCATTGAGGGAAAAGGGACAATTAGGAAGCTGTGTCTGAAGGGGTCAGGACCCTTCCAGAGAGGAATTCGGTGTCCCTGTCTGGTTTTTGTTTGTATCCCTTGCTAATCATTAGTAACATTACACATGGGGAAGAATCTATGGTTAGTGTGAGTCCGCTTGGATAACCTAAACCTTTGTGGTAACACAGTTTACCAATTAATTTTAGATAATGAGAAGAGTTGCTTCTTTCATTTTCAGTCAGTTTATTTTCTTCCACTGTGGATAACCCTTGGTCTCTTTTCTCTAAGAAAAGAGAATTTTATTGAGCAAACAATTATCAAAATTCTACTAGGTGCAAGGTACTCTGTTATTAGTGTCAGGAAATTTAAATAGAACAAATAAACAAAGGCTCCCCTACCCCCAAAAAAAAGAAAAAAAGAAGAAAGTATGTTTGTCCTTAGGAATCTAGATGTGGCTATATTTGCTAAGTGCTATTTCAAATGAACAAACACTGTTTTGACTTTGTTGTTTAGCATCTTTGCTTGTTTTTATGTTACTACAAATCTAACATTTGGTGTTAAATGGGAAGGGAAAGAGAGCTAGCATTTGTTGAGTGCTTATTCATTTACCTAGATTTATATATATATATATATATATAAAATCTTATTTACACTTTTAGAATAACCCTGAAAAGTAGCTATTACTATGACCTTTTTACAAACAAGAAAACTGTTGGTGAAATAACTTGCCCCAAATAGTTAATCAAGGTTGGATTCAAAGCCTATCTGTCTGACTCCAAAGCTTATAATCTTTGCCTTAGAATAGTGTGTTCCTTGGGGGTCCTTCAGGCGACCTGTTAACTGACACAGTGTGCAAGAGTGATGGGAGGGTATGGCTTCTGAATGAGGTTACCAGCCAACTCAGGGAAAAAATGGGTAAGAAATAGAGGTGAGATTAGTCTGATTTTATTAATGGAAATTTATTATTTACAATTTCATGAAATTGGGAAATTTATTATTTACAATTTCATGAAATTGGGTAGACTGTTTTTACCAGTCTCTCTTGGTTTCTTGATATTATTTCCTGTCACTTTAGAAGGAAGGGGCCCCTGCTTCCACTGCCATGCCTCTTATTTTCTCTCCCCTTGTCTTGCAGGGGTGAGGCAGTGGTCCTACCTCTGGGAATTTGTGTGTGTGAATGTGAGTGGTGGTAAGTAAGAGGCAGGCTGTGTGTTCTCTGGGATCTTTTTCCCATAGCAAGGGTCTCTATGTGTCTAAAAATTTAAAAGGCTGTGCTTAGCGTATGAGTGCTGCTTCTTTGCTTCAGGAAAGATAACTGTGGGAATACAGATGCCAGAATTATAGGAAACTAGCAGTTTCCTTGGAGCCCCGGGGCAGTACAAATGGTTAATGCATTTGCTTCTAACTGAAAGTTGGGAGGCTTGAGTATGAGTCCACCCGGAGGTGCCTTCGCCTGGTAAATCTACTTGTGAAAATTCAGCTATCGAAAACCATGAGGAGCACAGTTCTACTCTGACACTCATGGGGTCGTCATGAGTTAGCGTTTACTTGATGGCCACTGGTTTAGCAATTTCCTTAAAGTAGTCTATGTTCCAGAGAGAATCTGGCTGGATTATGAGTATTCTGTAACCCTTTAGGAAATGTGCATAAGCTGGATACAAAGTTAGGTGTTTATGCTTTTTTTCCTTTAAACTGGCAATAGAAATTAATTTCTTCATTTTCTCTAAAGCAATATTCATTCACGTTATTAAAGCCCTTCCATAAAGTTGAAATCAAATCATATTTAAAATATGTCCCTTCAGCCATCAGTTTTTGGCTTTAATATTTAGCAGTTAATAATTGCTACGTAACTGTGCAAAATAGCTGTGATAAATAAGACATGAATCCAAATGAGGTATGCGTAACCTTTTTTTTCTTTAGAAAATTTGTTATAAATTACTATTATATCAATAATAAATATTTAAAATTTATAGATAAAAATGGAAAAAGCTGCAAAGCAGAAAGGAAAAGCACGATTGTCATCAACTACAAAACCTTCATGAAGACTACTGGGGAAATTAAAATCAGTATCCAAATATATCTTTTTCATGTTATTTAAATGTAATAATATAGTTTATTTTCTCTCAAGTTAATTACTTCTTTTACTGTATAAAATTCTTCTTTGGATATTTCCTTAATTTATTTAAGTGAAAACACTTTATATTACTTTTGATTTACTACTTTGTATATATATTTTTATCTCTCTTAATAAGTGAGGTTTTTTTATATGAATCAAAACATGAAAGTACAGTAAATATTTTTAGTTTATCATAATTGAGCTTTTTTAGGCTGTTTGAAAAGTAAAGATGTTATTGAGGGTTTTGAACAAATATATGACTCTTTTTTTCATTCAAAATAGTAAGTTAAATCCTTAATTTTTTACTTTTCCAACTTTGTAGTGTTGATCTATGTTTTTGAATAAAAAGTTGTATGTTGAAACTATATAATCATTTTCTAGTGGTATCTACTGATTTTTAAGTTTTGTTGTTAATTGTATTTCTATATAACTGTATTGGACACCTCTTATGTGCTAAGTTCTGTTTCAACTGAACAAAAACAGTGTATGTTTTGTTTGTTTGTTGTTTAGCATCTTTGCTCTTTTTTGATGCTTGTTACTCCATGCATCAAAGTCCTCTTGGCCCCATCTCTTAGTCTGGTACTGCTGTGAAACACTTCCCAGTGTGCTTCAGACAGCTTCACTTGGGAGCCATTTGACAACTCATTGCCGTGGGCCTATGTCATGATTCCGTTTTTCTTCCCCAGGGATGCTTGGACAGGTGGCTAGGGATACCCACAGTAACCCCTCTGCATCATACATGTGCAACCCCAAGGTATGGGGGTCTAATGACCTTGATCAATTGGGGTGGGGAGCCAATGGGTAAATGCTCCCCATTTGTCTGCTGGGAAGAGAATTCTAAGATGGACTGCATATGCTTCCTCAGAAGATCCTCTGGAATTGAGCAGTAGTCCATAGCAGTGACCAACTCAATTACACGTCCTCAGTTACCGTTCTGTTTTTCGCTGTTCCACTCTGTATCCCTCACTCTGATTCTTTCAGATCACTTCCCAGATAAATTACATTTAATGTAATGAAATATCTTAGGCTCTGCTTTAGGCACCAGGAATGGCCTTAGAAAGCAAACCCTTAGGATAGAATTCTGTGCCTGGATCAGTCACTGGACAGATGGCAATTAGAGACCCCATAACTGGTGGTAAGTGGGGCAGTGATACCTCCTAGCATGCAGGAGTGTCACAGTTACTGCAAGGTAGAAGGTGAAGTGTTAGGCTATGCATAGTTGGTGGCGTTAGAGTTGAATGGGAGTTGGAGGAAATTATAAAGATCAAGGTACTGGTTAGTACTGTTAACTGCTTTAGAAGCCTTGAAAAAAGAAAATGGCATAGGCTCAGGTTACCCACCTATCAGCTTAAACATGGGGTGAAAGCCAGAGTGCCTGTATAGCACTCTTGAAGGAAAATCTCATCTACAGCTGCAGGGCAGAGTGTGCTGACAGTTGGGCCAATGTAATAGCACAGGTGGCAGGGCTGCAAAGGGAAATGAATGCACAGCCTCAGTAGTCTCCTCTATCGATGTCAACATGCTGACGGGAAAAGAATGGAACTGTCAGCTATGGGGTGAGGACATTTGGGTTGATGTCTTAGTTATCTAGTGCTTCTATAACAGAAATCCCACAAGTGGCTGGCTTTAACAAAGAGAAATTTATTCTCTCGTAGTCTATTAGGCTACAAGTCCAAATTCAGGGCATCAGCTCCAGGAGAAGGCTTTCTCTTCTGTCGGCTCTGGAGGAACATCCTTGTCATCAGTCTTCCCTTGGTCTAGGAGCTTCTCTGCACAGGAACCTCAGGGCCAAAGGACACGCTCTGCTCCCGGCACTGGTTTCTTGGTGGTATGAGGTCCCCCACTCTCTGCTTGCTTCCCTTTCCTTTTATCTCTCATAAGATAAAAGGTAGTGCAGGCCACACCCCAGGGAAACTCCCTTTACTTTGGATCAGGGATGTGACCTTAGTAGGTGCGTTACAATCCCACCCTAATTCTCTTTAACATAAAATTACAATCACAAAATGGAGGACAACCACACAATACTGGGAATCATGGCCTAACCAAGTGGACACATATTTTTGGGGCACACAATTTAATCCATGACAGTTGGTGAGCCTGAGAATCTTGAACTCTCAGGTTTCCTTGGATTTCTGGCCTGGCAGAAGCAGCCTCCTTTACTTTGCTAGAGGAGACCAGCTTGCCCTTGTGTGGAGATTCTGCAAAGACTTTATCTGAGGTGGTTGCATTGCCAGATGACACTTGTCCTCCTCAAGACCCACTCCTGCTACCTCATTGACTCCAAACTCTGATGACTATAGAGTCAGGTCTCAGTATACCCAAATAGGGAAATACTGTCCTTCCTCTAGGAGAACAGGTTATACTCTGAATAAATTGCAGATCCTGGTTAATATGTATTGGCAGGAACCCAGGAAACATGTCTGGGAGTAGATCTTGAGGGTGTTGGATCAGGGGCTGTCTTGTTAAGATATAAGGCTTGGTAGGGGAGAGTGACATGGGAGCACTCACTCATGACTCTGGCTATAATACCCTGGCAAGGATATATGGAGTCACTCCTAACATGCAGCTAGGATGGCTCCTTGAAGATAAATGGTGGTGTAAAGAAGATGTGGTGGAAATGCCAGGTGTTACTTGATCTGGTATTGGGGAAGGGGTCAAAAGGCTCAGGGGAAGTGGGAATATAGAATGGATTTATTATTTAAGACTGGAGAAGCTGCTACCTAACTGTCTTCCCTGGGAAGATCCAGATGACTCTCATTACCAAGGCAATAAGAAATGTTATGGTGAGGGGCTTACTGGCAACTTTGAGAAGCTTGGCAGTGGCTGACCTCTACAGGCTAGAAATGACAGTAGGAAACACAGCCATGGAACTTGGCTCTGTGGTATCAATATAGATGATGGAGGGCAGGCCGTGGAACTTAACTGTCAGAGGTCTAGTGGACATAATTACCTTAATGAGCACCAAGCTAAGGATCTGTAATGAAGGCTAATAGATCATGATGTTCTAAGGGGCAAAACAGAAGGACAGCTGATAAGGGTGTTGTTTGACTTGTATAACTGCAACCCTCCCCCACAAAAAAAATTGAGAACTGGGAAGCAGAAGACAAGGAGCCCTGGTGGCACAATGGTTACGTGCTCAGCTGCTAACCAAAAGGTTGGTGGTTTGAACCTACCAGTGGCTTCATGGGAGAAAAGACCTGGTGATCTGCTCCTGTAAAGAGTACAGCTTAGAAAACCCTATGGGGCAGTTCTACTCTGTCATATAGGGTTGCTAGGAGTTAAAATCAATGAACGGCATACAACAACAAACAGAAGGCTGACCAAACCATGACAATGAAAAACTACAGTTCCTCACCCGGTTTCCAGATCTAAGGCAGTTCAGATCTAGAGCCTACTGATGGAAGGCAGAACCCAGATCCCCTTGAGAAAGGCTCTTTAAGTATATATGATAAAAATCCCTTGGATTCTTTCTCAAAGGGGCAGCATTTACATATCAAGGCCAGTGGTAAATGGAGTTCTGGCCCAATTCTATCTCACAGTGGGTACAATGGTTCTGTTATTACTCTTTATTTTTACAGTCCCTAAGTACATATAATTGGATAGATATGCTTAGAAGCCAGGGCTTCCAAACAGTTCATTCTGGTTCGGATCTCTGCTGAGAATTTGCATTTCACTCCAGATATACTGAATTAGAATCTACATTTTAACAAGATCCGCAGGTGAAGAATCAGTATATCTGGGGTAGAAATGCAAATTTTCAGCAGGGGTTTGAGTTGGAATGAACCAGTTTGAAGCTCTGATAGAAAATGACAGAATTCTTGGGCCTATGCAGATACCTCTTGCTTCTTGCCCCAGGACTTCTCTGATTCTGCAGGCTTCGTACAGAGTTAATGCTCTAGGTGCCTCCCTTGACCAATGGGTCATGTAGACAGAAAATAAGTAAGGACATGGAAGATTTGAATAACACTATTAACTAACTTGACGTAATTGACATTTATAGAACACTCAAGCCAATAACAGTAGAATATGCATTCTAATTTTTAGTGTACGTGGAACATTTACTAAGACTGACCATATTCTATGCCATAAAACTTACCTCAGTACTTTGAAGATGATTCAGATCATGCAAAGCATGTCTTCTGACTACAGTGGAATTACTCTGACTAAAATTGAATTAAATTAGAAATAAATAACAAAGATATATAGAAAATCTCCAAATATTGGAAATTTTATAACACATTATATAACCCATATACCAAAGAAAAGTATTTTTAATTTAATGAAAATAAAACCAACACTGCAATATTTCTGGTATACAGCTAAAGCAGTCCTTAGAGGGAAACTTATAGCACCAAATGGCCATACCAGAAAACAAAGATCTAAACTCAATGATCTCAGCAAGAAACTAGAAAAAGGAGAGCAAATGAATCCTAAAGTATTAAAAAGATCAGAACAGAAATCATTGAAATAGAAAACAGGAATGCAATAGAGAAAATAAAACCAAAAGCTGTTTCTTTAAAGATCAATAAAGTTGATAAACTTCTAGCCAGACTGATGAGCAAGCATAAATAAATAAACAAGTAAAATAGAAGACACACATTACCAATGTCAGGAATGAGAGAGGTGACACCATATAGGGAATATTATGAACAACTTTATCCCAATAAATTTGACAACTTAAATGGACAAATTCCTTAAAGACATAAACTATCAAGCTCAATAATAAATTGTTAATCTGATTAGCCCCATGTGTATTAAAGAAATTGAATTTGTAGTTAAAAACTTTCCCATAAAGAAAATTCCAGGCCCAAATGGCTACATTGTGAATTTTACCAAATATTTAAACAAGAAATAATAACCAATTCTATACATATTTTTTCCAGAAAATTAAAGTTGGGAATTCTTTCCAACTCAATCTATGTGGCTAGGATTACTCTGATATCAAAACCAGACAAAGACATTACAAGAAAAGAAAATTTCAGTATCCCTCTTGAACATACATGCAAAATTCTTAACATAATTTTAGTAAATTTAATACAACAATATATAAAAAGTGTACTATATTATATTATTTAAAAAACCAAGGGGTTTTATCTCAGGAATGCAAGGTTGGTTTAACATTTGAAAATAAATCAGTGTAATTCACCATATTAATAAACTAAAAAAGAACCAAATGATCATCTCAATAGATGCGGAAGAAGTATTTGACAAAATTCAACAAGCATTCATGATAAAAACTATCAGGAAACTAGGAATAGAAGCTTACTTCTTTAATCTGATAAAGGGCATCTACTAAAAGCACACAGCTAACACCATAGTCGATGGTGAAAGGCGAATGCTTTCCTCCTCAGATCAAGAATGTGGCAAGGATGTTTGCTCTCATCACTTCTATTCAACATCATACTGGAGATTCCACTCACTGCAATAAAACAAGATAAAAGAAATAAAAGGCAACCAGATTGAAGAGGAAGTAAGACAGTCTTGTCTTGCATATGCCTTGAGCATTTATGCAAATAAGTCTATTAAATCTACAAAAAACTACCACTAGAAATAATAAGTGAATTTAGCAAGGATGGATGCAGTAAACAGGATCAATATACAAAATTATATTTCTACATAGTAGCAACAACCAACCAGAAAATGAAATTAAGAAAACAATACCATTTAGGACAAAAAATAAATACTTAGAGATAAATCAGACGAAAGATGTGAAACCTTTACACAGAAAAATATAAAACAGTGCTGACGTAAATAAAAGAAGACCTATATAAATGGAGATACATACAGTGTTCATGGATCCAAAGATACAATATTAAGATGTCAATTCTCCCCTCAAGTTGATCTGTAGGTTTAATGCAATCTCAATCAAAATCTCAGCAGACTGTGTGTGTGTGTATATGTGTAGAAACTGAAAAGATGACTTTAAAATCCACAGGAAATTGCAAAGCTAAAAAACAACTTTGAAAAAGAACAAAGTTGAAGGGCTTACAGTACATGTCTTCAAGACTTATTATAAAGCTACAATAATCAAGGCAGTGTGGTATTAGTGTAAATAAAGCAAATAGATCAATGTAACAGAATAGAGAATCCAGAAATAGATATGCACGTATATGGTCAACTGATCTTTGACAATGTTGCAAAGACAACTCAATGGAGAAAGGATAATGCTTATAACAAATGGTGCTAGGAAAATTGGATATCCATACGGAAAAAAGTGAAATTTGATTCATAGTCACATCTTACACAAAAAAAGATTATAGACCTAACTGTAAAGCCTAAATATGTAAAATTTCTGAAGGAAAATATATGAGAAAACTTTTGTGGACTGGGTAGTCAGAGATTTCTTAGATAAAACACAAAAGCGTGATCCATAAAAGACAAAATTGATAAATTGGACTTCATCAAAATTAAGAATGTTCACTCTTTGAAATACTCTTTTTAAGGGATGAAAAGCCACAGTCTGGGAGAAAATTTTGCAAATCTGAAGTAGTCGTATCCACAATACATGAAGAACTGAACTGTCAAGCACTCAATAAGAAAACAATCCAGTAAAAAAAAAAAAAAAGATTTAAATAGATACTAGATACTTCACCTAAGAAGATATATAGATGAAAAATAAACTTATGAAAAGATGCTCAACATTTTTAGACAATAGGGAAATACAAATTAAAACCACTGTACGTAAATGTCTAAACTTAAAAACACTGACTTATCAAGTGATGGTGACGATATGGAGCAATTAGGACTCCCAAACACTGCTGTTCAGAATATAAAATAGTGTAACTACTTTGTAAAAGAATCTGGCAGTTTCTTAAGAAGTTAAACACATGCCCACTACATAACCCAGGCATTCCACTCTTAGGTATTTACCCAAGAAAAATGAAAGCATGTGTTCCAGAGAAAAACTTGAACGCTGTCTCAAGTTAAAATGGAGATTTATTAAGGGTTTAAAGCAATTGCAGTTGGGGAACTGTGTAGCCCATCAAAAATGAAACCCAGGTAGTCCAGGGTGGTTTTGTTATACAAATATTTTTATGGGGTAAAAACATGAACCAAACTATAGGGAGGGCAATTACAGAAAAATTAATGAATATTGTAATAATCACACTCTGACTGGTTACTGATTATTAATAGTTACAGTGATTACAGATGGTTTCACAGGATGCTGAGATCATGGTCACAAGATGCCTACATGTATTTTCTCTACCTTGCAAAAATACCTTGTTGGTAACAGCACCCAGACAGCACTCTTCCTGAGTATGTGTATTTTGAGGAGTGCACTTGGTCACTTGGTCAAGACCCCTCAGGGCATATGGTTTCACATCCTGGTTTTTCCCACTGAGGAAAAAACATGTTTTTCTCAAAAAACATAGCTGTTAGTCTAGAAATGCAGATTAACATTAGATAGCATGGTCAGCATATTATGCCTCTTTCTTATTGACTACACTGAAAGTTTTCTTTCTCTGGGAAACATATGTCCATACAAACCCTTGTACACATTTGATCATAGGAGCTTTATTTTGAACTAATCCCAAACTAGAAACAACCCAAATGTCTATTAAAAGGTAGATAAACGGGGCAGGGCCAAGATGGCAGAGTAGTCAGACGCTTCCCATGGCCCCTCTTACAACAAAGACCCAGAAAAACAAGTGATTCGATTTTATATGGCAATCTGGGAGCCCTGAACATCAAAGGCAGAGTTGAGGAACTGGACTGAGTGGCAGGGGGAGGGAGAGACGGTTTGGAAGCAGTGAGGAGTTGCCAGACCTGACCTGGTGAGAGCCTGAGCCCGTCAGGCCTGATCAGCTCGGGAGTGAGCGGTGAGGCAGGCAAGCGGTGGTGCTCGGGAGGCACGTTTTCTGCACTGAGAGAGACCCAGCACCAGAGAGTCTACACGGCCACCCTGAACCAGTGAGAAGCAGCCCTCACTGGCGAAAGATAAGTACTTGTGTATGGCTTACCATGCGGATCGAAAACAACCCCCTTAGGGAAAACCTCTCTCCCATTTACCTCCCTGCTCCCTGCTCTGCACTGGGTCCCGGACCAGCTCAGCAATTGCTGAGTCCTCTGGGCCAGAAGTAGGATCCATCACATGCCTGGAGCCATTCTCCCTGCCTTGGAGAGTGAATAAAATTAACAAATGGGAAAAAATAAACCGCCAGCTCCCATAAGCCAGGAACCCAGAGTAGGCACAGCTCCCTTGCCTAGGCACAGGCATAAGGTATCCACGGACTTTGAGTGCCTTTCCCCCTACATAGACTTGTGTAGGCCCATCTCAACAGCGTAGGCCCTCACTACCACAGTACAACAGGGTATATACTGGAACGCTAACTTCAATTGTTTCAGCTGTGAAGTGGCAGGTTCTTGACATTTGACACTGTTCTGCCCATTTAGCAGGGTCTTCACCTACCCACATCAGGGGCCTG
>NW_004443986.1:10339489-10341147 GCF_000243295.1 Trichechus manatus latirostris
ATAAGGTAGATCCCAAAAGAAAGTCACCAAGACATATTATAATCAAACTCGCCAAAACCAAAGATAAAGAGAGAATTGTAAGAGTGGCTAGGGATAAACGAAAAGTCATCGAACAAAGGAGAGTCAATAAGAACAAGCTTGGACTACTCAGCAGAAACCATGCAAGCAAGAAGGCAATGGGATGACGTATATAAAGCCTTGAAGGAAAAAAACTGCCAGCCAAGAATTATATATCCAGCAAAACTGTCTCTCAAATATGATGGCAAAATTAGGGCATTTCCAGATAAACAGAAGTTCAAGGAATTTGCAAAAACCAAACCAAAATTACAAGAAATACTAAAGGGAGTCCTCTGATTTAGAAACATCAGTAACATCAGATAACAACCCAAGACTAGAACACAGGACAGAGCAGCCAGATATCAACCCAGAAAGGGAGGTCACAAAAGTAAAGCTAAAACACTGAAAATAGGGAAACAGATGTCAATATGTAAAAGATGACAACATTAAAACAAAAAAGAAGGACTTAAAAATGTAGACATAGATTTTTCATATGGAGAGGAACTCAAGGCGATATAAAGAAATGAAAGACTGGTATAAACTTAGAAGAATAGGGGTAAATATTAAGGTAACCACAAAGGAAACTAACAATCCTACAAGTCAAAAAGGTAGAAAAATATAAAGACTCAGCAAACACAAAATCAACAACAATGAAAAAGATGAAAAGAAAATACATAAAGAAAAACGACTCAGCACAGAAAATTAACAGGAACAAAGAAACTGTGAACAACACACAAATAAAGACATCAAAATGATGGCACTAAACGCATACCTAGCAATAATTATGCTGAATGTAAATGGACTAAATGCACCAATAAAGAGACGGAGAGTGGCAGATTGGATAAAAAAACATCCGTTTATATGCTGCCTACAAGAGACACACCTTAGATTTTAAGACACAAACAAACTGAAACTCAAAGGATGGAAAAAAATACATCAAGCAAACAACACGCAAAATAGAGCAGGAGTGGCAATATTAATCTCTGACAAAATAAACTTTAAAGTAAAATCCACCACAAAGGATAAGGAAGGACACTATATAATGATTAAAGGGTCAATACACCAGGAGGACATATCTATAATAAATATTTACGCATCCAACGACAGGGCTCCAAAATACATAAGACAAACTCTAACAGCACTGAAAAGAGAGAGAGACAGCTCCATAATCGTAGTAGGAGACTTCAACACACAACCTTTGGTGAAGGACAGAACATCCAGAAAAGCTCAACGAAGACACGGAAGAGCTAAATGCTACAATCAACCAACTTGATCTCATAGACATATACTGAACACTCCACCAAAACAGCAGCCAAGTATGCTTTCTTTTCCAATGCACATAGAACATTTTCCAGAATACACCACACATTAGGCTGTAAAGCAAGCCTTAACAAAATCCAAAGCATCAAAGTATGACAAAGTGTCTTTTCTGACCATAAAGCCATAAAAGGAGAAATCAACAACAGAAAAAGCAAGGAAAAAAATCATACACATGGAAAGTGAACAACACCTTGCTCAAAAACTACTGGGTTATAGAAGAAATTAGGATGGAATAAAGAAATTCACAGAATCAAATGAGAATGAAAACACATCCTACCAGA
>NW_004443986.1:10344053-10358692 GCF_000243295.1 Trichechus manatus latirostris
AAAGCTAATAAGTTTCCTGAATACAGTCAAACACTTTGAGGGACAGAGTAGCAGGGGTAGGGGTCTGGGGACCATGGTTTCAAGGGACATCTAGGTCAACTGGCATAACAAAGTTTATTAAGAAAATGTTTTGCATCCTACTTCCGTGAGTGGTGTCTGGGTCTTAAAAGCTTGCAAGCAGCCATCTAAGATGCATCAATTGGTCCCAACCACGTGGAGTAAAGGAGAATGAAGAACACCAAAAACGCAAGGAAAGTAGTAGCCCAAGAGACAGAAAGGGCCACATAAACCAGAGACTTCATCAGCCTGAGACCAGAAGAAGTAGATGGTGTCCAGCTACTACCAATGACCACCCTAACAGGGAACACAACAAAGTGTCCTGATGGAGCAGGAGAAAGGTGGAGTGCAGAACTCAAATTCTAGTAAGAAGACTAGACTTAATGGTCTGACTGAGACTGGAGGAACCCCGGAAAGCATGGCCCCTGGATTCTCTATGAGCCTAGAACTAAAACAATTTCCGAGGCCAACTCTTCAGGCAGGGATTGGACTGGACTGTGGGACATAAAGTGATACTTGTGAGGAGTGTGCCTCTTAGCTCAAGTAGACACAAGAGACTAAATGGGCAGCTTCTGTCCGGAGGTGAGATGGGAAGGCAGAGAGGGTTAGGAGGTGGTTGAACGGATGTGGGGAGTCAGGGATGGAAAGGAGGAGTGTGCTGTCACAGTACAGGGAGAGCTATTAGAGTCACATTACAACGTATGTATACATTTTTGTATGGGAAAAAATAAGGGATAAACAAATTGTGATATATCCTCACAATGGAATACTATTCTGCAATAAGCAGCAAAAAACTATTTACATGTATGACAAAATGGATGAATCTCAATATAATCATCCTAAGTGAAAGAAGCCAGACCAAAAAAAGAATGTACATACTGTGTGATTACATAAATATGAAGTTCTGGAAAATGCAAACTAATGTATGGTGACAGAAAATCCATCAGTGGTTACTTTGTGGGGTGTGGTGGGGGGGAGGGCAGGTATTACAAAGGGGCATGAGGAAACTTCTGGGGATGATGGAAATGTTTATCTTGATTGTGGGGATAATTTCACTTGTGTATACATATGTCTGCTCTCATAAAATTGCACACTTTAAATATGTGCAGTTTATTATATGTTAATTATACCTCAATCAAGCTTTAAAAAATTGGAGATAGTTCCCACTAGTGCAAGGTTTGCCACAAAGTCTAATATTTGCATATAACTGGACAGCTAAGATACAGTAATTTTTTTCTGCCTTAAGGTTGTGAAAACTGCAATGCTAGAGAGCGATGTTGATGGTAGAGTTTGGCTGAGAAATGCTTGTAAAGCTACTACTAGTCTGGAAAACTGCTTATCACAAGCATGATTTTCCCCTTTCCAACTTGTAAAAGGAATGTTGGGTATCTTCTAACCCAGGTGTTTTAAAATTTAGAGCAACGTGAGCCAATTAGTAAAGACCACCAAATCCAGTCCGGTGTCTTATGTCACTATTTGAAGCCTTATAGAAGGATCCCTGGTGGCGCAGTGGTCACGCTTCCGTCTGCTAACCAAAACGTCGGCAGTTGGAATCCACCAGGTGCTACTTGGAAACCCTACGGGGCAGTTCCATTTTACCCTATAGGCTCGACTCCAACGCAATAGGTTTGGTTTTGGTTTTGCAGAAGGAACGCCTTCAGGTGCGTTAGGCATGTAAAACCCTACCGGCACGCAGTCTCTTGTGCTCGGCTCTCCGCCTGCGGGGAGTGCACCAGCGATTGCTCCACCGCGCCCCGCCCCGCCCGCGCTTACCCTTAAGCACGAGGTCTCGGTAGCCACGTGGGCGGGCGAAGCAGCGGCTCCCGCCAAGCCCAGATGATAGCGCAAGCTTGCGTGCGCAAGCGCAGTGTGCGGCGTGAGCTAGAAACGCCAGGGATCGCGCGGTAAGGCTCTGCACGTGCGTGACCGCGGGGTGAGGTATTGTCGCAGTGACGAGCGGAGGGCTGAGGGCCCAGCATGTGGGGTCGGGGTCAGTTTACTAGAGCTTCTGTGGCGGAAAGTGCGAGGTCAGTAGTAGCCCTTGTTTCAGGTGCGATGGTGGTCGGTTCAAGGATTGTATTTTTAGCGCTGGTTACGGTGTAGGTCGCCAAATCTGGGGCAAGGCCCATTTCTTGGCTTTTCTGCGTCCTCGAGATGCCAGCCACAGCTGAGGGCACCCTGATTCTGAGTGTGGTGCCGGTGGGCGAAACCTGATTGCAAATAACTTCGTTCTGAGTGAAAATGGGACACACAGGCTTAACCTGGGGTGAAATTCGCCTTTTCTTTCCCTTCCTGCAAATTGTGTCGTTTAAACTTTAAACCCCCTCATAAAATAAGTGTTAGGGAGCTACTTGTACTCAATTATTACAAATTCTAGCTGTGAAGTAGAGATTTGGAGCAATAGGAAATGCCATTTGGTAATCTAGGCATGCAGAAAGTGGATACAACATCACTTCCTTCCTCATTATTACAGAAATCATTTTTTCCTCCTTTTGAAAATAAGATTTCAAAATTAACCTATTCCACGAGTAACATCTTTGAGGCATGTGTGGAGGAATTTCCAAAGTAAATATTTTTTTCATTTTACTAAGTTTAAGACAGAGTCTGCCAGAGAAATGTGTGATGAAATTGTAAAATACAATATACTCAAGAAGAATAAAGGAATTAGTGATTGGAGAGAATATCTTTTGAACACAATACCGAAGTTTCACATGATCTCCCAATTATGGAAAGAGAAAACTATTATAAACTCTGTATATGTCACAGGACAAAAAAATAAAACTTTAATACTTTATTCTTATAATTTTTGTTACAGCTTAAAAAAATAATTTTTTCAAATGCAGTAAGTGGTACCAAAATGTCTTCAAAACAAAGATTCTTCCTCCAATACTGGTCAAAAAGTAAAGTACAAAGCATTTTAAAGTTTAATTGACCAAAAGCATGTAAAACCGGTTTGGAATTTGTTTGGGGAGCACTGTTTTTAATTTACCATTTGAAATTAGATACCTTTGTTCATGAAAAAACATTTTTTTGTGAGAATTTTAACATATGGTTTAGTCTTTATTCACATTATCAGATGATTATTATAACCTAATCAAGGTATTGAATTGTTTTAGTTTTTCAGGAATTGTCAATATGGATGAAGATCCACATTTCAATAAAGGTACTGATACTAATAGTTTTGGCTGTAAGAGCTAGGTGATATTGATTAATTTCTAATTGTCTTTCCATTGTGATTTGGTTTTAGTTGAAGATGTTGTTGGAAGTCATGTAGAAGATGCGGTTACATTTTGGGCACAGGTAAATAGCAGTTCCCTTGATTTCTCTTTCCCTTCTCTGGTAACCCGTGTTCTCCTCGACAAAAAACAGAAATAAAAACCCAGGAACATATTTATGATTGTCATTCCCAATGTCTAGTTTTTATTGAACATTATTTAGCACAGGCATTCTTTAAAAGACAGATGGCTATAGCTGGGGCTTTACCTGACTTATGAGTAGTATATTTATAATAGATTGAGCTCCTGGGAAAAGAAAAGGACGATTGTGATTTCAGAATTTCACTTCAATTTAAACCAACAATCTAGGCTGCATAAATTGCCCAAGATGCTGAAAGACTGTTGTATTTGTTAAGTTACAGCCCCATCTAGGGGTCTTTAGTAAGATTGTTTCTTGAGAGATGTTAAGTTTTTACGTCTCTGGTAATTTTTTCGAAATGGCTGAACTTTTTGATTTAAGATGTGGAGTCTTACTAATTGTAAAATTGGAAGCACTCCTGAAAAATTTCTAATTTCTTTATGCTTTCTGTATCATGGAAACTCCTTTTTGGGAGTGGGATGAATTGGCAATGTGGAAAATAGAAGAATTTATGAAAAGAAAAATTATAGAACATGATTAACTCAGGGTTCTTAAATCTTTATATAAAACATATTGTAAAAAGGGATATTCATAGAAAACCTGTGCTAAATTTGTGTTTCTGCTTATGCATGTATTCTGTAAAGGGTGCCCACGTATTGTGATTCTATGCTCGTTGTCTGTGTATTATTAAGACCTCCATTATGCTCAACAGTGTCTAAGTTGGATGATAAATTGTATGTTTAAGTTCAATGTATAGGAACATCATTTATTAGTTTAAATAAGATTTTCTAGATTAACCTGTTGCCATCGAATCGATTCTGACTCACAGCAACCTTATAGGACAGAGTAGAACTGCCCCATAGGGTTTCCAAGGAGCGGTGGGAGGATTCGAACTGCCAACCTTTTGGTGAGCAGCTGAACTCTTAACCAGGGCTCCAAGAAATAGAGTCACCCAAGTAATTTTAAATTTTCTCTCAGCAATGTTAAAAAATAAAAAATAAAAAAAAGAAAATATACTAATATATTTAATTTAATATGTCGAAAATATTAACATTTCAACACGTAATTATCATAAGAAATCTTAACAAGATAGTTTACATTTTTTAATGCTAAGTTTTTGAAATCCAGTGTCTATTTTAGACTGATAGCACATCTCAGATCAGACTAGTCACTTGTCAAGTGGGTAGTGGCTGTTGTATTGATCCGTGCATCTCTAGACTTTGATTTCAGTTGAAACCTGTGTGAAGCTGTCGGTTGAGTTTGGAGTTATAATTTGAGCTTAGGACTTAAATATGTGACTTAAAGAGTTAGATAATAAATATATTAAGCTTTGTGGGCCATACAGTCTCTGTTGCAACTACACTACTTTGCCACTTCCGCTGTTGTAGTGTAAAAGCAGCCATAGCCAATACATAAATGAATGGGCATAGTTGTGATCCAGTAAGAATTACAAAAATGGGAGTGGGGGGTTCATAATTTGCCATACTCTGATTTAAACTGTAAAGTTGAGGCCCTTGTAGAAATTTAAACGCATTTCAAAAAATCATGAAACATGTCTTGAATGAAGAGATAGAGATTGAAACGTAGAACTTCTAATGGCATCCAAATGAACCTAATGATTATTTCGAGAAAACCACAAAACCAGATCAAACCTGTTGCCGTCAAGTTGATTTGATTCGTTGCGAACGTATAGGACAAAGTAGAACTGTCCCTAGAGTTTCCAAGGAGCGGCTGGTAGGTTTGAACTGCCAACCTTTTGGTTAGCAGTCAGTCACTTAACCACTGTGCCACCAGGGCTCCTATTTTAAGAAGGAAGTTGTAAAATTTGCTTGGGGGTGTAGGCATGAAGAAGAGCAAATAGAGATTGAGAAATATGTAGTCAGGCCATGCTGAGGGTCTGTTGTTGTTGACAGGTCAGGTCTACTTACATATATTGTCTCTTTTTCTGCCATAGTGGATTTCTGCCATAAAATCCACTTATACTAGAATACTTCTGAATTATTAGTATGCGCAGTTGGATGGGTGGCAGCTCAAGGAATCTTCAGATTTTTGACCTTTATTTGAAACAGCTTCTATTTATTTTCATCCATATAGCTACAGAGTCTAATTATGTAGAATATTTTGGTATATTCTGAACTTTAGAGTGCTAATTCCAGGAGTTTATTCAGGAAGACTGCTTCTAATGTGTCTTGGGGTCAGTTTACAGTTAGTTTCCATTTTTACTGTACAGGGACATAGATATTCATCCTGATGTTTTTGGAACTGCTCTTCCAGAGTTTCTTTTCTGTCATCCTAGATAATCATGTTCTTTCCAGTGTTACTGAATGTTTTGTTGGTATAATATTTAGAACATATGTATATTTAACTTTTTATTTTGAAGTAACTTTTGACTTAGAGAAAGTTGCAGAGTTGGTACAGAGGGTTTCCATATATGCTTCACTCAGCTTCCCCTTCTGTTAACATCTTACGTAGCCATAGTACATTTATCAAAACCAGGAAATTAACATTGGTACATTACTGTTAACTGAACTATAGACAGCATTCACATTTTACCAGTTTTTTTGTTCTTTTTTTCTGTTCCAGGATCCCACATTATATTTCATCATCATGTCTCCTTCCATCTTTGATAGTTCCTCACTTTTTCCTTGTCTTTCATGACTTGGACATTTTCTATGAGTACTAGTCAGTTGTTTTATAGCATATCCCTCAATTTGGATTTGTTTGATGCTTTCTCATAAATAGATTGGCAAGAATACCACGAAAGGAAGTTACATCCTTCTCACTGCATCATATTGGAGGTTCATAATGTTGGTATATCTCATTATTGGTGATGTTAGCCTTGATCCACTTGGTTAAGCTGGTAACTTCTGGGTTTCTTCACTGTAAGGTTACTGTTTTTCCTTCTGTAATTAATAAATGTATTAGGGAGAGATACTGTGAGACTATGCAAATATCCTGTCTCCTCAACTTTTCACCCACTAATTTTATTATTTATTTGGTGCTTACCTAATGGTGATTTTCTATTCCTCTCATTCTTGGTACATATGTTAGGAATTATTCTTCAAAGGAGATTTGTTCCTTCTCTGCCAGTTATTTACTTAATTTGATCCCATGGATATTTAGTCTACGGATTATAATCTAATACTATCATTACTTATTTTCTTGCTTCAGGTGACCCAACTTTGGCCATTAAGAAGTCCTTCAGCTTGGCTTCTCTGTCCTTTAAACGTTCCCCTATTCTGTTTTTGAGCACTTCTTTACTTTCTGGCACCACCAGATGTTCTAGGATCATCTTTTATTTCTGTGTCTCAGACCTGGAATCAACTAGTCTCCAAGAGATTAATGGTTCCTTTTATTGGAGAGTGGTGTTCATAAACAAAGATCTGGACAGTATGTGTGCTTATTGCTATTGGAGTGTACACACACACACACACACACACACACACATGCATACACATGCATACACATGCATACACATACTGTGAATTCATACTGATACTTTCCAATTCTAATCTAATACCACAAAGTTCATTCTTGCCTGTCTTTATTTGTAATTTCTTTCTCCGACAGTGAGAAAAGTCTGCTGTTACTAGGTATATTTAATTATTTGTTCAATTCTAGTGTACATGTAAAGTAGTTTCAAAATTGCTAACCCATAACCCTGTGAAAAACAAATTTACAGTATTTGTGTGCAGAGGAGAATGTATATATTTTAAAACTGTTTGTATGTCTGTTTCCTTTATAAATCCATACAATAAATATGTGAGGAGACCCATGACAGTCGACCAGAATATACCATTCATTTTGAGTAATTGGAAATTGATCTAAAGTAAAATCTAGAGATAATTATTGTTTAAAGTGACCTTCCCATATGATTTAATAATATTTGGCAGCTTGGTTTGAATTCTGAGTAATATGAACTCATTGAGAAATAACCTTTTTCTATAGCCTAGTCCCATTTTTTATAAAGAGCTCATTTGAATTACAGAAGAATACTGACATAAGAATTTAATTTCTAATACTCCAAAATCTTTTAAGTTATCATGCTTAGTAGAACTTCCAGTTGTATAACACAGTCAAATAATGTTTTATTGAATCTTATACTTGTCTTCATTATAGAGTATCAATAGAAATAAGGATATTGTGAAGATTGGTTGCTCATTGTCTGAAGTTTGTCCCCATGCCAACTCAGTTTTTGGGAATCTTGATCCAAAGAAGGTGAGCCATATTTTTGGATGTAATTATTCTGTCTCTCCTGTTAGCTTTCTTATTTGTATAGGAATATTTTCCTATGTATGAGATTTTATAGTTTTTGGGATTCTTGGTATTTGCAAGGAAGAAGCAAGTTTTTAGAATTTGCATAAATTGCAGTCTTAGTAAATTTATTCATTCAAAGATATAAATGGCCGATACGCAAATAAAAAAAGATGCTCAGCATCATTAGTCATCAGGCAATGCAAATCAAAACCACAGTGAGATACTGCTTCACACCCACTAGAATGTTTATACTAAAAAAGTCAGGTAACAACAAGTGTTGGCAAGGATGTGGAGATAACAGAGCCCTCATACCCTGCTGATCAGAATGTAAAATGGTCTCGCCACTTTCAAAAACAGCCTGGCAGTTCATCAAACGATTAAACAGTTACCATATGACCCAGCAATTCTACTCCTAGTTATCTACGTAAGAGAAATGAGAACATGTTCACACAAAAACGTGCACAAATGTTTATAGCAGTATTATTCATAATAGAGAAGTTGGAATATGGTATATACATACAATGGAATATTATTTGGAATGATACATACAGAGGAATGAAGCACTGATACACATTACCACATGAATTAACCTTGAAAACATTATGCTAAGTGAAAGAACAGTTACAAAAGGCCACATACTTCTTGATTCCATTCATATGAAAGTCCAGAAAAGGGAAATCTATAGAGACAAAGTAGATTAGTGGTTGCTTAGGGCTGGAGGGAGAAGGGCCAGTGGGATAACGGGAGACGGCTGAAGGACACAGGGTTTCTTCTAGAGGTGATGGAAATGTTCTAAAATTGTCTGTGGTGCTGGTTGTACATACTTGTGAATATATTAAAAACCATTGAATTGTTCACTTTAAATGAGAGAATTGTATGGCATGTGAATTATATTTTAATAAAGCTGTTAAAAATACTGTCTTTTACATACTAGGCACTGTGTTAAGCATTGAATATACAATGATAAATAAAATAGAACCCTTGTTTTGACACTGATTCACAAAAAATTTGTAAGAGACACTTTTTGAAGAATAAGTTGAGTATCTTTTTCCTTTTTTTATTGAGGTATAATTCATTTACAGTAAAGTGTATAATTTAAAAACTTAAGGATGCAGCATGAATGAGTTTGGTTGAATTTGATAAGTTTTTCCGTATGTAAAATGTAACCACCACTTAGATCAAGATGCGGTTCCATTATCCCAAAAGATTTCCTCTGGGCCCTTCTTGTTAAGTAGTACCCTGGAGGTAACCACCATACTTAGTTTCATCACCATAGATTAATTTGCCTGTTTTTAAATCGTATGAGTATACTCTTTGTGTGTTTGGCTTCTTTTGCTCAGTATAATTTCTGAGATTCATCTATGTTGTGTGTATTGATAGTTTGTTGTTTTTCAGGCTGTATGGAATTCTGTTACATGAATGTATCACAATTAGTTATTGTTTATTCTCCTTTGATGGGCATTTGGATTGTTTTCAGTTCTTGACTAGTATGGATGAAACCAACTTTATGGAAATTCTTACACAAATCTTCTGACAGATGTATGAACTCATTTTTTTTTTTTTAATATGTACCTCAGGGCAGAATTACTGAGTCGTAGGGTAGGCATATGTTTCACTTTAGTAGATATTACCAAACACTTTTGCAAGTGTTGAACCAATTTAACCAGTAAACTATGAGAGGTCCAGTTTCTTCATGTCCTCATCAACCCTTTGCATTGTCAATCTTTTTAATTTTAGCTATTCTGATGGACATGCAGTGGCATCTTGTGGTTTTAATTTTCATTTTCCTAATGAGTAATGGAGCCCTGGTGGCGCAGTGGTTAAGAGCTATGACTGCTAACCAAAAAGTTGGCAGTTCGAATCCACAAGCTGCTCTTTGGAAATCCTATGGGGCAGTTGTACTCTGTCCTGTAGGGTTGCTATGAGTTGGAATTGACTTGACGGCAGTGGGTTTGGTTTGGTGGTTAATGAGTAGTGAGGTTATGCATGTTTTCATATTTTTCTTGGCCAATTGAATATCCTCTTTTGTGATGTGCCTATTCAAATCTTTTCACCATTTTTAAATCGAGTTTTTTGTCTTGATTGAATTGTAGGAGCTCTCTCTCTCCTGGATATGAGCTCTTTGTCTTTCATATTGCCAGTTTGCCAGTATCTTCTCCCAGTCTGTGACTTACCTACTCACTTTCTTAATGATATCATTTGAAGTCAGATTTATCATTTTTTTCTTTTTTGGTTAATGCTTTGTGTTTCCTATTTAAGAAATCTTAACTTACCCCCAGGCCATGCTATATTCTCCTTTTAAAAAGAAAGCTTTATTGTTTTATCTTTTATATTTAGGTACATATTTACCTCCAGTACATTTTTTTGTTGTGATGTACAAAAAAGGTCCTATTTCATTTTTTTCCATATGGATATCTAATTATGCCAGCACCGTTTATTAAAAAGACCACCTTTTTTTAATACTGAATTGTAGTGGCACCTTTGTTTTAAGTCAAGGTATATGAGTGTTGACCATCTTTTTAAAAATAATGGATGCCTGTAATTTTCGCTAGGGATGTGATGAATCGGAATCAACTCAGTAGCACACAACAACAACAACAACATAATCTTGGATGCATTGGTTTCTTTGCCAAGAATTTACTCTTTGGGCATTCCAATAAGTACATAAAGATGTGCAAATACATTCACTGCAGCATTATTTGTAATAGGTAAAACGGGAAACTTTAGTTAAATGTTTGTTAATATAGTGCAGTAGTAGTAACAATAATAATAGCTCACGTTTGTTGAGTCAGGCAGCATTCTAAGCACTTTACCTATACTAACTCATTGAGTACAACAACCCTATGGGGTAGATATCATTATTTTATACCTTTTTTGGAAATTGCAATTTATGAAAGTAACCATCTAGTTAATGGTGGAGCAAGTATTCAAACCCAGGCATCACAGAACCCACCTTCTTAACTGTTACCTTATACTGGAATAATTAGTAAATTTGTGTTAGATCCTTATGTTGGAAAACTAAGTTCAGGCAGTCCCTGGATTACAAACAAGTTCTGTTCCTAAGCCTCTGTTTAAATCGAATTTGTATGTAAGTTGGAACAGTTAGTTACTGTCTTAGGCTGGGTTCTCTAGAGAAGCAAAACCAGTGAAGTGTGTATATACGGAGAGAGGAAAAAGGAGAGGGAGATTCATCTCAAGGAAATGGCTCACTCGATTGTAGAGGCTGGCCAGTTCCAAGTCCGTCGTCAGGTGTCAGGCTAGATGCTTCTCCTGACTCACATAGCTATAGGAGCTGATGAATCCAAGATTGACAGGTCAAATGGCACGCTGCTGGGTCATGGGCTTTGGAGGCTGACGAATCCAAGACTGGCAGGTAATACGACAGGCTGCTGGCTTAAGTCCCAAGAACTGGAGATTAGATGATGATGAGCTAGATGCAGGATCCAGAATGAGCAAAAGCCAGCGAGCTTTGCCAGAACGTCCATATATATTGGATGCAGGCCACATACCTGAGGAAACTCCCCTTAAAACTGATTGGCTGATCACATCATGGAAGTGATTATATCACAAAGTGAGTATAACTACCTCGTTACAGAACTGCCAAACCACATTGTACACATCTCCTTAATCCGTACACAATCTCTAAATAAAGACAATTACGAAGTTAAACTTGTGCCTAACACGATAACAGCTAATACATGTACAACCAAAAATGCGCTAGCCCTGTTCACATCTTATATTTGTAACGGATGGGAAAAGAGAAGTAAACAAAAATAATTGCTATATACATACACACACACACAATAAATCAAGAAATACTCATAACAATTACAGTCAACTGGTCACGTGGTTGTAACTGGTATTTAGAACTATCTTCTTCCACCACCCATTCCCTTTACCCTCAGGAAGCACCTCAGCTCATCATGGTTTTTTGCCTGGTGGGGTGACCCAAACCATTCCTGAAGGGTCTGAGCCATTAGAAGTCATGTTGGAGTTGGGTTGCTGTAGTTTTCCATTGATTTTAATCACAGGGCATGGTAGTACTGAGAGAAACCCTGAGGGATCACCTGTATTCCGGACAAGCTCTTTTTTACCTTCATTATGTAACCAGTCTGATTTCCCCTTTGTAGTCAGGGTGAATCACACCAGCCAATATGATAACTCCCTCCTTTGCCTGTTGATCCAGAGGCATGAGGAGCCCAAAGTGGCTGGGTGGCATTCTTAACTTCCAGTTCAGTGGAATCCATGTTGTGTCTCCAGGTGAGCGCATTCCTCCCTTTGGAACTCAGACCTTTAGACCTGCAGAGCATAGGGTCGCAGGGATAGGAAGCAAAGATTTTTCGAGTGGGTCACCAGGGGCAGTAGTGAGTGGTGTCACTCTCATCTCCACCTTGATTCCTGTAACCGTGAATCCTGGCTATGGGGAAACAGCTTCTATAGATTGGACATTGTTTAGAGCATATACAGTCTCCTGGAGAACGTTGCCCAAGCTGTGCAAGTGTTGACACCTAGCTGATGGCATAGTCATGTCTTTAGAAGGCCATTCTATTGTTCTGTCAAGCCAGCTGCTTCAGAATGATAGGGAGCATGGTCAGAGCAGTGAATTCCATGAGCATGAGCTCATTGCTGCACTTCATTGCTGTGAAAGCAAGTCCTTTGATCTGAGGCAATGCTGTGTGGGATACCATGGCGGTGGATGGTGGTTTTGGCAGAGGCATTGTGTGCAGGAAAGGCAAGTCTGTATCCAGAGTAAGTGTCTATCCCAGTAAGAAAAAATCTGCCCTTTCCATGATGGAAGTGGTCCAGTGTGATCAACCTGCCACCAGGGTGCTGGATGATCACCTTGAGGAGTGGTGCCGTATCATAGACTCAGTGTTGGTCTCTGCTGCTTGTAGATTGGGCATTCAGCAGTGGCTATAGCCAAGTCAGCCTTAGTGAGTGGAAGTCCATGTTGCTGAACCAGTGCATAACCTCCATCCCTGCCACTTTAGCCACTTTGTTCATGAGCCCATTGGGCAATGATGGGAGTAGCTCGGGAAAGAGGATGACCGGTTTCTGCAGAAAGCATCATTCTATCTGCTTGATTATTAAAATCCTCCTCTGCCAAGGTTACCCTTTGGTGAGCATTCACATGAGACACAAATATCTTCACTCTTTTTGCCCATTCAGAGAGGTCTGTTCACATACCTCTTCCCTATACCTCCTTGTTTCCAATATTCCAGTCATGTTCCTTTCAAGTCCCTGACCATCCAGCCAAACCATTGGCCACAGCCCATGAATCTGTATACAGTCGCACATCTGACCATTTCTCCTTCTAAGCAAAGTGAACAACCAGGTGCACTGCTCGAAGTTCTGCCCATTTGGATGATTTCCCTTCACAACTGTCCTGCAGGGAGGTCTTAGAAAGGGCCTGCAATGCAGTTGTTGTCCACTTTCAAGTGGTGCCTGCATATTGCGCAGAACCATCTGTAAACCAAGCACAAATTTTCTCTTCCTTAGTCGACTAATCATAACATACTCCCTGCGAGGCCATTGGTGCGGTCTGAGTGATGACAGGTACTGTAACAGGAGTGGAGACCATGGGCATTTGGGCTACTTCCTCGTGTAATTTACTTGTGCCTTCAGGTCCTGTCAAGTCCGATCTTGTATATACCACTTCTATTTAATGATGGAGTGCTGCTGTGCACATCAGACTTTATGGCTCTGTGGATCAGACAACACCTAGTTCATGACGGGCAGCTCAGGCTGCATGGTGACTTGGTGTCCCAAGGTTAAACGTTCAGTCTCTGCTAAGATTCAGTAACAAGCCAAAAGCTGTTTCTCAAAGGGAGGGTAGTTATCTGCAGTGGATGGCAGGGCTTTGCTTCAAAATCCTAAGGGTCTGTGTTGTGATTCACCAGTAGCGGACTGCCGAAGACTCCAGACAGCATCTCATCTGCCACTTACGCCTCAAGCACTGTTTTGATTAGCTGGATAATACGGTCCAAGTGACAGATCAGCTTGCATGGCAGCCTGAACCTGTTGCAGAGCCTCCTCTTGTTCTGGGCCCCACTCAAAACTAGCAGCTTTTCGAGTCACTTGATAAATAGGTGGAGTAGCACACCTAAATGAGGAATATGTTGCCTTCAAAATCTGAAGAAGCCCACCAGGCGTTGTGCCTCTTTTTTGGGAGTAGGAGGGGCCAGATGCAGTAACTTATACTTTCACTTTAGGAGGAATATCTCAACATGCCCACACCACTGGACTCCTAGAAATTTCGCTGGGGTGGAAGGTGCCTGAATTTTTGTGGGATTAATTTCTCACCTTCTGGCGCATAAATGTTTTACCAGTAAGTCCAAAGTCATTGAAACTTCTTCCTTACTAGGTCTAGTCAGCATAATGACATCAACGTAATGGACCAGTGTGATATCTTGTGGAAGGGAAAGGTGATCAGGGTCCCTGCACACTGAATTATGACATGGGGCTGGAGAGCTGATATACCTCTGAGGTACGACAGTGAAGGTGTATTGCTGGCGTTGCGCTGGTGTTCCTTCGAAACAGGAATCAAGAAAAAGGCATTGACCAGATTAATAGCTGCATATCAGGTATCAGGAGATGTATTAATTTGCTCAAGCCGTGAAACTACATCTGGAACAGCAGCTGCAGTTGGAGTCACCACCTGGTTAAGTTTCCGAAAATCCATGGTCATTCTCCAAGATCCATCTATTTTTTGCACAGGCCAGATAAATGAGTTGAATGGGGATGTGGTGGAAATCACCACCTCTGCATCCTTCAAGTCCTTGATAGTGGCAGTAATCGCTGCAATCCTTCCAGGAATGCAGTATTGCTTTTTTTTTTTTTTAATTGTACTTCAGGTGAAGGCTTACAGAACAAATAGTTTCTCATGAAACAGAAGTACACATGTTGTTTTATAACGTTGGTTAACAACCCCACAACATATCAACCCTCTAAGTTCTCAACCTCTTTTTTTT
>NW_004443986.1:10364648-10380409 GCF_000243295.1 Trichechus manatus latirostris
CCTACTGGAACCATCCTGTCCTGTTTTTGTAAATGTTTTGTTATTGTCTGCTGTCTTCGGGGCATTCAGTAGTTATTTTTCTCGTTTATTGAATGTAGATTTGTTTGTTTCGTCCCTTTCTTTAAAAAAAATTTGACTATGTCTGAGCAGGCAGACTGTGTGTTCTTTGTTGTTTGCTTATCTGTGGGCACAATACTTTTCGCCTCCTTCTCCAACTGGCAGGGTCAGTCACTCTGATGTGGTACAGCAGGGCAGGTCTAGCTGAAGAGGAGCCACTGGGATGGGTTGTTTGTGGCACTTACTGCAGCCACCAGAGCGGGTCGGTAATCAGTGCAGGGCAGGTTCCAGTAGGCTGTGCCTGTGCTGCTTGGTGGTGTGATGTCAAGCGCACGGTGCAGGTAGGCAGGATGCAGCTGGTAGATTGTTATGTGTGGAGCTAAGATGGATATGGGAGAGAGGACAGAGGAACAGGAGCCTAAAACATACAAACAAAAAAGAATGCTGGGGGAGCTTGCCAGTGGAGTGGAGAGATGAGAGACTATGAAATGGAGAAAAACAGAAGGGGGAGGAGGAAGAAAAGAGAAGAATGACTAAATAAGAATCAGAAAGGTTAAAGAACCGCAAAGTTCCCAGGGATCCCACCGGTGCAGCTGTGAGGTCTGGTGAAGTCACTCTCAGGTGTTGCAGTACAGCCTGGCTAGAAAGCGTAGAGATATACAATACCAGGTATTCAGGGAACAGAAAGAGAAGGAAGATATAGAGAGACTAGAAACTGAGCAATGAAGAAAGTCAAAAAGAGAAAAAGAGGAAAAAGAAGACAAAACAAATTAAAACAAAAACAAGAAAGGCCCCCAAAGAAACAGGGGGGAGAAAAAAAACAACGTAAAAAGAAGTGCCCTCAGGGATCCCTCTGCACGTTTGTGGAAGCCGAAAGGGGAGTCTCCCTGCCACGCAGCTCAGCCTGGGCAGAAAGGGCTCCCAGCTCAAGAAGAGGAAAAGAAAACAAACAAACAATTCAAAACAAACAAACAAACAAAAGCCCTGGGATCCCACCAGCACGGCAGCCCAAACCGGGAAGCAGCTCCACACTTGAACGGAGCTCCGCAGCCCCGCAGGAAGAAGCAAAGGTGGCGCATGGAGCCAGGTACTTGAGCGAAAGGAGGGGGAGGTGGCGAGAGGCACGTAAGAAATCAAAAGAAGCAGAAAAAAAAAACAACACTAGCAGCGAACAAATGGCACTCAGAGAGCCAGCTAGTGCGGGCTGGTGTTTCTGGACAAGAGACTGTGTCCGCGGGAAGCAGAGGGGGCCGAGTGTGGGTGAAGAAGAATATAGAGTGGGAAAGCGTATATCACAAATTACCGGCACTCTGTAGCCCCTCAGGAAGAAGCAAAGATGGCGCACGGAGCGAGGTACTTGAGCGAAAGGAGGGGGAGGTGGCAAGAGGCAAGGAAGACATCAAAAGAAGCGGAAAAAAGCAACACCAGCAACCAACAAATGGCACTCAGAGAGCCGCCCGTTCGGGTGTGTGGAATCCAAGCAGCCAGTGTTTCTTGGTCAAGAGATTGTGACCGCGGGAAGCAGAGGAGGCCGAGTCGGGGTGAAGAGGGGTGAGGGGTGGGAAAGCATATATTGCAAATTACTGTTTTGTCTCCCACTGGACGCTCCGTGAGGCTGCTTTTTCGTTCCCCCTGTTTGCTGGTCTCCGATAGGAGTCCAAGATGGTGGATCCACGCTGCGTTAGCTGGTAGGGGACCTCTGCATGAATCTCTCCTCGCTCTCCGTTCTCTGTCAGTTTTCTCACTCCATCTGGTGCGTGGCTGAGTTCTTTGTCTCTTCGTTTGATGTTTTAGGGTTTGAGGATTGTTGTATTCTCTGTTCGGCTTAGTTTTTCGGATCTTTGCTGTGAAGGGACGGCGTGGTGCTTCTGCCTAGAGCGCCATTTTGTGGGAACCAGCATTGCTTTTGATTTACTGTTTTCCTAGATAAAGGGCAGTTCTAATGGCTTCCACTTGGCTTTCCTACCATAATAGCCCTTCTGCCACTTGTCACGGATCCTGTGTGGGGGTTCTGCCAGTTGCTGAGTATATCTACTCCGATTATGCATTCTGGAACTGGGAAAATCACTACAGCATGGTTTCAGGGACCCACTGGGCCCTCTGTGAAATGAACCTGAGCTAAGACTCCATTAATAACCTGACCTCCATATGTTGCTACTCTGACTGGTGGGCCACGGTGACGTTTTGAGTCTCTTGGAATTAGTGTCAGTTCAAAGCCAGAGTCTAGCAGTCCCTGAAAAGTCTCATTAATTCCTTTCCCCCAATGAATAGTCTCTCTCGTAAAAGGCCATAGGTCCCTTTGGGGAACACTTCGAGAAATATTCACAGCATAAATTTTTGTCAGTGTAGTGGTGTCTTAGGCTGGGTTCTCTAGAGAAGCAAAACCAGTGCAGCGTATAAACGTATATATGTGTGTATATATATATGTGTGTGTATATATATACATACACACACACATAGATAGATTTATATAAAGGAATGGCTCATGTGGTTGTAGAGGCTGGAAAGTCCCAAATTTGTGGGTCAGGCTGGAGGCTTCTCTTGACTCATGTAGCCATAGGTTCTGGCAAATCCAGGACTATAAGTCAGATAGGGGGCCTCTGGCTCACAGGCTGTGGAGCCTGATGAATCCCAATATTGGTAGATAAGCTGCTAGCTCAAGTCTCAAGAACTGGAGGTCAGACGAACAGGAGCCAGCTGCAGGATCCAGAGTGAGCAAAAGCCTGTGAGCCTTGCCAGAAAGTCCACCTATAGTGGATGCAGGCCACACCCCCAAGGAAATGCCCTTTCAACTGATTGGCTCCTCACAACAGAAATCATCATGGAGTTGATTACATTATACCAGCTCTCATTATAGAGGTGATTACATCATTCAGAAAGCTGCCAGACTACATCATAACTGCCAAACCACTAAGGATAATGGCCCACCCAAGTTGATACATGACTTTAACCATCACAAATGTGGTCCTTCCTCAAGGGGGCCTGGACTCCCCTTCATTCAAGGGGTTGTGAGTCTGTAAACTGGTTCAGTTCTGGTAATTGATTGAGGGCTGTGGCATTCTAATCTGGTGATTGGAGTTAGACTGCTGTTCACTTGACCTAGAATTCTTCCACTTGTACAGATTAAGTAAATAGTAGAGTCTCCATCTGTTTCATTCCTAGGGACGCCACGACTCAGTAGCCAACGCCAAGTCTATAAGAGTCAGACTATTCTGATTACTGCTTTGACTCCGCTGTCCGTTACAGTAACCACGCCCACCTTGTCTTTGTCAATTGAGTGCCACCACTTGGCCCCTACCACCATTGGGTCCAGTCAGCTTCATTGTAGTTAGATGTCTTAATTCAGTTAGGGCAGTTCCCACTGTCAAATTTGGCTTACATAAAATAGCAGTCACAACAGTCTTCAGGGCTGCTGGGACTCCCTTCACAAATTTATTCCTCACCTTTTGGTAAAAGGTGTGTCTTCTGGACACTCGTGTGGATCTGTGGGTCTAACCTGATAAATCTACTCTAACGTGCCAATTTCCCTAAGGCTTTTAATAGCTTCTTCTACAATATACCAAGGCAGGTCTGGTACTTCAGTTTGATTTAGTGTAGGCCACTGCATAATCCATGCATCAGAGAAACAACCAAATAAATTACTAGATCCATTCCTAACATCTCAAGCTTTAACATTGAATGAATGATCTGTGCTTAGTGGGCCATATTCATAACTCACTGATCCAACTTTATGTTCCTTGTACCATTATCCCACACTCTTAATAGCCATTCCCACACATATTTCCCTGGTTTCTGTTGGTGCATATTATAAAAGTAGAAGTTGTTTTCGAGTGTTGCATACCTCCTTGTGTGTCACACTTTGCACTTCATTGTTTGGGGCTGCTGAAACTTAAGTCTCCTTGTAGGTCTAGAAGCCAAAATGGGTGGTGAGGATGTGTTCTGAGAAAATTCAGCAATGTCTTGTAAGGCACCTGCCTCAGTCTGTACCCCAGGCAATGACTCAGATGCCTTCCAGGGAATGACTCAGACAAAGGCTTTTCAGACACAGCTGGGTTAATCTCATCAGATGGGGTGGAGGGGCTAATGCTTTTCTGGGAAGGGTGGCTTAGCAAAGATGGAATAATTCCTTCAGATGGAAGTAAGAGAGCTGATTCTGTTGGCAGGAGTGATACAATGGAATTTAGGGGCTTCCTGATTATCTGCCCATACGTCCCCATCTCAAGTTTCAGGATCCCATTTCTTCCCAGTCAGTGCCCTCATTTTATCTTCACACACCATTTGAGGTTGGGAATTAAATTGTTGATGTAATTCAGACTCTTATGATAAGACTCTGGGTTTGGTTTTTGGCAGTATCAACTCTGTTACTACAAGGAATAAGGTTTTCTTTCAAGGAACAAGTGGCAACTTTGAGGTCTTTTATGCAGTGCTTGAGCTTTGACTCTGAAGTCCTGAGCTTATCTCTTTCTTTCATCACTTTGTCTAGCAAAAGTAGAACCAACCAAGCAGT
Source organism: Trichechus manatus latirostris (assembly GCF_000243295.1). Lineage (NCBI taxonomy): Eukaryota > Metazoa > Chordata > Mammalia > Sirenia > Trichechidae > Trichechus > Trichechus manatus. The sequence continues at coordinate 10,369,213 of NW_004443986.1, forward strand.
TTCCTTATACTTTTCATTCTGACAGAATTGTAGAAAAATGTCAAACATGCCATCACCCAGAGCCTCGCCTTTCACAAATAGTTGAAGTATTGGTGGTGGTACTTTGTGTATTTCTATTGCCACCTGATACCATGGATTAGTGATGCCCTCTTTACTACTGGAAGCAGAATCATCAACATCTTTAAGACTGACTGGATTTGGGAACCAATTCAGAAAACTTGTCTTTACAATTTTTTATCTCTAGAACCACTCTCGGTACCAAATGTCTTAGGGCGGGTTCTCTAGAGAAGCAAAACTAGCAAAGTGTATATATATGGGTATGTACATATATACACACATACACATATGCATATACATGTTGTTGTTAAGTGCCATCGAGTTGGTTCTGACTCATAGTGACTCATAGTGCAACAGAATGAAACAATGCCCAGTCCTGCGCCATCGTTATGCTTGAACTCATTGTTGCAGCCACTGTGTCAGTCTATCTCGTTGAGGGTCTTCCTCTTCCTCACTGACCCTCCACTTTACCAAGCATGATGTCCTTCTCCAGGGATCGATACCTCCTGATAACATGTCCAAAGTATGTGAGACATAGTCTCGTCATCCTTGCTTCTAAGGAGCATTCTAGTTGTACTTCCTCCAAGACAGATTTGTTCATTCTTTTGGCAGTCCATGGTGTCTTCAGTATTCTTCACCAATACCACAGTTCAAAGGCATGAATTCTTCTTCGGTCTTTCTTATTCATTGTCCAGCTTTTGCATGCGTATGAGGTGATTGAAAACACCATGGCTTGGGTCAGGCGCACCTTAGTCTTCAAGGTGACATCTTTGCTTTTCAGCACTTTAAAGAGGTCTTTTGGAGCAGATTTGCCCAGTGCAATGCATCTTTTGATTTCTTGGCTGCTGCTTCCATGGATGTTGATCGGGGATCCAAGTAAAATGAAATCCTTGATAACTTCAGTCTTTTGTCCATTTATCATGATGTTGCTTATTGGTCCAGTTGTGAGGATTTTTTTTTTTTTTTTAATGTTGAGGTGTAATCCATACTGAAGGCACTTACTGCTGAAGATCAAAGACCACAGTCTACATATACATATATATAGGTGGAGCCCTGGTGGCAGAGTGGTTAAAGTGTTGGATTGCTAACTGAAAGGTTGGCAGTTTGAATCCACGAACTGCTCCTTGGGAATCCTATGGAGCAGTTCTACTCTGTCCTGTAGGGTCACTGTGAGTTGGAATTGACTCAACGGCAACGGGTTAGGTTTACATGTCTCTATATCTATCTATGTCTATGTTTTAGTTATCTAGTGCTGCTATAACAGAAATACCACAAGTGGATGGCTTTAACAAAAAGAAATTTATTTCTTCACAGTAAAGGAGGCTAAAAGTCCAAATTCAGGGTGTCAGCTCCAGGGGAAGGTTTTCTCTTTCTGTCGGCCTTCTCATCATTGTTCCCCTGGAGTTGGAGCTTCTCCGTGCAGGGACCCTGGGTCTAAAGGATGTGCTGTATTCCCGGCACTGCTCTCTTGGTGGTATGAGGTCCCCCTGTCTCTCTGCTCGCTTCTCTCTCTTATATCTCAAGAGATTGCCTCAAGACACAATCCAGTCTTGCAGACTGAGTCCTGCCTCACTAACACAACTGCTGCCCATCCTCCCTCATTAACATCATAGAGGCAGAATTTACAACACAGGAAGATCACACAGTACTGGGAATCATGGCCCAGCCAAATTGATACACACATTTTTTGGGGGACATAATTGAATCCATGACAGTATATATACATATACACACACAACTGTGTCAGCGTTTTCCTTCATATATGTATATATTTATATCAAGGAGAAGGCTGACACAGTTGTACAGGCTGGCAAGCTAGCAAGTCCCAAGTCTGTGGGTCACGCATGAGACTGGAGGCTTCTGATTCACATAGCAGCAGAGGCTGATGAACCCAAAATTGGCGGGTCTAATGACATGCTGCTGGCTCATGGGCTGCTAAGGCTGATGAATCCAAGATTGGCAGGTAATACAGCAGGCCGCTGGCTCAAGCCTCAAAAACTGGAGATCAGATGATGATGAGCTGGATGCAGGAGGATCCAGAGCAAGCAAAATCCAGCAAGCTTTGCCAGAACATCCATATATATTGTATACAGGCCAAACCCCCGAGGAGACTCCCCTTGCAACTGATTGATCACATTGGATCACATCATGGAGGTGATTACATTATATCACAAAGTGGGGTATAACTACATCATTGCGTAACTGCCAAATTACACCATTACAGAACTGCCAAACTACATCATTCGTAACTACCAACCGCTGAGAATCATGGCCCAACCAAGTTGGCACACAACCTTAACCATCGCAGGTACAGTTCATATCTAACGTCAGTTGGTCCAATGTTTGTCTTAGTATATGGTGTATAGTGTACCTTTCTATGCATGAAAAACATTAAACACTTCGGATGTACTAAAACATCTTTAACATAATAATACAGTAATAATAATGGTTTGATGTGTGTCACAAATTAGCACCCGTTATTAGGAATCATTGTATATACCTCAAATTTTAACATAATAGGCTTTACAGGGGTTGGTTTGTAACTGCAGATCGTATGTAAATAGGACATTTATAATCTGGAGACTCTCTGTAGTAGTTTTTAGGACCTTTACTAGGGTTTAGGAGCCCTGGTGGGTCAGTGGTTAGGGCCCTCGGCTGCAAATTGAAAGGTCGGCGGTTTGAACCCACCAGCCGCTCCATGGGAGAAAGATGTGGCAGTCTGCTTCCATAAAGATTTACAGCCTTGGAAACCCTGTAAACCAAACCAAAACCAAACCCACTGCCGTTGAATCGATTCCGACTCATAGCGACCCCATAGGATTTCTAAGGCTTTAAATCTCTACAGAAGCAAACTGCCACATCTTTCTCCCTTGGAGCCACTGATGGTTTTGAACCGCCAACCTTTCAGTTAGCAGTTGATCACTTTAACCACTGCGCCTGTCCTATAGTACTCAGTGGCAGTGGATTTGGGTATACTAGGGTGAGGCAAGCGCACCATTTAAGGAAGGTCTCTCTTCACCTTATGGAAGTGCTGAGTTGATACCTGAATGTGAGTGCTGCTTCTACATATTGCACCCTGAACACTTTGCCCTTAAAGAGGCACTCACTCTTAGGGTCATGCAAGTGTCCATGCTGCACTTGCAGGAGCCTGAGAGTGAATGCCTTCTTAAATTTTCTTGCCTGGCTTGCTGTACCCTGTTCCTAATCCTGGTTGTGTATATGGGTGAGGTAGATTTATGTATGGTCATATGGAATAAAGTGCAGAATAGTGTATGTAAAATGAATCCAGTTGTGCAATTAGAAATCATATACATATATGCTAGTGTATACTTAAAATTAGTATAAATGTAAAATTATTTTCAAGAGGCACATGTTGGGAGTGGTGGGAAGGAGGTCTTGTTACCCTTATTGGTATGCTTTCGTTTTGTTTTTTTTTTTTTAAATAAAATAATGTGCCTGTGTAAGTTTTGTTTTAAAATAATTAAAATCCCAATGGCATGTATAAAAATGTGTAATAAGAAGAAGTTTAGAAGGAAGGAAGGAATGTGGCCTTGAGCTAAGCATCAGAATCAATTTGTAATGTAACTAGGTCCTTAAATTTAGTATTCTTGTAGCCTATGATAATGTTCTCCATCTGCCCCCCGCCCACGTCTGTCATTTTGTCATACTGTGGGGGCTTGTATGTTGCTGTGATGCTGGAAGCTATGCCATTGTATTCAGACACCAGCAGGGTCACCCATGGTGGACAGGTTTCAGCTGAGCTTCGAGACTAAGACTGGGAAGAAGGACCCGGCCATCTACTTCTGAAAAGAATTAGCCAGTGAAAACCTTATGAATAACAGTGCAACATTGTCTGATACAGTGCTGGAAGATGAGCCCCTCAGATTGGAAGGCACTCAAAATACGAAGGGGGAAGAGCTATCTCCTCAAAGTAGAGTTGACCTTAATGGTGTGGATGGAGTCAAGCTTTCGGGACCTTCATTTGCTGATGTGGCACAACTCAAAATGAGAAGAAACAGCTGCAAACATCCATTAATAATTGAAACATGGAATGTACGAAGTATGAGTCTAGGAAAATTGGAAATTGTCAAAAATGAAATGGAGTGCATAAGCATCGATATCTTAGGCATTAGTGAGCTGAAATAGACTGGTGTTGGCCATTTTGAATCAGACAATCATATGGTCTACTATGCCAGGAATGACAGACAACTTGAAGAGGAATGGCATTGTCTTCATCGTCAAAAAAAAGTTTCAGGATCTACCCTAAAGTACAATGCTGTCAGTGATAGGATAATATCCATACACCTACAAGGAAGACCAGTTAATACGACTATTATTCAAATTTACACACCAACCACTAAGGCCAAAGATGAATGAATTGAAGATTTTTACCAACTTCTGCAGTCTGAAATTGATTGAACATGCAATCAGGATGCATTGATAATTACTAGTGATTGGAATGCGGAAGTTGGAAACAAAGAAGAAGTATGGGTAGTTGGAATTTATGGCCTTGGTAATAGAAACAATGCTGGAGATCGCATGATAGAATTTTTCAAGACTAATGACTTCTTCATTGCAAATACCTTTTTTCACCAACGTAAACAGCAACTATACACACTGACCTTGCCAGATGGAATACATAGGAATCAAATTGACTACATCTGTCAAAAGAGACAATGGAAAAGCTCAATATCATCAGTCAGAACAAGGCCAGGGGCTGACTGCAGAACAGACCATCAATTGCTCCTATGCAAGTTCAAGTTGAAACTGAAGAAAATTAGAACAAATCCATGAGAGCCAAAGTACGACCTTGAGTATATCCCACCTGAATTTATAGACTATCTTAAAAACAGATTTGATGCATTGAACACTAATGACTGAAGACCAGACGAGTTGCGGAATGACTCAGGGACATACATGAAGAAACCAAGAGGTCATTAAAAAGAAGGAAAGAAAAGACCAAAAGGGATGTCAGAAGAGACTCTGAAACTTGCTCTAGAACGTCGAGTAGCTAAAGTAGAAAGGAAGAAATGATGAAGTAAAAGAGCTGAGGAGAAAATTTCAAAGCATGGCTCGAAAAGACAAAGTAAGGTATTATAATGACGTGCAAAAACCTGGAGATAGAAAACTAAAAGGGAAGAACACGCTCAGATTTCTCAAGCTGAAAGAACTGAAGAAAAGATTCAAGCCTCGAGTTGCAATATGGAAGGAGTCTATGGGGAAAACATTAAACGACTCAGGAAGCATCAAAATAAGATGGAAGGAATACACAGAGTCACTATACCAAAAAGAATTGGTTGACGTTCAACCATTTCAGGAGGTAGCATATGATCAGGAGCTGATGGTACTGAAGGAAGAAGTCTAAGCTGCATTGAAGGCATTGGTGAAAAACAAAACTCTAGGAATTGACAGAATACCAGTGGAGATATTTCAACAAACGGATGAAGTGTTGGAGGCGTTTCCATGCCAAGAAATTTGGAAGACAGCTACCTGGCCAACCGACTGGAAGAGATCCATATTTGTGCCTATTCCCAAGAAAGGTGATCCAACCGAATGTGGAAATTAGTGAACAATATCATTTATATCACACACAAGTAAAATTTTGCTGAAGATCATTCAGAAGTGGCTGCAGCAGTGTATTGACAGAGAACTACCAGAAATTCAGGCCAGATTCAGAAGAGGACGTGGAACCAGGGATATCATTGCTGATGTCAGATGGATCCTGGTTGAAAGCAGAGAATACCAGAAAGATGTTTACCTGTGTTTTATTGACTATGCAAAGGCATCCAACTGTGTGGATCATAACAAATTATGAATAACATTGTGAAGAATGGGAATTCCAGAACACTTAATTGTGCTCATGAGGAACCTGTACATAGATCAAGAGGCAGTCGTCTGAACAGAGCAAGGGGACACCGCATGGTTTAAAGTCAGGAAAGGTTTACGTCAGGCTTGTAACCTTTCACCATACCTATTCAGTTTGTATGCTGAGCAAATAATCCGAGAAGCTGGTCTATATGAAGAAGAACGCGGCATCAGGATTGAAGGAAGATTCATTAACAACCTACGTTACGCAGATGACACAACCTTGCTTGCTGACAAGTGAAGAGGACTTGAAACGCTTACTGATGAAGATGAAAGACCACAGCCTTCAGTATGGATTACACCTCAACATAAACAAAACAAAAATCTTCACGACTGGACTAATAAGCAACATCATGATTAATGGAGAAGATATTGAAGTTGCCAAGGATTTCATTTTAGTTGGATCCACAATCAACACTCATGGAAGCAGCAGTCAAAAAAATCAAAAGATGCATTGCAGTGGGCAAATCTGCTGCAAAAGACCTCTTTAAAGCGTTGAAAAGCAAAGATGTCATCTTGAAGACTAAGGTGCACCTGACCCAAGCCATGGTATTTTCAGTGACCTCATATGCATGTGAAAGCTGGATGATGAATAAGGAGGACCAAAGAGGAATTGATGCCTTTGAATTGCAGTGTTGGTGAAGAATACTGAATATACCTTGGACTGCCAAAAGAACGAACAAGTCTGTCTTGGAAGAAGTACAACCAGAATGCTCCTTAGAAGCAAGGATGGCGAGATTATGTCTCACATACTTTGGACATGTTATCAGGAGGGATCAGTCCCTGGAGAAGGACATCACGCTTGGTAAAGTAGAGGGTCAGTGAAAAAGAGGAAGACCCTCAACGAGATAGATTGACACAGTGGCTGCAACAATGGGCTCAAGCATAACAAGGATTGTAAGGATGGTGCAGAACTGGGCAGTGTTTCATTCTGTTGTACATAGAGTCATTATGAGTTGGAATTGACTCTTCGGCACCTAACAACAACAGCATGATAATGTCCAATATTCTTATAAATTGATTAAAAACATACCCCCCTTTCCTTTGTTGAATGCATAATAAATTATTTTCTTTACCAAAAAATTCAAACTAACTTCAATAATAGGCTTCTGATTATAAATTATTATTCACCCACTTCTGATTGGATTGTGTTTTATAAATTATTCTTAGTGACCAGGTGGTTCTTTCCCCCTCACCATGTAGGCAGGTGATAGGCTATAAATAGTAGGTTTGTGGGAGGAAAAGACTCGAACTAGGCACAATGGGAGTGAATAAATAGTTCTGAATATGTTTTAACAACAAATAAGTCTACTTGGGATGAACTTTTGCTGTATGTATGGTGGTGGTGGTTGTTACATTAACAGAACTTCAGAATCAGAATTTCAGATTCCTCTACTTGGTTCCAGCTCTATTCCTGGATACGTGTATATCCACTCATACCTTAGACTGCAGTGATGCACTATGTTTGTCACTTGCCTTATACCAAATTGTTAATTATATTTGTGTATTATTACAAAGGCTTACTTAAGAATAATGGGACGTTTTGCAGAGTTTGAAATTGGATAAGACACTGTACCTTTCGATAGCTCAGCTGGTAGAGCGGAGGACTGTAGTGGTTGTAGCTATGGTGATTCTTAGGTTGCTGGTTGGATTCTGGCTTGAAGGAAAGTGCTGTACAGTTGGAGCCCTGGTGGCGCAGTGGTTCAGAGCTCAGGTTGCCAACTAAAAGGTCAGCAGTTCGAATCCACCAGCCACTCCTTGGAAGTCCTATGGGGCAGTTCTACTCTGTCCTGTAGTGTCCCTCTGAGTCAGAATCGACTCGATGGCAACGGGTTGATTATCAGTTATTTTTGCTACTAAACCTATTTGCTTACTGAAAAGTAAAGTAAGATGGTTCAAAGTATGGTACCATTAGTGCTTTCTTTTGCCCTCCAGTTGTTGAACGTTAGCTGAAAAAAACTGGAGTTAAGTGCTAATTGAACACATTGTAGCATTTGCATTGTTAGCATTTGTGTGTCTCAGTTGATTTGTACTTTGTTACTGAGGAGGAAGCACTTGCTAGACTGGTCTTGCTACCAGCAATCTGGACTGGTACAGCAGCTGAACCTGAGTTCCTTCCCAAGGTGGAAATGCTTGGATAAAAATAAATGACAAATGGAAGGAAGGAGAAATAATAGCTGAAGGTAAAGGAATGAATAAATGGGTTATGCAGCGGGGGGAACCTAACATTATGCTGATACCTAGAGAGAGACTCAGAGCAAAGGAATAATCTCTCTCAGTTGAATTTTGTCAGAGGCCAGAAAGGGTAGAGATGAGATGACTTTTGGAGAACCTGACCAGATCAGATGGAAACCCACAGCAGACCTGAATGGCTGGTACCAGAGTAAACTCACCCTATTGAAGGACTAATTGTTAATGACTGTTATGGACTGGTAAAGTGATTGGAAGGGGGAAGTTATCCTCCAAATATGAAAGAACCATGGCTAGAAAAGCCAGCGGGTGGCCTGCAGTGAGACGATTTATTTATATGGCTTTTCTTGCCATAGTCTTGTAGCTCCCACCCAGGTGATTGGGCAGGGTTGTGCAAATAAGATAATTGTGGCCCACCAAGGGGATTGGTCAGTTTTGCCTTAAAAGAGAGCCAATTCCAGAGCAGAAGGAGGAGCCCACCACCACCAAGGAAGGAGAGACTGGCAGGAGAGACCTGCAGTGACACCACAGTGGCTGCAACAATGGGTTCAAGCATAACAATGATCATGAGGATGGCGCATGATTGAGCAGTTGTTCTGTTGTACGCAGGGTAGCTATGAGTTGGAACCAGCTTGATGGCCCCTAACAACAACAGCAATGGTAGTTCTATTTTCAACTTTTGAGTAACTGCCAAACTATTTTCCACAGTGGCTGTACCAACCTATAATTCCACCAGTAATGGATGAGGGTTTCTGTTTCTCCACAACCTCACCAACACCTAGTGTTCTCTTTTTTTGATCATTGCCATTCCATTGGGGGTGAGATGGTATCTCATTGTGGTTTTAATTTGCATCTCTCTAATGGCCAATGACTTTGAACATCTTTTCACGTGCTTGTTGGCCATTTGAATATCCTCCTTGGTGAAATACCTATTCAAGTCCTTCACCCATTTTTTGATTGGATTGTTTGTCTTTTTGTTGTTAAGGTGTAGAAGTATTTTATAAATTTTGGATATTAGACTTTCATTGAATGTATGATTCCCAAAAATTTTCACCCACACTGCATCATGAAATTTTAATACTACAGGTATACTGTGTATCTGTTTATGTTTTCAAGTAGGGTTGAGCTTTGGAGGGCTACAAACCATTGTAATATAATATCTAAGACATTTTCACCCCCTTCCCCCAAGAACCAATTTTCCCCTTTTTGGAGATGATATTGTCCCCATTAAGAATGTATGATTTTGCATCCGCTTCCCCCACAGGAGACATTTGGCAATGTCTGGAAACACTTGTTTGTCACAACTGGAAGGGTATTACTTGGACTAGTGGATAGAGTCAAGGGGGGATGCTGCTAAACATCATACAGTACACAGGACATCCCCTTCCTCAAAGAAAATTATCCATCCCCAAATGTCAATAGTGTTGAGATTGAGAAACTCTGATTTAAAGTATGTGACATTCTCTTTGTTCTTTTGTTAAACGTAATTAAACTAACATATGAATTTAAAATAAATGAAAATTCAGTATTGAGGATATTATTTAATTTAATTTTGTCCATTTTTACAAACTAAAGTCCTTATATATAAAGTAAAAAGTGTAAAAATCTTTTTTGGCTGGTAGGAAATACAGCTCCTACATGTTTGAGGATTAGACATAGTGACATGTGCTTGGCATGTTTATGTTCAAAAACAATTGTACCACTTAGTCTGCAGAGATTAAGACAGTATGATTTTTAAGCCTTTGATACTGTGCCTTTTTTTTTTTTTAATTTCTTTCCTTTTTATATTTTCTTCTGAGAGGCAGAATAGTGTAATAGACTCTGAAGTCAGATTGCCTGAGTTGAATCTTGGTTCTGCAGCTTCCTAGTTTAAGCCTTTGGGCATAGTGTGGGGAAAATATCTGCTTCATAGTGTTGTTGTGAGAATTAAATAAATTGTTATGTATAAAGTGCTTATTGACATATAATCAGTGCTTCATCAGTGGTAACCATTATTCTGATCTACTTAGCATGCTTTATGTCATTAAAATTAAAATTTTGCTTTCTTTTTCTCTTGAAGATTTATGGTGGCTTGTTTTCTGAAGATAAATGTTGGTACAGATGCAAAGTATTGAAAGTCATCAGCGATGAAAAGGTAGGAAATAAGTGTTTAGTTCTTTTGACATGGTGGAATATGTATTGTAGTTCCAAAATCTGATGCTTATTTAGCCCTTCATTGTTTATTCACAGTAGTTACATGATCTGGTTCAATGAAATAATAAATTGATTAAAATGTACTTTTTCTTTTCTAGTGAACACAGAAGAAATTAATTGCTTTTAAAAAAGGAAACAGATAAAATTCAGGAATATTTTTGAGAGTTTAAGTTGTTATATAACCACCTGAGATTGTTCAAGCCTAGATGATATAATCTGTAGATTATCTTTGGTGACCAGTTGGTTCTTTGCATCTCAGTTCTTAATGTTTGGTTCTTGCTAATGAGTAACTTTTAAAGTTCTTTCTATTAAAATTGATGAGAAGGAAAATAACATTTGAAGTTAGGTGTATTTTTTACATACTTGGTATCAATATTGTTAATAATCTCATACTTGGATTAAATGTAATGAATTTTCTTTGTGTTTAGCTATTTTATTTTTTACATTGTGAACTTGTGGGAGTTTTTTTTTTTTAATTGATGTAATTAAATGAAGTTTACATTTCAAGTTAGTCTCACATACAGAATTTTTTTTTTAACATACATTGTTATGAGACCCCAACCGCTCACCCCATTCTGCAACAGCACACTCCTCCCCTCTGCCCCTGATTCCCCATGAACATTCAACCAGCTCCTTACTCTCTCTGCCTTCCCCTCTAACGTCTGGACAGAACCCGCCCCTTTGGTCTCTTATATCTATTTGTCTAAGAGGCACATTCTTCTCGAGTATCACTTTATGTCCCACAGTCCAGTCCAATCCCTGTCTGAAGAGTTGGCCTCGGAAATTGTTTTAGTTCTGGGGTGATGGAGAGACCAGGGGCCATGCTTTCCGGGGTGCCTCCAGTCTTAGACCATTAAGTCTGGTCTTCTTACTAGTATTTGAGTTCTGCATC
>NW_004443986.1:10385092-10410098 GCF_000243295.1 Trichechus manatus latirostris
TCCTCTTTTTGTTTTTTTTACATGTTGATATCTGTTTCCCTATTTTCAATGTATCAGCTTTGATGTAATTTCGGTTTCCATATCTGAGTCAATATCTGGTTGCTCTATCCTGTGTTCTAGTCTTGCATTGTTAGCTGGTGTTATTGATTATCTAACCGTAGGACTCCCTTCAGTATTTCTTGTAATTTTGGTTTGGTTTTTGCAAATTCCCTGAACTTCTGTTTATCTGGAAATGTCCTAATTTCGCCATCATATTTGAGAGACAGTTTTGCTTGATGTATAACTCTTGGCTGACAGTTATTTTCCTTCAAGGCTTTAAATATGTCATCCCATTGCCTTCTAGCTTGCATGGTATCTGCTGAGTAGTCTGAGCTTATTCTAATTGACTCTCCTTTATAGATGCTTTTATCCGTAGCCGCTCTTAAAATTCTCTCTTTATCTTGGTTTTGGTAAGTTTGATTATAATATGTCTTGGTGACTTTCTTTCGGGATCTACCTTATGTGGGGTTCGATGAGCATCTTGGACAGATATCGTCTCATCTTTCATGATATCAGGGAAGTTTTCTATCAACAAATCTTCAACAGTTTTCTCCGTATTTTCTGTTATCCCCCCCTGTTCTGGTACTCCAATCACTCATAAGTTATTTCTCTTGATAGAGTCCCACATGACTCTTATAATTTATTTATTCTTTTTAATTCCTTTATCTGATTTTTCCTCAAATAAGTTGGTGTCAAGAGCTTTATCTTCAATGTCACTAATTCTAACTTCTACTGCCTTAATTCTGCTCCTTTGACTTTCTACTGAGTTGTCTAATTCTGAAATTTTATTGTTAATCTTCTGGATTTTTGATTGCTGTCTCTCTATGGATTCTTGAAGCCTATTAAATTTGGCATTATGTTCTTGAATAACTTTTTTAAGTTCCACTACTACTCTGTCTGTATGTTGCCTGGCTTTTTCTGCGCTCTGTTGAATTTCCTTTCTTATTTCTAGAAGAGTTCTGTATATTAATCTTTTGTATTCTGTCTCTGGTAATTCCAAGAAGTTCTCTTCCTCCAGAGAATTTATTGATTCTTTATTTTGGGAGCTTGCTGAAGCCATCATGGACTTCCTCTTTATGTGACTTGTTGACTGTTGTCTCCAAGCCATCAATAATTTATTATAATTTTATTTTGTGTTTGCTTAGTGAGACCTAGCTTCTTATTTTGTTTTGTTTTGATAGGCCCAAATAGGCTGCTCGTGTGCACTAGTTTGATTTTTGACACCTTTTGATCTCTAATGTCCTGTCACCAGGTAGTTGTTCTGTAACTAAGTACGTGCACACCGGAGTTTGTTAAAATTTCCTATATGGGTTGAGCTCGGGTGTGCAGGCAGTCGATCTCCAAGTGTGTGATGCAGGCTTTCACCCCCAGTCCTAGAGAGGCATGGGTGATTGGTGCAGGCACTGGACTCTGGCTGTGGTAGAAGATCACGTGCTGAGCCAGGCAGGGGGCCGTCCACTGCCCCTGAGAGTCTGAAAGAAAAGCATGTCCCTATTCTCTAGGGTGAATAGGTAGGTAAGTTTTGCAGCCAGGCTAAGAGTGCCCCACTGTGTTGGCTGCAAAGACTCAAGGACACCACTTTTTCTTGAACTCCTGAAGCAGGTGACTAGGCACTTTAGGAACTGTCAGCAGCCCTCAAGACCCTGCTGCAGATCAGTAAAAGTGCCTACTTGAGGGGCAGGGCTGTTTCGAGGATCACAAATCTGCCCGTTCACAGCTGAAGCAGTTGAAGTTAAACTTCAGATGTTTGCCCTGTTGTACTGTGGTAGTGAGGGCTAACGCTGTTGAGATGGGTCCCCACAAGTCTATACAGGGGTGTATGGCACTCAGAGTCTGCGGACCCCTGATTTCTATGGCCAGCAAAGGAGTTGTGCCGACCCTGTGTTCCTGGCCTAGTGGAACCAGCAGCTTATTTGTTCCCTCTCCAAGGCCAGGAGAATGGGTCAGGGCACCTTTTGGGATCTATTTCCCACCCAGTAGACTCCCGGTGCAGAGCGGGGAGGGAAGCGGTAAAAGGAAGAGAGGTTTTTCCCAAATCCAGTGGAGAGCGCGGAGATAGGTAAAAGGGAGAGAGGTTTTTCCCAAATCCAGTGCAGAGTACAGAGGTAGGAGGTAAAAAGGAGAGAGGTTTTTCCCAAATCCAGTGCAGAGTATAAAGGTAGGAGGTAAAAGGGAGAGAGGTTTCTCCTAAATGGGCTTTTTTTTTTTTTTTTAAACTCGCTGCGCAAGGGTGCCCGCATGTACTTATCCTATCCTCTTGGGAGCTGTGCTTCACTGGTTCAGAGTGTCCAAGCAGAATCTCTGCTGCCGATGTGGAAACTGCTTCTCGAGTGTGCGCACAGCACAGCTGTTTGCCTGCTTCCCTGTGGCCCGGCGTGGCTGTGTCTCTGCTGTGTCGCCGCCGCAGCTCTAGCACTCGTCACCTCTTCCAAATGGTCTTCCTCTCCAGTATGACTCAGATGGATTTCTTAACCTTGCCTTGTTCAGGGCTGCCAGATATTCACATAGAATCAAATCACTTGTTTTTCCAGGTCTTTGTTGTAAGAGGGATTTAGGAAGCATCTAACTAGTCTGCCACATTGACCACGCTTCCATCTGTGGGAGATTTTTAAGGGGACTTGGGGAGATAGGATTCTGACTACCTGCTTGGTGGCAGTTGCACATTGCAGCTGTGTAATAGCATCTCTATTACAGGCTTTCCTTTAGTGTTTTTTTCTACATCGGCTTTCCTAGACTTAAAGCATTTTATAATATTTTATAGTGCTTTATAACATATATATTTTACAGATATTTTTCTTTGTGTATTAAGGTGTTGATAGGTTGAAGCAATTTGATGCTTTGAATAACTTGGGTTCTTTTTTTTAATCTTGTGATTTATTACTGTCATAGGTAACAGTTTATCTTAGTGAAATAGACATTTCTAGTTGACATTGCCTATGGATCACAATGATCTGATCCCATTGTGCATGGGGTCTTCATGAGTCAGGGTCTGCCTGGTGGCAGCTAACAACAACAGTAACAATAGAGCTTTGCCCTGTAATATGGCAGCTGGAGATGGTAGTTTGCATTTGCTTTTGGGTTGAATTTAACTTCTTAAATTAAGGGGCAAGGTGGCTTTTGATTTTAAAATAAGTGAAAGGGCAAGATTACTTTCGACTTTGTAATAAATTCTTTTTCTTTTTTTTCGTTTTAAACAGATGCAGAGCTGGAGGTAAGGGTGAATTTGAGTTGTTTCCAAGGTCTGGTAGCTGGAGTGCGTTCAGTTTTTTCAAAGGAAGTTTGATTATTTTGTCTTTCTTTTCAGGTCTTATTGTTTCCAACTTGAACTTCAGAATGTTGATTGATTTTAACATTAGGAGAGAGAGGGAAGGACCATAAGCATCATGGGCTTATATTTACTTAAAATACCAATTGTTAAAAAAAAGCTAAAATGAGAAATGGTACTTAAGGGATGGGATTTAACTAGTACTAAATATAGATACCACTTTTTCTCATGGACTATAGGCTTTGTTTGTTTTGAGGTTATTTCTATAGCTTTATTTCTGAATACATTTTGTCAATTTTAGGTAAACTGCTATCTTGATTTACAGGTAATTAACAGAAAGCAGCAAATTCGTGGTTTCTTTAATCTAAGTTCAGTATTAGTATTTATTTCTTATCTTTTTCCAGTGTCTGGTGAGATACATTGACTATGGAAATACGGAAATTCTAAATCGATCTGATATAGTTGAGATTCCTTTGGAATTACAGTTTTCCAGTGTTGCCAAGAAGTATAGACTTTGGGGACTACAAATTCCTTCTGGCCAAGAAGTTACCCAGTTTGATCAGGCAAGTCACAGATTTTAAATATATTTATTAATGACAGTAAATAATATGTACTTGAAACAAAATATAAGTGTAGTTAAATCTCACTAATTTTGCTTGATTTAAAAGCATGTATAAATTAGTGAAAAATAATGAATTGTAGAATAATGCTGAGGTGATAATGTATTTGTGGTCATTTTTACAAGGTAGAAGTTCTTGAACAGATAAGGATGATCTATAAAGTGCATACATGTAAATAGTTTCTTCTGATGTGAAAGCTTGAAAGGGTAGTTTCTTATATGATAAAGTGATGAATACAATTATTCTGTTATCTTCTGCTTTTGAGAAAGTGTTTATTAAATAAAAGTGATCTTTAATCTAGCTGTGGCCATAAATATCACAAATTTCAAATTAAGGGAGTTGTAATTAGATTTTGTTGTTTTGGCAGAGGCTCATGCTATTCGATGTAGTAATTTAGAGTGATGGTCTGTTAATCTGGATTCTAGTTTAAAATCATTTTCATTGAATTTTGGATTAGTAACCTAATCCTAGGAGCCCTGGTGGTGCAGTGGTTAAGCGCTGGACTGCTAACTGAAAGGTCAGTGATTTGAATCCACCAGTGCTCTGTGGGAGAAAGATGTGGCAGTCCGCTTCCATAAAGATTACAGCCTTGGAAACCCTATGGGGCAGTTCTGTTCTGTCCTATAGGGTCTCTGTGAGTCGGAATCAACTCGAAGCCAACACCCTATAACCTAATCTTGGAAAAAAAATCAGATACTTTCAGGAGTAGTCTGATAGAAATCCTGCCTCCTTTTAAATCAGCTGTGCAATAATGATGTTTTGGTGCTGGTTAGGGAAAGTAATCAGCTTTGTAATTGTTTTATTTAGCAGCTCAAGTGGTTTATGTGAAAAATTATTTAATTGATATTTATAAGGAACAGTAATTAAAATTCAGAGAACTTGTATATTTGCCTGTCTTTTTTGAGAATTGTGGTTATAGTTTTGTCTGCACTATAGTTATTTATAAGAAACCTTTCTGTATATTGAATTCAGACTTTCAGAAATATAGAGTAAATATGATTGTAAAATTATATCCTAATTTTTTTATTTAACATCTAAAGTTTATTACTTTCTTCCTTCATATAAATGCTTTGACCAAGACAGCAGCTTATTTTGAATCTCCTGCATGCCTAGAATCCTAGAATCTTATTTTATAGACCTTAGAGTTCTTCTGCTCTCACCTTGTTATTTTACAAATAAGGAAACTGTGTTCTAAAACAAGTGGCTTATTTAAAGTCATAAAGCTAATTAGAGCAGAGCTAAGACTAGAACGCAAGTCCTTTGCTATTCTCATAGTATGTAAGATGACACAAATTTATGTTGATTGAGATAAACATGAATCAAAGGGGAAAAAGAGGTCTTTAAGTTAGTTTTGGAATTGGAAGAGTAAACTTCAGTTATTAAGAATATTTTCTTATGCCACATAGATTTCTAATAGGTGGTACTATATACAGATACTTGTATTTGAATGTTTAGTTCAGTAAAAAGGTTATTGATTAGAGTTGATCTAATTGGCAAACTGAATGTTTTCTCGGGGGAAAAGTTATTCTTGAATGTCTCTGCTTAGAAAGCCTATGTTTATTCATTAACTCCCAGCCCAAAGCTCATATGTAATCTGCTACATGAAATGTTTGCTAATACTAAGCATCCACTGCCCTGCAGCTGTTTTTGTTTTAGTCATTTAGTATATAAAGCCTGTAGAATTGTAATTCTTTTCCTCCCACAGATGGTAGTAAGCTTGGTAGAGACAAGAATTCTTATTTGTTTTTATATGCTTCATCTCTCTGTCCTGTTTGTTCGGTGCCAGATGAGCATCTAATTTATCTAGCATTTGAATGAATTAATGAATAGTAGAGATTCATTTTGTGTGTGTGTGTGTGTGTGTGTGTGTGTTTTAAAGATATTGGCAGAAGGTGTTCTGGGCACTAAAATACCTTCAGCATGTTTTGAAACCAACACCTGTCTTACAGCACAGTTGAAATTGTTGTTTGGAATGATGGTTACAAATTGCTGAAGAGCAAAGGAAGATTAAATTGTATCCTATATGCCTTACTTATTTTAAAAATTACATATAAAATCAGGGAATGAGAACTAGAGATTCGAATTCGGGTATGATAGTTTAATGCCCTTTAGCCTGTTTGCTAATATATCCAGACAGGATTAGGGGAAGTAAAGTAGAAAGCAAATGATGCTTTCATGTTCTGAATAAAGCTTACCAGTTTGGAAAACAGAAATATATCTTAGAAAAGTGGCATTAATCTTTTTTTAATGTTTGAAAGTGCTGTGTTTTCTAAATCAATGACAAGATTTGTTTAAAATAATTTTTATACCATCTATATACTTAAACATGCTTAAATAATACATGTGTATCTATCTCTAGCTCACAGATTAGATTGGAAATATGATGCATGTATAAGTATAAAAATTAAATATTTGACATTTCAAAAGAATATATGGCACGTATGTTTATGATAAAGTGTAATATTAAAACACGCATGTATCATCTATCCTGTCATTCTTTTTGTTAGTAAGAACTGAGGAGAACTCAGATTTTATTCCAAGTTCAGAGTTCTGTCTTTGTGGTTATATTTGGCCCAAGGAGAATCTAGCTGAACAATTTTGTATGTTGTGATTGGTGACTGTAGCCAGAAGGAGTTTGACTTCAAAGAGAAGCCTAAAAATCAGATTTCTGCATAAAAATTCTAAGCGTGGGATAGTTTACCTTCAGAACATTCAACTTTAGGTAATTGGAACTTTTGTAGAAAGTTGATTATTTCCATATAAATTCACATGTTGCTGAAAGTCAGAGTGTCTTGAAATATTAAGAAATCCATACATTTCAGTACTAATTTTCAAACACTGTCACTTTGATTAACATTGGTTGGGGTGGAAATTGTACTTCAATTTCAGGTAGACTTCCGTCAACAAGGGTTGAAACCAAGGGTTTTGTATAAAAGAGGTTAACTGGTAAACTGCATTCTGAATAATAGAAATCAATCAGATGATATGTAGAAGTATGTCAGATGTGATATATTTCAGTGAATTACGATATGAATTTGTTGGCTTTGCCTGCTTGATCTCATTTGTTTGGTGATGCCTTCCTGGACCACCTTTGCTATATTGGTATTCTTGGTGAATTCAAGCTCCTCTGTATAATATGTCTATTTAAAATTTTAGAATTAAAAATTTTATAACCCTTGGCTTTGTTAACCTAAAATACCTAATCATTTTTGGCTTGTGGATTTAAAAAAAATTTTTTTTTCTATTTTTTGATAGGGACAGTTGATGATCCTTGAGCATAGGTACTTTGATTCTCCTTGTCTGCTCCTTCAGATACTTCCTTCTAAGCCCAGGGGTTCTTAATTTGGAGTTAAATTGTATCACAGTGTAATCATTTTCTTTGAATCCTATGCATTTTATTTTATGCATTTAAAAACTATTCTGAGAAGGAGTCCAAAGGGTTTACCAGACTGATAAAGGAGTCCATGGCACAAACAAGATTAAGAATGCCTATGTAGGTCTCACTTCTACCCTCTGTACTCTTGTATGGTTGAAAAAGAGAGTGAAAATAGAGAATATCGATATTATATTGTTTCTTAGACCTTGATGTTTTCTTTTTTTCTTTCTTCCCCTTCCCTTTCCTTTCCTCTTCCCTCTCCTCCCTTTCTTCCCAGCTTGCATTTTCTAGTTTTTGGTTTGGTCTTTACATTCTTGTTTCCTTGATTATTATTTATATGATTTCCTAGCGGATTTACTTTATTTGCATAAACTATATTGTTATTCACATATATCTAGTAGAAATCTAGCTAAAAATAAAGCTCCTTCCTCTGAGGTATGGTCCATCAGGTTAATTACATCACTATTCCAAGGAGGATATGAACCAATGAATTTGAGCAGTATCATTTTTTCTTATAAATTTGGTCTTTATATATTCTGATAAATGATTTGTTCCCTTTTTAGTCCAGAATGCAGTCATGAAAGGAACTTAGAGAAATTTGGGAAGAAAGAATTATTGTCAAACTAGACCATATCAGAGTAATTTTAGGGATTACAGTTTTCTGGAGGAGTAGACAAGTTCTTATTAAAAGTTTCAAAATATTTTCCAAACCCAAATATGTTTTCAGTATATCTGTGCTCAGGGCTGTGGATGGATGATCAATAATTAAAAGCTAAATTTAATTTTAAGCTAATTTTGAGTTTAATTATAAGTTAACAAACCTGATTTCTAATATGGCTGCTTATATATGCCAGTTGTATAGGAATGTCCATTTAAACAAAGTTTTATGTAAGATAATTTTGAGTTTAGGATTTTCTAAGATCTCACATTCCATAATTTCAGTTTGTTGACATTTTGTGCTTTGAGTTATTTTGCTCTCTTGCTCTTGTCTTACTTAAAACCAGAGTACCTAATTTTTTTAAAACTATTGTTAAAGTTTTTTTTTTTTTAATTGAGCACCTTTTCTGCATACCAGTTAATTTATTATGTAGCTCCTCAGGACCCCATTATATTTAGTTGGGGCCAAAATAGTTAACACAAGCACAATCTGCTGGATTTTAAAAGATTATTCAAGAATATTTGATTAGTACACATTTTAAAATTTATTGAAATGGTTGCCTTAGTTACTGGTATTAGTCTACTAACTCTACTAGCTTTATTAGGTAGGTATTAGCTCTACTTGTAGAAAGGAAGATTTTAGCAAGTGTGTAACTGGAATACATTCATACACATGCAGAAGTATATTTCCATATAGTCAACAACAAGGTAAGGCTGCTTTTATGGAGATTTCAGAATGAAGAAATATGTTTCTTGGGAAAACTGGGTAGAAGCAAAATATGTGAAGGAAAACATGTTGGTGTAGCTTGTTTATGTTTTATTTCCTATCTTTCTTAGGGCAGAACCTTTTTGGGAAGCTTGATTTTTGAAAAAGAAATAAAAATGAGAATTAAAGCAACCTATCAAGATGGAACAACTATGGCTCAGGCTGAGTATGGCAATGTGGATATAGGGGAAGAGGTAGCTAAGAAAGGATTTGCAGAAAAATGCAAACAAGCTTCCAGCACTAACATCTGTGAGGAAAAAAAATCAGATCCTGGCCAGCTTGCTCTCAGGAACCTCAAAAGTCCCATTCCCTTGTGGGGGCATAGATCAAACCAGTCAACCTTCAGCAGGCCAAAGGGGCGCTTAAGTGGGAGGCTGACTCTGGACTTGAAGAATGAAAATAATGCAGGAAATCATGTGACATTTCCAAAGTAAGACTGTGGTGGCTTTTAAGTCTTAACTAATTTCTAATTTATATTAATATTAGACCCTCTTGTCATAGTAGAATAGAAGTTAAAGCTTATGTTTTTTAGTCCTTAACTACGTCAGTGATTTGGGATGATAGTGATTTATTATTTCTATTTTTCTCAAACATGTATTCCTTTAGCAGAAATATTTTTAGTAAAAGCCATTTAGAAAGAAAAATCATTCCTGAATTCTTTCAAATTCACATGGCAACTCTCTTGAATGCATTTATCAGAAATAAAAATCTACCCCTAAATTTAAATTATTCAGGCAGAACCAGAATTTTAAACATGTTTGAAATTTTCCTGTGACTATAAGAATATCTTAGTGAGAGTTTCAATGAATTGCGTTTTCTTTTTTAACAAAGAGAGCCCCTGTAAAAATTTATTGTGATAGAATTTAATTATTCCAAAAGGAGTTCAGTTTTAGATAATTTGGAATTATAAACTTGAAGCAGAAAGCCAGATTTGATGTTTATATGTACTAAAACATTCACATACGCATGTATCATGATCCGTGCCATGATGCCAAGTCTTCAGTGATAGAGCTGGTTTTGTTGGGATCTTACCAGTGCTTTAGGAACTAAACTGTCAAATGGGTGGGGGAACGGGGAGGAGGGAAATGTAAGAAACTGATACACAGATGCTTTTTACTGTATTCGCTGGAGTTGATAGTGCTGTGAGGTAGTGGAATTAGAGGCATTATTTTTGAAATACGACTTCAATTATAAAATCTAGTTTGCATTAAATATTTTTAACGTTGAACTTGGTCAAGGTTTTAGGTTAGTTTATAAATTTAACTTTAAAATATATTGTGCGTAAAAAGCCTAATTTAGTTTAGATTTCTGATCTCTGACAGCTTATATAGTTTGGTTTTTAAAATGGGTGAATTTGTTTTTAGCAGAGAAAGTTTGGCTGTTGGTGACTTTAATTTAGGGTCTAATGTCAGCCTGGCAAAAATTAAGCAGGACCAGAAACTGATTGAAGAAAATGAAAAGCTTAAAACAGAGAAGGAGGTTCTTCTTGAAAGTTACAAGGCATTAGAATTGAAAGTAGAACAGACTGCCCAGGAGCTAAAGGTATGTTCAGTGTCTTAAGGTAAAGAATGTCCAACTGGGAAATCTGCTTCGTCACCTGCTCTTATTGTTTATTTAACTTCTGTTACTTTCCCATTCCTTTCCTTCTCCTCTCCCTTCTCTTATGTTTGTTATAAGATGAATTTTTTTCTTATATTCCAAAATAATCGTTTTTGGATTTCACTGACTGTTTCATTTACATTTTCTTTTCTGTTCTTTTAAAAACTCAACTATGGAAATTTTCAAAAGTTTACAAAAAAGAGAATTGAATAATTAACCGTCATATACCCATCACCCAGTTTTTACAATTATCAAACATGTGGCCAGTCTTTTTTTTAATCTGTACCTCCTGAGCTATTTTTTTTTTTTAATTGTACTTTAGGTGAATGCCTACAGAACAAATAGTTTCCCATGAAACAGTAGTACACACGCTGTTCTATGACATTGGTTAACAACCCCACAACATATCAACCCTCTTAACTTCTCAACCTCTTTTTTTTTTTGGTGAAAATACACATAGCCAAAGATACACCTTCAAAAATTTCTACATGCACAGTTCAGTGACATTGACTATGCTCTTCCAATTGTGCTGTTACGTTCTTCCAGTTGTGCTGTTATTCTCACTTACAATGAAGGCTTACAGAACAAAATAGTTTCTCATTTAACAGTTACTACAAATGTTGCCCTATGACAATGGTTAACAATCTCACAACACATCAACAATATCCTTATTCAACCTTGGGTTCCCTATCACCAGCTTCCTTGTCCCCTTCTGCCTTCTGGCCCCTGTCACTGGACTCCTGTACCTCGTTAGTCTCACTTGATTTTACGGGGCTGTCCACTCCCAGGCTGAACAGTGAACCTCGGAGGTAACTTCACCACTGAGCTAATAGGGTGCCTGGGGGCCACACTCCCGAGGTTCTCTCCAGTCTCCCTTAGGCCAGCAAATCTGGTCTTCCTTTTGTGAGCTAGAATTATGCTCTACATTCCCCCTCCAGCTCCATCCAGAACCCTCTGCCGTGATCTTGGCCAGAGCAGTCAGCGGTGGCAGCCGGGCACCATCCAGCTGCACCGGACTCAGTCCGGTGGAGGCCCTGGCAGCTGCGGACAATTAGTCCCTCGGACCAGTCCTCTCCCTGTGTCCTGCTCTCTCCATTCTCCCCCACTCCCAAAGGGATCAGACCAGTGGAGCATCCTAGATGGCCGCCCACAGACCTCTAAGGCCCCAGATGCCACTCACCAAGGTAGAATGTAGAACATTGTCTTTATAAGCTGTGTCATGCCAATTGAGCTAGATGTTCCCCGAGACCATGGTCCCCACAGCCCTCCGCCCAGCAGTTCAGTCCCCCAGGGAGTTTGGATGTGTCCACGGGGCTTCCATGACCTTTCCTAGTACAAGTTGTACTACTTTTCCCTGTATTGTGTACTGTCTCACCCTTCACCCAAGATACCACTTATCTATTGCCTATTTAGTACTTCCCCCTCACCCCTCCCATCCCTGGTAACCAACAAAGATTGTTACATTTTGTGTGTGAACTTTTGCATGGGTTTCTACTATAGAGGTCTCATACAATGTTTGTTCTTTTGTGATTGACTTATTTCACTCAGCATAGTGTCCTCCAGTTTCATCCTTGTCCTCCTGAGCTATTTCATAACAACAAATTCCGTTCGTAATATTTCACTATAAATGCTTCAGTATGTATCTCTAATAGATTCTTTTTTTAACATAACCACAGTACTATTCATACTTAAAAATTAATAATAATTCCTTAATGTCATTTAATATCAAGTGTTCATATTTCCTGTATTATCCCATGACTGTCCTTTTCCAGCTGGTTTCTTTGAATCGGGATCCCCATGAGGTCCATGCATTGCATTTTGGTTGATGTATCTCTTACAACACTTAATCTGCATCCTTGTGTTACTAACAGGCTTCTTTTATCCCTACATATTTGTGTATTTCTTTTTTTGGTCGTTAGATTTCAAGGTTTGCTCAAGTTCAGCTTCAATTTTTTTTTTTTGTTCAAGAATATAGATGGTTCTGTGTCTTTTCCACTTTAGTTTGTCAGAAGACTTGACAGTGAGTTCAGGTGTTATTAGTCTGATTCATTACAGTTTTTCATCAACCTTTCACCTGACGATTTTGGCAATCATTGATGATTGTTATCTATAACCATTTTTTTTTTTCCCCATCAAGGGCTGTATTTATTAGCTGGAAATTTTCAACTGTTTTGTCATGCTGAAACATAATTTGTTCAAGAAAGGCAGGATAAATGTTTGATTCTTTCCTTTTATATATCAGTTTTCAGAACAGTAAGTTTATTCCCTAGCATTATCCAACATTGATCAGAGAGGGTAATTTTTTTTCTCTTTAACTATCACTGTGATTAATGAATTTTAAACATATTTAAAGTATTTTAATCTTCTGTAGCCATTATTCTTTCTGATGCTCAGATTATACCATCTTTGACCTTTGGATGCCCTTTAAGTTGGCTGCTGTGTGTTTTTGGCATGATTTAGTAGTCTGAAAGCTTCCTTGCTTTCTGGTATAACAAGATGTTATATGTTTATATTGTACATTTTTCTGACCTAGTCCTGGAAAGCAGTCATTTCTCAGAGGATGTGGTTCCTTTTAGTGGGAAGAGGTATTTAGAGACTGGAATCTGGGTGTTAGTACTGTACATAGTTACTAATTTTGTTATTGCTTTTAGGCTTAATAGAATTTCTAGTAGATAGGAAATACAGTTTTATTTTTCTAATAGTACTTTATTGAGGTATAATTTCATACAGTAAAAATGCACAAATCTTTTGTGAGGTTGATCAATTTTGACAGATTATACACTCATGTAACCATCACCCTTATCAAGACTGAGGTAACATATAGGATCGAATTTTCAAATCAGACACAAAGATCTTACCCAGTGTCAAACTTGACTAGTAATTTCAAGGAGACTCAGATGAAACAGAGTTCTGAACATCAAGGGTAGACCCTAGATCCTGTCTTCCCGTATCAGACGTGACCTCTGGTAACTTTCATAGACCAATTATGAAACATCTCATCTCCATTTTATACCCCAGAGAGTTGTGTGTGTGACATAAATACATAAATCATGGGTTTTGTTCACTATAACAAAGATTTTTACTTATGTTTTATTGACGTGCAAAGGCATTCGACTATGTGGATGGATCCTAACAAATTATGGATAACATTGCAAAGAATGGGAGTTCCAGAACACTTAATTGTGCTCATGTGGAACCTCTACATAGACCAATAAACAATTGTTTGAACAGAACAGGTGGATACTGCATGGTTTAAAATCAGGGAAGGTACGTGTCAGGGTTGTATCCTTTCACCATACTTATTCAGTTTCTATGCTGAGCAGATAATGCGAGAAGTTGGACTATATGAAGAAGAACATGGCATCAGGATTGGTGGAAGACTCATGAACAACCTTTGATACGCAGATAACATAACCTTGCTTGTTGAAAGTGAAGAGGACTTGAAGCACTTCAGTATTAAAGACTGCAGCCTTCAGAATGGGTTATATATCTCAACATAAAGACAACAAAAATCCTCACAACTGGACCAATAAGAAACATCATGATAAATGAAGAAAATATTGAAGTTGTCAAGGATTTCATTTTACTTGGGTCCACTGTCAATGCCCCTGGAAGCAGCAGTCAAGAAATCAAAGGACAGATGTGCTGCAAAAGACCTCTTTAAAGTGTTGAAAAGCAGAGATGTTACTTTGAGGACTAAGGTGTGCCTGACCCAAGCCATGATATTTTCGGTCACTTCATATGCCTGTGAAAGCTGGACAGTGAATAAGGAAGACTGAAAAAGAATTGATGCCTTTGAATTATGGTGTTGGCGAAGATTATTGAATATACCATGGACTGCCAGAAGAATGAACAAGTCTGTCTTGGAAGAAGTACAGCCAGAGTGCTCCTTGGAAGCGAGGATGAGAAGACTTCGTTCATCTCATGTACTTTGGACATGTTATCAGGAGGGGCCAGTCCCTGGAGAAGGACATCATGCTTGGTAAAGTAGAGGATCAGTTAAGAAGAGGAAGACCCTCAATGAGATAAATTGACACAGTGGCTGCAACAATAGGATCTAACATAGCAACGATC
The DNA here is from genome assembly GCF_000243295.1 of Trichechus manatus latirostris. NCBI lineage: Eukaryota > Metazoa > Chordata > Mammalia > Sirenia > Trichechidae > Trichechus > Trichechus manatus. The sequence continues at coordinate 10,399,489 of NW_004443986.1, forward strand.
TTGAAGATGATGTAGGACCCAGCAGTGTTTCATTCTGTTGTACGTGGGGCCACTATGAGTCAGAACCAACTCAGCTAATCCTTTAGACAGAAGCATCCTGCTAAGGGCATTTCAGAGATAAGGTCTTTTCTTCTTAGCAGATAATCTAAGCGCATTACCTAGAGATACAGTTGACGAGATTAGAGTGGTTACTTGCCTTTTAATGTTTTCTCTGGAGGCATTCCTTTCCCCGCTTCTGTAAAGAGAGTAAGTGGATTACTGGCCGTCTGCTTTGCTGTCCAAAGATATAGACCATTTCCTTCAGCCCTAGAAAGTTCCTTTCCTGCTAGCTAATTCTCCCCTCTTCCCATCCAGGGCAACCAACATTCTATTTTATATCACCGTAGTTTAGTTTTCCTGGTCTTGTATTTTACATAAATGTCATCATATGTACCCTTCTGTGTTTGGCTTCATTTGCTTAATGTCTCTGAGATTTATCTATCTTGTGTACATCAGATATTTCTCACTGCTGAGTAGTATTCCATTATATCAGAATACCACTGTTTGTGTCTTTTTTCTTTTGCTGATGGGCATTTAGGTGGTTTCCAGTTTTAAGCAAAATGAATAAAGCCACTGTGAGTATTCTTGTACGAGTCTTTTTGTGGAAATATGGATTCACGTATCTTGGCGTATAGGAGTGGAATTTCTGGGTCAAAGAGGAGGCGTGTATGCTTAACCATTAGAAACTTCCAAATAACGTTTCAAAGTGGTTGTACCATTTACATTCCCACCAGCAACGTATGGGAGTTTTTGCCCATATCTTTTCCAGCTCTTAATATTATCATTCTTTTTAGTTTTAGCCAGTGTGCTGAGTGTATAGTGATATCTTAGTGTGTTTTTAAATTGTCTTTCCCTGCTGACTCCTGATGTTGAGAATTTTTTCACATGTTAATTGGCTATTCAGGTATTTTCTTTAAATAAGTACCTGTTCAAGTATTTCCTCATCTGTTAAAGTTGGGTTCTTGGATTTTTTCTTACAGATTTGTAGTTGTTTGTCAGATATATGTACTATGAGTATTTTCTCCCAGTCTGTAGCAAGCCTTTTCACTTTCTTAATGATTTCTTTTGGTCAATAGAAGTTTTTTATTTTGATAAAATCCAATTTATCAGTATTTTTTTAATTTAAAAAAATATAAAAAACATTTTTATGTCTATTGCCTTTTGTATACTGTCTGAGAAGTCTTTATTTACTCCACGGTAATGAAGATATCCTGTGTTTTTACCTAGAATCTATAATTTTTAGATATATGATCTATCTCAAATTAGTTTTTGTATATAGTATTAAGTGGGGAGTTGAGGTTTTTTTCCCCCATATAGATGTACTTCTCTTTTTCCTATTGCATTGTTTTGGCATCTTTGTTGAAAAATCAATTGACTATATAAGTGTGAGTGTACCCTGGACCTCTATTTTTTCCATCAATTTGTATATTCTTATGCCAGGGCAACACTCTCTTAATTACTGTAGCCCTATAGTAAGTCTTAAAATCAAGTAGTCTAATTACTTCAACTTTGTTCTTCTATTTCAAAATTATTTTGGCTATTTTAGTTCCTTTGCTTTTCCATATAAATTTTAGAGTAAAATTGTCTGGATTTACAAAATATCCTTCTGAGATTTTGATTCAAATTGTGTTAAATTTGTAGATCAATTTGGGGAGTATTGATATCTTTACTGTGTTGTCTTCCAGTCTGTAAACGTCATACGTCTCCATTTATTTAGGTCTTCTTGGATCTCTTTCATCAGCATTTTATAGTTTTTAACATACAGCGAGTGTACACATTTTGTTAGTTTTTACCTAAATATTCTGTTTTTTGAGCTATTGTAATTGTTTTTTTTTCCCAATTTTCATTTCCAACAGGTCATTACTAGTATATAGGAATATAATTGAATTCTGTGTGTAGATCTTGCATTTCATGATCTTGCTAAACTCACTTATTAGTTATTAGTTATATACACATTTAGAATTGTTGTGTTTTCTTGGTGAATTGACCCATTTATCTTCATTAAATGTCCCTCTTTATCACTGGAAATACTCCCTGTCCTGAAGTCCTCATTGCCTGATTTTAATATAGCCATTTTTACATAAAGTGTCTTTTCTATCCTTTTACTTTTATGTGTCTTTTATATCTGATATGTGTTTCTTATAGGCAACATGTAGTTGAGTCCAGGCTTTTTTCATCCATTTTGATAATGCCTTGCCTTTTGATTGGAGTGTGTAGTTCATTTTCATTTTATGTAATTACTGACACAGTTGGGTTTAAGTCTGTTATCTTTTCCATTTGCCCCATTTTTTTCTTTCAAAAACCATACTCATTCATCATCTGATTTCCAGTTTTGTCTTTTTTCTTTTTAACAAGTGGATGAATAATCAGCTTAAGACATGTAAAAAACAATCTGAGCTCACAATTCTTTTAGACTTGCATGACTCTTTTCCTCAACATTTTATAGTTCTCATCCAAATGCATTAATTAGCACTTTGTATTAATAACTTGCTTTAATGGAGTCTTTTCAGAACATTACATGCAGTTTTCAAAGATACTATAACTTTTTATTTTCCCTATCCTATCTTTTAGATTTGTGTACTATTTTTGAGTAATTGTCATAACAAGGACAGCCAATATAAACGCGTTTAGGAACAAATATAACTGACTTTTTATGATCATGCCACTCAGTGAGAGCAGAAGGTTATGAGTATAATTGGGCACTGTCTACTATTAATAAGCATTCAGTGTGCTCTGGTCCTCTCTGTTTATTTTACTGAATGATTGGAGAGTGTGAGGACAGGAGAGCATGTTGCTTAAATATTGAGTAAAAGTTCAACATTTCTCTATGAAATAGCTGGTTTGTAGTATAATTGGAATAAAATTGCCAAGTCTTTATTTATATTACTGCTGTATACATTATTTCAGTGTATTTAAATTTAAATGGAAGGTGATCCAACAGAATGCCGGAGTTATCGAACAGTATCATTACTATCACACACAAGTCAAATTTCGCTGAAGATCATTCAAAAGTGGTTGCAGCAGTACATCAACAGGGAACTGCCAGAAATTCAAGCCAGATTCAGAAGAGGATGTGGAACAAGGGATACCATTGCTGATGTCAAATGGATCATGGCTGAAAGCAGAGAATACCAGAAGGATGTTTACGTGTGTTTTATTGACAATGCAAAGGCATTAGACTGTGGATCATAACAAATTATGGATAACATTGCAAAGAATGAGAATTCCAGAACACTTATTTGTGCTCATGAGGAACCTGTACATAGGCCAAGAGGCAGTTGTTCGAACAGAACAAGAGGATACTGTGTGGTTTAAAGTCAAGAAAGGTGTGCGTTAGGGTTGTATCCATTTACCGTACTTATTCAGTCTACATGCTGAGCAAATAATATGAGAAGCTGGACTATATGAAGAAGAACACGGCATCAGGATTGGAGGAAGACTCATTAATATCCTGCCATATGCAAATGATACAATTTTGCTTGCTGAAAGTAAAGAGGACTTGAAGCACTTACTGATGATGAGCAAAGACCACAACCTTCAGTTTGGATTATACCTCAACATAAAACAAAAATCCTCACAACTGGACCAATAAGCAACATCATGATAAACAGAAGAAATTGAAATTGTCAAGGATTTCATTTTACTTGGATCCACAGTCAATGCCCATGGAAGCAGCAGTCAAGAAGTAAAATGATGCATTACATTGGACAAATGTGCTGCAAAAGACCTCTTTAAAGTGTTAAAAAGCAAAGATGTCTCTTTAAGGTCTAAGATGCACCTGAACCAAGCCATGGTGTTTTCAGTCATCTTGTGTGCATGCCAAAGCCAGACAATGAATAAGAAGACCAAAGAAAAATTCACGTCTTTGAATTATGGTGTTGGTGAAAAATATTGACTATACCATGGACTGCCAGAAGAACGAACAAATAATTCTTGGAAGAAGTACAGCCAGAATGCTCCTTAGAAGCAAGGATGGCGAGACTTTGTCTCACATACTTTGGACATGTTATCAGGAGGGACCAGTCCTCGGATAAGGACATCATGCTTGGTAAAGTAGAAGGTCAGTGAAAAAGAGGAAGACCCTCAAGAGATGAATTGACACAGTGGCTGCAACGGTGGGCTCAAGCATAACAAGGATTGTGAGGATGGTGCAGGACCGGGCAGTGTTTTGTTCTGTTCTGCATAGCGTCACTATGAATCAGAGCCGACTCAATGGCATGTAACAACAGCAACAATATACATTATTTAAGCAGCCCTGGTGGTACAGTGGTTAAGCGCTTGGCTGCTAGAAAGGTCAGTGGTTCGAACCCACCAGCTGCTCTATGGGAGAAAAGACCTGACGTTCTGCTCACGTAAAGATTCTGGGGCATTTCTACTCTGTCATACAAGGTCACTGTGAGTTGGGATTGACTTGACGGCACACAACAACATATATTATTTTGGATAATCATGATAGATGTGTATTTGGAAATCACTCAGAAGCAGGGAGTTTAATCTACTCTGCGTCAAAGAGGTGATATTTTTGGTTCTTTTGTAATGCAGAGTGACATAAGACTTCATCAGAAAACAAATTGTCATTGATAATCATTTGGGATGTTTGTTTTCTACAGGGACCTTTTATTTATCTTTTAAAAAAATCTAAGTATTAAAGGTACAATATGTGAAATTTTGTTTCTGTTTAACTTCTTATTAGGATGAAATAAAAGAGTCTGTCTGAAATAGATTATGTTTTTTTCAGATCCCAACTCATCGGGAAATCAGTATTTGTTATTCTGTGGCCTAATACATACATATTTTAATTTTGTTTAATTATGTCCAAAAAAATTTAAAAAATAGCAGAAATACAGTTTCTTACCTTGTCTCACTAGCATGTGCCTGTTCTTTGTTTCAGCAAGAGAAAGCAACTACTATGGATTTGACTAAAAATTTAGAAAGCACTCTGAAGACTCGTGTGGGTACCAGAATGAAAGCTCTAGCAGCTAAGGTTGAAATGCTGAAAGAAGTTAGGTAGGTAAAAGTATATTTTTCGAAGGATAGTTTATAATAATTGCTTATAATTGATGCTTTGTTTAAATTATATGCCCATCATTTTTTGTTTTGAAATTTAATCTTTGTGTTTTTATGACTTTGAAGGGAGAAACTAAAAATAGTTATTCTTGAGATGAATTCGTAGTGTTCTTCTTAGTGTTCTGTTACTATCTGGAAGCTATAGTGTCCTAAGTTCATCTGTGAGAGTGAAATTAAAAAAAAACAAAAACTCACAACTTGTAAGTGGTGATTTGATGGAAAACTACCATGTCCAGTTGTTTTGCTTGGGGTTGTTTTCAGGACTAATCTGAAACAGTATCTAAATTGCTATACTCCATCTAAAGAAAGAATTTATTATTTGTAAAGTGATCTCCATAGAGTCAGAAGAAAAAAGAAATTGTTTAGCAAGTCATGTGGTGCAGAATGTATTCAGCGTTTCTTGAAGTTTTTATTTGAATTATTCTTACCCTAGTAGAGGGTTGCTTTATTGTTGCTTAGGGGATAATGTGTCACTTTTTTCTGGAGTGTGGATAAAATAGTTCTCAAAGCAGTCTAGTTCCTTTCTTGGGCTGTGTGCAAAACTCAACTAGTTGTCCATTTTCCCATGTACTTTGAACACTAATAAGGTGTTGCCTTGAATGAATACTACATGTTGGTGTTTTCAATGGAAGGTTGTATTTTTCAGTATAAATCCATCAGTTGGCATCTGGTTTATCAGTCTCTTAAGAGTTTTGAATAATTTGGTCCCTCCAGAATCTAATCAATTTTGAAGCACAACCAAAAATCAAGTGGCTACACTTGCAAAGTTGTGAGTCAGACTTTGACCAAAATGACCCAGTGTATTTTAATTCATATTTGAGGGAAGAATGTGCTATTAGTAATCTACTTGGAATATGGTAATCTACTTGGAAGTTAGAAAAAGGAATACCTTTGAGCCTTGTTGGTTTTGCTGGTTGGCCTGCTCTTTGATTGCATTTTTAAATTTAGCAAATATTAGTCTGTTTATTAGAGTACAAGGACTATGTGCTTAATAGTCTTGGCAGGCAAGATTGGTGAAATATAATTTTTTAAAAAAGCATTTGCAAATCGAATTGTAGATCAGAAATTGAAGGTCCATTTGATAGCCATATAATACAATTTTATATAAAAGTTCAAAAACATACCTCTTTATAGCCAGTGCTGTAAATAGTAACTTTAGACAATTACTATTTAAGTGTAACTTTTTCTCACATAAATTTTCAAATTTCTTGTATGTTGGTCTTTTTCTTTTTGCTATTTTTTTTTTTTAAACAGGGGTGTGAACATCAGTGTTCGTTTTGGAGATGACCTTTCAGATGCTATACAAGTGTTGGATGAAGGGTGGTTTACTACCCCAGCTTCTTTGAATGAATTAGAAATAATTTGGGAAGAATACAATCTGGCTCAGGAGAAGATTGAAACTTGTCAAAATGTGGTGGGTTGAGAATTAAGAAAAAAATTAAGATTTTAATCTGCTGAACATAAGGAGATATTGATTCTCTTTTGAGAAAGCAGGGGAAGGGTGTGATATTGTAATGGCATTTTGTTTGCTTGAAATCTTTTTTTTTTTTAAATAGTATTTTCATAGTATATCATTTAATTCTTTTACTGGCCTTATAAGAAAGGACCAGTAGATAAATGATGATTGTGGTCAAAGAGGTAACAAAATCTTTTTTCCTTTTTGCATAAGAATTTGACCTTTAGTTAACTCCCTAGCTTTGTTTCCTTGGTAATCTGATAAAATGATATTTCAACCATGTTACTAGGCAACATTGTTTATGGTAAGTATAATACCTGATTGGTAAATTACATCTGGACTGGGAGGAACAATAAATAAACTACAAATACTTAATGTGGACTCTTGCAACTGGGCATGCCCCTTGAAGGACCCAGGAAGCTATGCCTATGGAACTGTTATAAGAGATACAGTGGCTTTTGAGGGGCATGAGATTTCTAAGCCAAGGTGGCTGCCGCATCCACTAATGTGGATCTCGTCTTCTGGTCCAAGTGGCCTGTTTTATGCTGCAATATTGGACTATTAAATATTGTCTAAGTGGCCTATTGAGAGGTGGTTTTGTGGGTGGGGAAGGGGCATGAAGAATAAACTATTTCAGATGAATTCTTTATTAGCTTAGATCTTTATTTCCTCTTGCAGTTCTCTTTAGTTTGTTATATCAAGCTGAACAAAAATCTTTGTTTTCTCTTTAAAAATATTCCCTGCAACAATTGTATGTAGCACCTATGATGAGCTCTGTAATTACTGTGTTTTGAGTTGTTCCTTCTTAAGTATTGGTGGTTTCTGCCTCTGTGAATTGTACCATGAAAGTCTATTCCCTATTCATACCTAGGTTGGCCAATTGGCAACCTAACTGGCTCTGAATGAGAAACGTGAACAGGATAACTAGGCCTTTGGGAAATACCAGGAATGTTTAGTTTGGAGAAGGGATTAGATTTGGGTTATTTTTTATATTAGAGCCTAACTTCTGATTATGAAAGAAAAAACTGAGATCAGAATTCATAATTTTTGACTCCATAAAATACAGATGTTATAAGCACTTTATAAACCTTTTTCTTGCATTATTTTTTAAGATGGACACTTTTGTCCCCATTTTATTAATGAGGAAACTGAGGTTCAAAGGAGTTAATTAACTTGCTCAACATTCCATAGTTCTAAATGGTAATATGGAATTTGAACCCAGATCTGTCTGACTACAGAGTATCTTCTCTTTCCATTTAAACTGCACTGCCAAGTATATTAAAATATAATGTATTTTCATGTGATCGAGATGGAAAAGAACTGCTTCTTTTGCTTTGTTTTGTTTTGGTAACTTGAGCCAAAAAAAAAACAAAAAACAAAAAACAAAAACCAAACCCGTTGCCGTCAAGTTGATTCCAATTCCTAGCGACCCTATAGGACAGACTAGAACTGCCCCATATGGTTTCCAAGGAGCACCTGGTGGATTTGAACTGCTGACCTTATGGTAGCTCTTATCCACTACACCAACAGGGTTTCCATGGCTTGAGCATAGGAAAGTAATTCCAGGTAGAGAGGGAGAGGGCTTAATGTATTCAAGTAGTACAAATGTGATTTTTTTAAAGCAAATATTTGTTTCTACCACTGCTGATATTTCAGGACTGACTTTTAGCCTTCATTGCCTTAAAGGTCATTTGATATACTGGAGAATATATTATTGAATAATACAGACTCATAATTGCCACTCAAATGAAGTTGCTATTTTGTTTCCTTATTATACATAGTTTAGACCTTAGACTTATTATTTTCATTTATGTATTTTTCACAGTTTCTTGACATAGTTGCCACATTTTTTTTTTAAATGAAAGAAGTAGGTTTTGTCTTTATAGTTATAAAGTGATCTGGTTCAGCTTAAGCAAAAAAAAAAAAAATATCCCCAAATCCTCACTTATAAGTGTATGTGCCAGACACTGTCATAGGTGGTGGAAACACAAATTGTCTAAGACACAATCCTGTCTTTATCTTTCTTGGGTGCAGGATGGATATATAAATAGATAATTTCAATATAGTGTTAGGTACTATAACAGAGATAATGCATAAGGTTCTTGGATCTCTCTCACGTATTTCGAATATAGCCTCTTGGGAGATTTGGAGATTTTATCCTTATGGAGTTTAACTGAATCTTGAAGGATGAGTAGATGAAGTTGAGGGTGGGAAGAGAGTAGGAGGGAGGCAACGTGTAATTAGTAATGTTGTCGTTGTTAGGTGCCATTGAGTCAATTCCGACTGATAGTGAATCTATAGCACAGAGTAGAACTGCCCCATAGGGTTTCCTAGGCTGTAATCTTTATGGAAGAAGATTGTCAGGTCTTTTCTTCCATGGAGCTGCTGGATGGGTTTGAACCGCTGACCTTTTGGTTAGCAGCCAAGTTCTTAACCATTGTGCCACCAGGGATCCTTAATTAATAATAGGAACTTATATAATTTTCTCAAGAAAACCCAAAATTTCACTGTTACAGAAATAATGGGGAAAAATAAAGTAGAACAGGATTATTGAACTTAAATGTCCTTATTTTTAATTAAGGGAAAGAAAGCTCTGTCAGTTTGGTGGTCTAAATCCTATGTTTGGAGAATGTCACACTGAATGCTCCTTAGAAGCGAGCATGGCAAGACTTCCTCTCACGTACTTTGGACATGTTATCAGGAGGGAGAAGGACATCACGCTTGGTAAAGTAGTGGGTCAGCGAAAAAGAGGAGGACACCCAATGAGATGGATTGTCACAGTGGCTGCAACAGTGGGCTCAAACATAGCAAGAATTGTGAAGATGGCATAGGACTGGACAGTATTTTGTTCTGTTGTACATAGGGTTGCTATGAGTCGGAAGCAACTTGACGGCACCTAACAACAACAGCAATGTTGAATTTTACTTATTTTAAGAGATACTTTTTTTTTTTTTTTTAAATATAGGTCAGTGTATAAAAAACATCCTATGTATCAGTGATGGTTATTTTTTTTTCCTTCCTCCAGAATGAAGTGAATATTTTGATTGCTAAAAGAAATGAAGTGCAACAGAAGCTGTACACGGCAGTAGAAGTTTTTATTCTGGAAGTAGATGAGTTACCTCTTAGTAAACGCTTAAAGACATTGCAGGTTGGAATTAAGAAATGAATTAAATATAAGCTAACATAAGGTTAACATTTGAGAGGTAAAATTAGCATTTTTCTTGAGACTTCAGATAGCACTGATGCGTTGAGAAGTTTTCTTTACTGAATTCTGATTTCTTTTTAATTCTGATTTCTTTTTTTTAATCTGAGTGATGTCTGTTCACAATTTTGAATGCAATTGAAAGCTGATTAGGAACTCTTTACCTTGAAGCTAATTGCTTAAAATTTATATTAATATGTTTATTTGTATATATGTATCCTGATAATAAGATAAAATGTCCAGACACTTTAGCCTTGCTAGAGCAACATTCATTGGGGAAACTCATGGAGACGGGCAGGAGCAGTAGCAGGCATGTGGGCCCCTGTTGCCCATTGCATTCTAGCAGAAAATCTAGTAGGACCTTCTGTCTGAGTTAGGGAGGGGGTCCCTGACCCTTGAAATATGTGGCTTTTAAGCTCCATGATTGTGTATGTGCCTCCTCTGGTATGATCAGGGGTTAGAGCACAATAGCTGTATGATATGGTATGATATGGTGGAACCTTGTCTTCAGCCCTATTCTACCAGTACAGCAATGCCTTTAATTTGGGGTGAATGAGTATGACAGTGTTAAGTCATTCCATCTGTTAATGTAATATTTCTTTGTATTTATTCAGATCTTTTATCCCCTTTAACAGTATTAAAATTGTCTTCTAAAAGGTCCTGTGCATTTTTTTTGTTCATTTAACTCCTAAATATTTATAATTTTGATTGCTTTTATATTATCTTTCCATTTTCTAGTTATTTTTAATGGCACAGAAGAATATTGATTTTTATTTTTAATATTTTATTGTACTTCAGGTGAAGGCTTACAGAACAAATAGTTTCTCATGAAACAGTAGTACATAT
>NW_004443986.1:10416491-10417900 GCF_000243295.1 Trichechus manatus latirostris
AGGTACTTCTAGTGCATTTTCTTCCACAGGAGAGTCATCTGGTGTTTTAATTTGGACTCCTACTGGAACCATCCTGTCCTGTTTTTGTAAATGTTTTGATATTGTCTGCTGTTTTCGGGGCATTAAGTAGTTATTTCTCTTGTTTATTGACTGTAGATTTGTTTGTTTCGTCCCTTTTTTTAAAAAAAAATTTGACTATGTCTGAGCAGGCAGACTGCGTGGTCTTTGTTGTTTGCTCGTCTGTGCGCTCAATACTTTTCGCCTCCTTCTCCAACTTGCAGGTTCAGTCACTCAGATATGGTACAGCAGGGCAGGTCTAGCTGAAGAGGAGCCACTGGGATGGGTTGTTTGTGGCACTCACTACAGCCACCAGGGCGGGTCAGTAATCAGTGCAGGGCAGGTTCCAGTAGGTCGTGCCTGTACTGCTTGGTGGTGTAATGTCAAGCGCATGGTGCAGGTAGGCAGGATGCAGCGGGGAGATGGTTATGTGTGGAGCTAAGATGATTATGGGAGAGAGGAGAGAGGAACAGGAGTCAAAAGAGATACAAACAAACAAAAAAGAATGCTAGGGGAGCTTGCTGTTGGAATGGAGAGATGAGAGTCTATGAAATGGAGAGAAACAGAAAGGGGAAGAGGAAGAAAAGAAAAGAATGAACAAATAAAAACCAGAAAGGTTAAAGAACCCCAAAGTTCCCAGGGATCCCACCGATGCAGCTATGAGGTCTGGGGAAGTCGCTCTTAGGTGTCGCTGCACAGCCTGGCCAGAACGCGCAGAGGCATACAACGCCTGGTATTTAGGGGTCAGAAAGAGAAGGAAGACATAGAGAGACGAGAAACTGAGCAATGAAGAAAGACAAAAAGGGAAGAAGAGGGAGAAGAAAACAAAAACAAAACAAAACAAAAAAAAAGAACAAGAAAGGCCCCCCCCAAAAACAGAAAAAAAAACCAACGGAAAAGAAATGTCCTCAGGGATCCCTCCGCACGTCTGTGGAAGCCAAAGGGGAGTTCCTTGCCATGCAGCTCCGCCTGGCCAGAAAGGGCTCCCAACTCAAGAAAAGGAAAAGAAAACAAACAAACAATTCAAAACGAACAAACGAAAGCCCCGGGATCCCACCAGCGTGGTAGCCCAGACCAGGAAGCAGCTCCACACTCGAATGGAGGTCCACAGCCCCTCAGGAAAAAGCAAAGATGGCGCGCAGAGCCAGGCACTTGAGCGAAAGGAGGGGGAGGTGGTGAGAGGCAAGCAAGAAATTCAAAGAAGCAGAAAAAAAAAAAAAGCAATACCAGCAGCCAACAGATGGCACTCAGAGAGCCAGCCAGTGCGGGCTGGTGTTTCTGGAGAAGACACTGTGTCCGTGGGAAGCAGAGGAGGCCGAGTGTGGGTGAAGAAGGGTGGAGAGTGGGAAAGC
>NW_004443986.1:10418082-10458179 GCF_000243295.1 Trichechus manatus latirostris
CACCCAGAGAGCCGCCCGCTTGGGTGTGTGTGGAATCCAAGCAGCCGGTGCCTCCTGGTCAAGAGACCGTGGCCACTGGAAGCAGAGGAACAAACGAACAAAAGCCCCGGGATCCCACCAGCACGGCAGCCCAGACTGGGAAGCAGCTGCACGCCCAAATGGAGCCCTGCAGCCCCTCAGGAAGAGGCAAAGATGGCGCTCGGAGCCAGGCACTCGAGCAAAAGGAGGGGGAGGTGGTAAGAGGCAAGTGAGAAATCAAAAGAAGCAGAAAAAAAAAGCAACACTAGCAGCCAACAAATGGCACCCAGAGAGCCGCCCGCTTGGGTGTGTGGAATCCAAGCAGCCGGCGCTTCCCGGTCAAGAGACCGTGGCCGCGGGAAGCAGAGGAGGCTGACCCGGGGCGAAGAGGGTTGGGGGGTGGGAAAGCGCATACTGCAAATTATCAGCTGTTTTGTCTCCCGCTGGACGCTCCGTGAGGCTGCTTTCTCATACTCCCATTTGATGGTCTCCGATAGGAGTCCAAGATGGTGGATCCGCGCTGCGTTAGCTGGTAGGGGACCTCTACATGAATCTTCCTCGCTGTCCGTTCTCTGTTAGTTTTATCACTCCATTTGGTGCTTGGCTGAGTTCTTTATCTCTTCGTTTGATGTTTTAGGGTTTCAGGATTGTTGTATTCTCTGTTTGGCTTAGTTTTTCAGATCTTTGCTGTGGAGGGACGGCGTGGTGCTTCTGCCTAGAGCGCCATTTTGCCAGAACTCCAGAATATTGATTTTTATATACTGCTCTCTCTAGTATCCCTAGTAAACTCTCTTTTAGTTCTCATTTGTTAATACTCTCTGAGTTTTCTGTGTGGACATGTCATTTAAAAATAATAACCCTTTTATCTCTTCTTATTTTGAATTTTTACTACATTGTTTATCTTTAATACTAAATTGTACAATAACTAGGATAGATAGTATACTTGTTATGGACTGCAGAGAATGAGCTGCTCAAAAGCTGGAGAAGAGGTTGTTCCAGGACATCTGGGCACTGTCTCTTTCTATCCAGCAGGATGAAAATGTAGCTTTGATGATACTGTGTGTGGTTCAGGGACCATTGGAGCCCTACTTTGAAAGATTTCCTTAAATGATATTGCATGAAGAGTGCAAGTGTTTCCAGAATGGTGAAGTAAGCCTTGGATATAAAAGGGTATTAGTGTAGTAAAAATTTACCTTTCTACAATGCAAACCTCTACTTTGCATAGTGTCGTCGGCAACTTTGTACCCGCATTGGGGACTTTGGGACCCAACTGAAGTTACCTGAGCAGGCTTCATTTGCTTTTGATCTATGCAACCATCATTTTCTCAGGTCTTTGTGGGGTGGTTAATTAAATTGAGGACTTAAGCTAATATGGTTGTGCATGTGCACACTAATATGCATTCCTAAATTCTTCCCACCAGTGTTTATAACAGATTTTGGTTTAAAGTCTGTTTTGTCTGATATTAATATAGCCATCTCAGCTACTCTTGTGGTTATTGTTTGCCTGGAAAATTTTCATTCTATCCTTTCACCTTCTAACTGTTTCTAACTTTGGGTCTAAAATGTGTCTCTTGTCGATAGCATATAGATGGATAATGTTTTTGTAATCCATTCTGCCAGTCTCTGCCTTTTGATTGGAGAGTTTAATGCATTTACATTTATAATAATTACCAATAAGAAAGGACTTACTTCTGTCATTTTACTATTTTTTTTTGTGTATCTTATACCTTTTTTATCCTTCTTTTCCTCCAATACTACCTTTTTGTGTATTTAGTTGATTTTTTTGTAGTTACCGATTTTAATTCTTTTCTTCTTGTGTGTATTTTTTTAGATATTTTCTTTGTATTTACCATGGATATTACATTTAATATCCTAAATTTATTACAGCCTACTTTAAATTGGTACTAACTTAACTTCAGTAATATACAAAAACTTTATTCCTGCACCACTCCTCCCCCCTATATGTTGTTGCTATCACAAATTATATTTTTATATATCGTGCTCAGTAACATAAATTTATAATTATTTTTTATGCATTTGTTATTTTAAATTATGTAGGACATAACAGCTAGAGTTAACAAACCAACAATACCATAAAACTAGCCCTTATATTTGCCCATGAAGTAACCTTTACCAGAGATCTTTTTTCCTTTGTATGACTTCTAGTGATTGTCTCATGTATTTTCATTGTAATCTGAAGGACTCCGTTTAGCATTTCTTGTAGGACAGGTCTAATTGTAATGAACTCCTTCAGTCTTTCGGTTAGCAGTCATAGCTGTTAACCACTGTTCCACCAGGGCTCCTTTGTTTATCTGAGAATGTCTTAATTTTGTCCTCATTTTTGAAGGACAGTTTTGCTGGATATAGAATTCTTAGTTGACAGTTCTTTCATCACTTTAAATAAATGAACAAGCACATTTAAAATCAAAAGCGTGTTTTATAAGTTAGTGATTATGATTATTAGTTCAGTAGTCAAATGGATAAATCCGTCTCAAGATTTTTTTTCTCATTAATTGTTAGCAAACATAGGTTGAGGATTTGCAACTAAAATAATCTTTAAATCTCTTTTTTTTAAATTGTGGTGAAAATATACATAACAAAATATACGCCATCTCAGCAATTTCTGCATGTACAGTTCAGTGACATTGATTCTATTCTTCAAGTTGTATAACCATTCTTGCTATCCATTTCCAAATCATTCCATCATCATTAACATAAATTCAGTACCCTCTAAGCAAAAAAATCTCCCTTTCCAGCTGAAATAATAACTCTGTGGATAAGAATCAGGACAAAGCTGGTTCTTGTGAGGCAGAATTCAAATATACCCCTGTTTTCCCACTTCTCCAACATTTTTGACATCTGCCATTTCCCCCATGACACTCTTTCTCTGTTGGGTTTGATAATTAATTGGAATGGTCACAGAGAACTCAAGGAAATAACATAATTGCAATAGCAACTTTAATAACAGAGAAGGATGTAAACAAAGGATATAAAGAAATGAAGATATGCAAAGGGTGAGGTTCAGGAGGGATCCTAGCACGGGTCATCAGTGTCTAATAGGAGACCTCTGACATCTCAGGGGGGACCTGCTTACCCTTCCCAAAAACTAATGTTCATTTTCACCCATCAGGAAACTTTATCAGACAGGAAACTCAGTGATATCACTTGGTGAACTCAACTACTGGTTGCTCCTCTCAGCTCTTGGCTAGGGTTCAGTCTTTATACTCTGCTGTCACCATCTAGGTCTGCTCATTGTCTCTGCTTCTTCTAGTACCATTGCAGCCACTGTCTCCATCACCATCACAGGTTTACTTGGTCTGGGAGGTTCATAGAGCAGCCCCCCCCGCGATACCCCCTCACACCCCTTCACCTGGTCCAAAGGATGAACTCCTCTCCTGGCTCTTGTAGATTAGGAGGCCCCATTTGAGCCTCCCTGTTGCAGGCTTTTTATCAGTCATGGGGCAGGCCTCCCTTCCAATCAGTGTAAAGGTCAGCTACAAGATAGGGCCCTCCCAGCCAATGCTAGTAAAGATCAAACTGCACAGGGCCCACCAGCCAACCCTGGAAGAGGTCAGACTGGGCAGGGCTCCTCAGCCAATCCAGGTAGTGGTTGGTTACTGGGTGGGGCTTCCCAGCCAATCCCAGTAAAGGTCAGACCTGGTGGGGCTTCAGAACCAGGATCAAAAGACCAAGTAGTTTTTTTAAGTAAGGTAATTCCACACCATACACCCCCTCCCTCCCACCTTTGGTTACTGCTGATAATCTGGTTTCTATATATTTGCTTATTTATATAAATGAAGGTATATAGTATTTGTCCTTTTACCACTGACTTATTTTGCTTAGCGTTATGTTTTCAAGGTTCATTCATGTTGTGGCATGTGTCAGGACTTCTTTTCCCTTTATGGCTGAGTAGTATTCCATTGTGTTTATATACTACATTTTTTTTATCTATTCATCTGTTGAGGGGAATTTAGGTTGTTTCCACCTTTTGACTATTGTGAATATCGCTGTAATGAACATTGGTGTACAGGTTTCTGTTTGTGTTCCTGCCTTCACTTCTTCTGGGTATATACCTAGAATTGAGATTGCTAGATCATATATTAGTTCTGTGTTCAACTTTTTGAGGTACTGTCAAACTGTTTCCCACAGTGGCTGTACCATTTACATTCCCACTAACAATGAATGAGGGCTCCAATTTCTCCACAGTGTTGCCAACACCTGTTTTCTGTTTTTGTTTTTTTTAAAAATATTACCGTTCTAATAGGGGTCAGGTGATATCTCATTATGGTTTTGATTTGCATCTCCCTAATGGATAATGAGGAGGAGCCCTGGTGGCGCAGAGGTTAAAGCACACTTGGCAGCTAACTGAAAGGTCGGTGGTTTGAACTCAGCGGCCACTCCTCGGGAGAAGGATGTGGCAGTCTGCTTCCATAAAGATTTCCAGCCCTGAAAACTGTATGGGACTGTTCTACTCTGTCCTATAGGGTCCCTGTGATTTGGAATCAACTCGATGGCAATGGGTTTGGTTTGGTTTTTTTTTTTTTGTTTGTTTTTTTGATGGCTAATGAAAAAGCCCTGGTGGCACAGTAGTTAAGTACTGGACTGCTAATCGGAAGGTCAGTGGTTCAAACTCACAGATGCTCCTCAGGAGAAAGATATGCAGTCTCCTTCCATAAAGATTGCAGCCTTGGAAACCCTGTGGCAACAGGGTTGCTATGAGTCGGAATCAACTCTGTGGCAACGGGTAGTGGCTAATGACATTGAGCAACTTTTCATGTGCCTGTTGGCCATTTGAATATCCTCCCTGGTGAACTGTCCGTTTAGGTCCTTTACTCGTTTTTTTAAGTTGGGCCGTTTGTCTTTTTGTTGTTAAGTTGTAGAAGTGTTTTATATATTTTAGATAGTAGACCCTTATTGGTTATATGGTTCTTGAAAATTTTCTCCCCGTCTGTAGGTTGTCTTTTTACTTTTTTGATAAAGTCTTCTGATGGACAAAAGTTAATTTCTGTGAGGTTCCATTATCTATTTTGTCTTTTGCTGCTTGTGCTTTGATTAGATGGCTATGAAATACTCTATCCAAAGGCCCCTTTTTCTTTAGAACTTCGATGATAATAATCCATTGGCCATAATTATTTGAAAAGTCTAATGTCAGTTTGATTTTTGTTCTTCTGTAGGTAATCTTTTTTTCCCCTGGAAGTTTTTAAATTTTCTCTTGACTTTGTTCTTAAATTACGCTATAATATACTTAAGTTTAGATTTAACATGTATACTTCAGTACTCTCTGGGCCATTTGAATCTGAAGTTTTGTATTTTATATCTTTCTTTAATTCTAGGAAATACTTGGTAATTATTTCTTAAGATATTGGTCCCCTTTACTTTTTCTCTAATTCTGAAACATCTGTTAGATATTTAAACTTCTACTTTTATCCCCCACATATTTTAACTGTTCTTCCATTTTTTTCCTACTTTTTTTATCCCTTTCTATGCCTTTTTGGAGGGATCTTTGACTCACCTATCTAGCTCACTAATTGGTTCTTTAGTTATGTCCCTTCTGCCATTAGGTGATTCTTTTTTTTTTTTTTTTCTTTTTTAATTTCAAAGAGTATTTGTTTGATACCCAGTATCTTCAGTTGGTTATTATTTATAACTACTTATTTTTTCTTTGCATTTCATATCTTCTCTTTTTGGTGAGAATATTTGTTATGCTTATTTTGAGTTCTTACTATTGTCTAGCCCACTAATTTTGCTTTTGTCTTTTTTTAAAATTTTTTTATGTTTTCCCATACAAAAATTTATACATACATTGTTATGTGACTCTAATTGCTCTCCCCGTGCTGTGACAGCACACTTCTGCTTTCCACCCCTGATTCCCCAAGTCCATTCAACCAGCTCCTAACCCTCTCTGCCTTCCCATCTCACCTCTGGACAGAAGCTGCCCATTTTGTCTCTTGTATCTACTTGAGCTAAGAGGCACACTCCTCACGAGTATCACTTTATGTCCCACACTCCAGTCCAATCCCTGTCTGAAGAGTTGGCCTCAGAAATTATTTTAGTTCCGGGCTGATAGAGAATCCAGGGGCCATGCTTTCCAGGGTACCTCCAGTCTCAGTCAGACCATTAAGTCTGGTCTTCTTACTAGAATTTGAGTTCTGCACCCCATCTTTCTGCTGCTCCATCAGGGACTTTCTGTTGTGTTCCCTGTCAGGGAGGTCATTGGTGGTAGCCAGGCACCATCTAGTTCTTCTGGTCTCAGGCTGATGAAGTCTCTGGTTTATGTGGCCCTTTGTGTCTCTTGGGCTACTACACTTCTTGTGTCTTTGGTGTTCTTCATTCTCCTTTACTCCAGGTGGTTGGGACCAATTGATGCATCTTAGATGGCTGCTAGCAAGCTTTTAAGACCCCAGACACCACTCATGGAAGTAGGATGCAGAACATTTTCTTAATAAGCTTTGTTATGCCAATTGACCTAGATGGATGTCCCCTGAAAGCATGGTCCCCAGACCTCTACCCCTGCTACTCGGTACCTCAAAGTGTTTGATTGTATTCAGGAAACTTCTTAGCTTTGGTTTAGTCCAGTTGTGCTGACTTCCCCTGTAGTGTGTGCTGTCCTTCCCTTCACCTAAGATCGTTCTTATCTACTATCTAGTTAGTAAATAACCCTCACCCCCCCCACCCTCATAACCATCAAAGAATGTTTTCTTCTGTGTTTAAACCTTTTCTTGAGTTCTTATAATAGTGGTCTTATACAATGTTTGTCCTTCTGTGATTGACTAAATTCACTCAGCATAATGACCTCCAGCTTCCTCCATGTTATGTTTCACAGCTTCATAGTTGTTCTTTATCATTGCGTGGTATTCCATTGTGTGGAGATACCATAATTTGTTTATCCATTCGTCCATTGATGGGCACCTGGGTTGTTTCCATCTTTTTGCTATTGTTAACAGTGCTGCAGTGAACATGGGTGTGCATGTGTCGGTTCGTGTGATGGCTCTTATTTCTCTAGGATATATTCCAAGGAGTGGGATAGCTGGATCATATGGTACTTCTGTTTCTAGCTTTTTAAGGAAGCACCAAATCGATTTCCAAAGTGATTGTACCATTTTACATTCCCACCAACAGTGTATAAATGTTCCAGTCTCTCCATAACCTCTCCAGGATTTATTGTTTTGTGTTTTTTGGATTAATGCTAGCCTTGTTGGGGTGAGATGGTATCTCATTGTAGTTTTGATCTGCATTTCTCTAATGGCTAATGATCGTGAGCATTTCTTCATGTGTCTGTTAGTAGCCTGAATATTTTCTTTGGAGAAGTGCCTGTTCATATCCTTTGCCCATTTTTCAGTTGGGTTATTTGTCTTTTTATTGTTGAGGTTTTATAGTATCTTGTAGATTTTAGAGATTGGATGCCGATTGGATTTGTTGTAGCCAAAAATTTTTTCCCAGTCTGTAGGTTGTCTTTTTACTCTTTTGGTGAGGTCTTTTGATGAGCATAAGTGTTTGATTTTTAGGAGCTCCCAGTTATCTAGTCTCTCTTCTGGTGCTTGTGCATTGTTACTTAATGTTCGTATTGTGTTTATGCCACGTATTAGGGCTCCTAGTGTTGTCCTTATTTTTTCTTCCATGATCTTTATCTTTTTCAATTTTATATTTAAGTCTTTGATCCATTTTGAGTTAGTTGTTGTGCGTGGTGTGAGGTATGGGTCTTGTTTCAGTTTTTTGCAGATGGATATCCAGTTATGCCAGTACCATTTGTTAAAGAGACTGTCTTTTCCCCAATTAATGGACTTGGGGCCTTTGTCAAATATCAGCCGCTCATAAGTGGATGAATTTATGTCTGGGATTCTTAATTCTGTTCCATTGGTCTATGTGTCTATTGTTGTACCGGTACCAGGCTGTTTTGACTACTGTGGTGGTATAATAGGTTCTAAAATCAGGTAGTGTGAGGCCTCCCACTTTATTCTTCTTCTTGAGTAATGCTTTACTTATTCGGGCCCTCTTCCTGATTTTGCTTCTTCTTATAAAGTGGCTTCGTGATATTTTTTTTAGAGTGCTTGTGTTATTCATATATTTTGTCCTCCCTTCTAACTTCTCCCAGGATCTCATATTCCCTTGGGATGATAAACTGCCTTAGTGCTGAGAGTACTGGGGCAAGGGAAAGTCTGGACCACAACTTGTACCACTTCAGATTGGGTTAGAGAAAAGGATGGGGTATTTCTCAGAGTGGAGAGAAGTCTGGGCTTGACTACTCCCTGTTTGCCTCTCTCCAGATGATCTTACTCTTCAGTGAATCTCCCCGTCCCTCTACCTCAGCCACTGCTGTATTCCAGAGGTTACCACCCTTGGGTGTAAATGCCTGTCAAATGTTTAGGAGAAAAAGAAAGGAGGGAGAATGCTTAGGGGTGGCCAACTCTTCTGTACTGGTTATCAGTTTTTGCCTCATCTGTGTTGTGTTGTGCTTGTATAAACCTGTGGCCTCTTGTTGGTGTTGGGCTGGTGCTGCTGCCAGTCTGAGGGAAAGAGAAAGGCACAGGTTACCTTTCCCCACAGGCTATTCTGTGCTGTGGTGTAGGACTTTTCCAACTTGGCAGTGGCTGTACTCATTTACTGCTAAGCACCAACCATCCTCTCCTTTTCCAAGGATTTTTCAGAATTTTTTTTTTAATTGTGCTTTAGATGAAGGTTTACAGAATAGTTTCTCATTAAACAGTTAGTACACATCTTGTTTTATGACAGTGGCTAACAACTGCACGACATGTCAGCACTGTCCCTTCTCAACCTTGGGTTCTCGATTACCAGCTTTCCTGTCTCCTCCTGCCTTCTTATCCTTGCTCCTGGTCTGGTGTGCCCATTTAGTCTCATTTTGTTTCATGGGCCTGTCTCATCTTTGGCTGAAGGGTAAACCTCAGGAGTGATTTCATTACTGACCTAAAAGGGTGTCTGGGGGCCATATTCTTGGGGTTTCTCCAGTCTCTGTCAGGCCAGTAAGTCTGGTCTTTTTTTGTGAGTTAGAATTTTGTTCTACATTTTTCTCCAGCTCTGTCCAAGACCTTCTCTTATGATCCCAGTCAGAGCAGGCAGTGGTGGTAGCTGGCCACCATCTGGTTGTACTGGACTCAGTCTGGTAGAGGCCGTGGTAGTTGTGGCCCATTAGTCCTTTGGACTAGTCTTTTCCTTGTATCTTGTTTTCTTCATTATCAGAATTTCTTGATAAAAATTTCTAGGCTCTATTAAGTTTTCCTCTTGTTTCTGTAGCATTTCTAGGGTTTATTCATAGAAAGAGACAGCAGGCTGTGCTGGCTTTCTGTCTTGTCTCTTCCGGTCCTTTTTAAAATGCTTTTAAGTACATATACATAAATATGTTCAATGTTTTTTTTCCTGAATTGAAATTATATTGTATATTTTGGTGTATAGTTTATTTTTTTTTAGTAATAAGTCTGGGAAACTTCCATCTCAGGATAACCTGTAGTGATTCTTATTTAAAGTCATGGAGAGGAGGGTAATTTCTACTTAAAAATGTAAGAGTATAAAACTTGCTATTTATAACCTTAATTCAGTTAATATATTTACTTGCACTATTAAAGCATAAATAAAGTTCCTTTTAGGTAGCTTTTTGTTGTTTTCATCTCTTTCTAATGATTTTAAGTATTATTTATACAATTCTCAAGGATGAGGACTCAATATACTTGCTTTTGTGTCTCTTGGATACTAACACAATGCTTGAATTCCATGATACCCAGTTAATAAACACTTTAATAAACAGAAATACATCTTTCTGCAGGATTTGTCAGCCTCCTTAGAAGCAGTGTATGGACAGGCCAAAGAAGGGACAAACTGTGAAGAAATACTTAAGAAATTCTATGAATGGAAGTGTGGTAAAAGAGAGGAGTTCACCAATGTTAGAAGTGAAACACAGGCTTCTCTCCAACGTCTTGTAGGATGGTTCCATAGCACCTTAAAGGTAATAAGGGCCCCTAATAGTGTTTGTACATAAACCAGGGACTGTGTTCCTTTTTAAAT
The DNA here is from genome assembly GCF_000243295.1 of Trichechus manatus latirostris. Classification (NCBI taxonomy): domain Eukaryota; kingdom Metazoa; phylum Chordata; class Mammalia; order Sirenia; family Trichechidae; genus Trichechus; species Trichechus manatus. Next base: position 10,428,115 of record NW_004443986.1, read on the forward strand.
TTCCAAATGTAATGTAATTCTTTTCTTTGAGAGAATATTGGGGGGTGGGTAGGGTAACAAGGGAAAGAGGGAGGAAAGCAGGGAACAGGAAGAGGGAGGGAGTGTGTGTGTGTGTGGTTGTATGATAGGATGGAGGAGTGAAGGATTTACATTCTTTGTTTAGGACATATATGAAAACAACCTTAATGAGGCTGTGTTACATGATATCACTGTAGTTTATTACAAGTGTACTGTATATTTTACAGGTATAGTGTGGAAATAAGAGTATGCGTGTATATATATGTGCTTTAGAGTGTAGTAGAACTTTTGCCTTTATTCTTTTTTTTTTTTTTTTTTTAGCAAGAGATACATATTCTAGCATTGGTGGCTAAATAGTCATGCTTAAAATAATATTTTCTTCATTTTGGTAGTGTGTAAATCTTTTAAGTTTTAGCTATCTTAAAGATTTTAAAGATACTTCAGATAAATGGGAAACATTAGTCTCAGTTGATATTAGATATTTAAAAAGATCTTTTATGTATCGTCCTTTTTGGTTCTTATTTATTATCAGTAAAGATGCTGTGTAAGTTTCCAAAAAGCTTGGGGGCATGTGATTTTGCATAATATATTCAGAACCATAATTGAGTTTTGGCCTAATTTTGTTATTGATTCTGTGCTCTTCTACCTGTTTTATAACTTGCTGAGAAAGGGCAAGGACAACCATGGTGTTATCTATCTTATCTGTGGAATTACTTCCAAACATATATTTCTAGCTTTGCTTTGGGGGAAAAAAATTCTTTAATCTCCAGCTACTTCAAGTACTTCTTGTTTTTGGTACTTCGTCGATACATTAACATAACTTAGTTATTTCTTTGCCTTTCTTTTGTTGTTATTGATCATAAATGTGTTCCTCTTCAGGTTAGTTTTCAAGATGTGGCTATTTTTCCTTTCCTTTCCATTTTCATAGCTGTTGCCCTAATCCAGATCTCCATAATCACAACACTGAATCTCTGAAATCAGAGTGACTGCTTGTGACCCTTTATGTTCTGTATCTTATATTTTGGGACCATGATTTTATTCTATTTAACACTTATTATAAAGTATATTTCCTGATAGAAAATATCTTTGCTTTCCTAATGAAATGGGAACTATTCTATGTTTAATTTTTAACTAAAAGTTAATCTGCAGATTCCTAAATACTAGTAGGTCATTAGTGAGTACCAGCTATAATCGTATCCTCTCTTTGTTCAGGAGATGATATTGTGTGCCTACTACGTGTCAGATTAAATTTGCCACCTGAGTATTCAGTGTTCTTAGCCAGACCGCTGCTTTTAGTCTTCTCCAAAATCATCTTCTTGGCCTTTTCCCTGTTTTTCCTCCTGCTTTTCCTCTGGATTTTTCCCTCTCCACTCTAAAGCACAAATTACAAAAGAAGAGGTTTCTTTAGGCGTGTGAAATCTCTCCTCAGATACCTAAAAATACGCAAGTTTTATGAGAGTAGATAATTTATCTTTCTTGTGTATCCGTATTTTCTCCGCATTGCCCAGTGCATAGGCGAATGCTTTACACCTAGCTCTAAAGATACAATGAATGTAAATTGCATTAATTGTATTTGATATTTTATGTTTTTATATTTGCAAATGAGGTTTTTGATCTAACTGTGGAGGAAACACTGACGGCTGAAGACACAATTGATACTGTTGATGAAATCCTAGAGAAGACTGAGTCAAGTGTCTGCAAAGAGCTGGAAATGTCTCTCATTGTGAGTATTGATACTCTATTATTGCTTCCTCTGAAGCAATATGGTTTCTCTTGCTAGTTAGAAAGTATTAACCAATAATATGGCTTTTCTTGCTAGTTAGAAAATATTAAGACTTTCTTCTTATAGATCTGTTTGAAGGAGACTTACTTCAAGTAATCTTACACGTTGGAGCCCTGGTTGCGCAGTGGTTAAGAGCCTGGCTGGTAACCAAACGGTCGGCAGTTCAAGTCTATCAGCCACTTCTTAGAAACCCTATAGGGCAGTTTGACTCTGTCCTGTAGGGTCTCTATGAGTCAGAATCGACTTGATGGCAACAGGTTTTGTTTTTTTTTTTTTTTTTAAAAAATATGTGAAAATCTTATTCTTCCACAGGGTGGCATTTTCAATTTAATAGGATATTTCGCATTAAAAAAAATCTGATGTTTAATTTAAAGAAAACCTCTGTTAATCTAAGTGGTTCAGGTTTCTATGTCATTTGATTCTTGAGTCCATCATACCCATTGACTAAAAGACAAGACTCCTTAAAGTTTGTGAAAATTTATAATAAAATCTGTATGAACTCTGGAAGTGGACAAACAAGATTATTAGCCCCCTTTCTCTATTGTGTGTATTCTGTATTGCTGTGTCAAGTTAAAAATTAGCATAACTCCTCAGAGGAACATTTTGTAATTTTAACACTGCTCATTGGAGCTCTTTCCCAGTTATTTAGTCTGCTTTTCAAAGTCTCAGGGGTTATGTTTTTAATTTTATTTCTTTCGTTTTTACTTTTGGCAATTTTATTCATATTAGCATTAAAAATACATTATGCACTACTCTATTACCCTTTTTGTCAGATATTCCTGATTTAGGTTGTTTAGTCAGACTTGATTTTAGAAGTAGTTGTTAATAGATGAGTTCTAAAATTAATTTTAAGTGTTGACGTTCTATATATTGTTTATTGTATTTAGCATGTTAGTAGCTCTAATTTTCTTTAATACTATACTCCAGAGAGCTTCAGGAATAACAATGTAATGGGAAGAAATTTCCCACATGAACATCTTTGATATATCAATCTCTGTCCTGTCTAGGAAGAGACTTGTGTTTAAGGAGTATTTTGAAATGATAGAGAATTTGTCAAAGGTATCATCTCTGAAGATTATCCATTGTTATTGAAGTTTCTAACTATTTTGGATACTCCTTTGTGTGTAATTCTATGTGTGTGATTTCATTTAGGACCAAGGTGATCCAGACAAGGAGATCATTTTAAATACATACAGTCAAGTACTGCAAAAGATTCGTTCAGAAGAAAGGCTCATTGCCACAGTACAATCCAAGTACAAGGACAGTGTTGAGGTTGGATTACACTTTCTCTTGTTGGTCTAAAAGACTGATGCTTTGCACTTTTTAATTTATATATTTTTCTCAAGTAATTTAATAACCAGTGTGTAGGTGAATTATTATTTCTAGAAAAACAGTATAACTGTTGCTAGTGGTATATAATTAAATTTACAATACAATGGAGATGGTGTCTTTTGTTAATATAAGCATATTGAGTTTTTTGAGTAAGTCTGAAATTCTTTGATTTTCTTATGTCCTTTAAAACATAACTTTTATCTGAATTTTCTTTCTGCCTATGCAGGTTTACTGTAGAAAATTTGCTGTATACAAAAAGAAGAAATAAAAACATTGTTTATAATCTCCTTAGCCTAAGAGATATAGTCATTGTTAGTTTCAGAGTATTTCCTTTTTGGCTGGTTGTTTACATGGGTGCATATTTATTATATGCGTTGCATTATTTGTAAGCTACTTCAAAAATGTTTTCTTTACTTAATGATGTATTATGAACACCTTCCCATGTGATTAATGATTCTTCCCTGATGTCATTTTGAGTGGCTAAATCATTATCCTTTGTATGATATATACAACATTATTTAACCTTTCATCTGTGTTGAACATTAAGGTCACTTCCAATTATATTCTACTGTCAATAACACTGCACATAATATTTCCTCAGAATAGGAATTTTAATTTGGAATTTTAATTAGTGAGGCAAAGAGGATGAACATTGTTTAAACGTGATATATATTCTCAAACTGCTTTTGGGAAAGATTTCAGTTTACTTCCTCACTAGCACTTCTTATTTACATCCTAACTAGTAATGCATGTCTCACTGTACTTCTTAGCTTGAAGTATTTGGTTTATCTTTGCACTTTGATTGCTGGAACTGATATGCTTTTAAATAGAATTCTGGATAATTGAGAAATCAATTGGTAGAATTGTTTTGTTGAAAGCTGAGAATCTCTTAGTGCTTCAATTTGAACTCAGTAAATACTAGTTGAATCTTAATAGAGAAATGATAAATGGTCAGTAAGTTGACTGATATGTTTGAAAATATAGTAACCTCTTTTTCTCACTTAGTTTAAGAAGCAGATTATTGAATGGTTAAATAAAAGTGTCAGTGTGGATCACTTGCTATCCATTAAGAAGACACTGAAAGGCTTAAAAGCTCAACTGAGATGGAAATTGGTTGAAAAGAATAATTTGGAAGAAGTAAGGAAACAGTTGCTTCTTACTGAACTCTGTGCTTCATTTTACTTAGGCTGTGCTGCATAAAATTAATGCATAAGCATACTCTTTAAAATAAGAGAACGATTATTCATGTTGTTTTATATGCTTTATTGTTTTTCCTCTGTGCATGTGAATAAGATTCTGATTACATTAATAGTGTAACCATTTTCTCATGTCATTAAATTTTTTTTAAAAACAATTTATAGGCTGCCTTGGTTTTTAGTAATATGGGCATTTTAGAATAATTTTTAAAACTCTTTTGGTTTGGACTGTTAACCATGTTCATTATAATACAAGCCTAGTATGTGCAAATTATGGAGTCTCTGAGTAGCACAAACAGTTAAGCACTCGAAAGGTTGGTGGTTTGAACCCACGCAGAGACCCCTCAGGAGACAGGCCTGGCGATCTGCTTCTGAAAAGTCACAGCCTTAAAAGCCCTATAGAGCAGTTCTACTCTGCACACATGGGGTCAACACATGTTTTGGAATGTGTTGGAATTGACTCAGCCACAACTAACAGCAAAAACATATTGCAAATATTAGGGTGATTCCTCAAAGGCAGAATTTTGTCAGATAGTGTTCTTAAGACTGTGATGTCTTTTGCTAACTTTCTTTTTATGGCTGGACATAATACTTCTTACAAATATTTTAAGTTGTTTTTATATGATAATAGAACTGGATGGATTAGGATGCTCTAATCTGGACTAACCTTCTTTTTTAGGATTGATACTTTGAGAATAAGCTGGCAATTTTATATGTTATCCTGAGAATTCAATTTAAATACAAAAGAGATCTATGTTATGTGTTAATCCAATTTGAATTGGCCTCTTACTCTTCTGAGCAGTTAATTGGGGGTGGTATAGGGCTACTTCAGAGCTAATTTAATAGCTCTTAAGGTTTATCCAGTTTTATTCTGTTATGGGCTATGGGGAATGGGGTCTTCTTTAGTTTGATTTTTCACCTTTTAGAGAGTTGTATCTGACTTTTAAAGTATGTATACCTTTTAAGATGACTTATTCGTTATCATTGGAGTTTTATGGAATTTTTGTGATTACTGTATTGTCTTTCCTCTGGTAGACACTGTAGACATTTACTTACCTTTTTTTTGTTAAACCAAATCTCATCTAGAAAATGATTGCAAGGATTTCAATTGTATTTTTGTCCTATCTTATATTTGCTTTATGATGGCTGTTGATTATCTTTATCTTGTAGAAAATCTAAAGCAAATTAAGAGTCAAGAAAAAGCTCTGTAACTGATTTTATGTATTCATTTTTTATAATTCATTTTTGTAGGTTTTGGAAAAGTCATGTGAGAATAAGCTGATCTATATATAATTCAGCAAGTGTTTATGTGGGTCAGTTATGTGCTGGGTATTGAAGGATACATAGAAATCAGATAAAGAGCAATTTGCTGTAGAAGTTGCACTAATTCTCACTAGGAAGACTTGTCTTAGTCTGCTTTTAAGCCTGTAAAGATCATTTTTTCTTTCTTATTAAAGTGTGATGACCATGATGGATCTGAAGTTGAGAAAATGAAACAAGAAATAGTTCAGTTGCGCAATAGTGTCTTTCAGGAAATTTATCATGAGCAGGAAGAATATGTAAGTATTTGATTCTTTGAAGTTTTGAATTAGGTTTTTATGTAGAAGTTGAATTCAAGTATTGATTTTATGGAATGGACTATAATCACAAGGCTAGAGGTGTTTTGGCAGCCCTGGGGTGCAGATGGTTAGGTGCTCGACTACTAATCAAAAGATTGGCAGTTCAAACCCAGCCTGAAGTGCCTCGGAGGAAAGGTCTGGCAGTCTGCTTCTAAAAGGTCACAACCATGAAGACCCTATGGAGCGCAGTTCTACTGAGAAACACATGAGGGTCTCCATGAGTCAGAATCGATTCGGTGGCAACTGGTGGTAGAGGTACTATATTGGCATAGTAATGTTTATGTGAATTTAGAAATTAATTTCTGATAACAAAATAATTCATGACCATTGCAGCACATTTGGAAATTACAGAAAATTATAAGGAAGAGAAGACATCACCTGTAACTTTCCTACTCAGTGGTAGCAGTGGTATTCACTGTTAACTGTCAGCTTCCTTTTAGTCTTCTTTCTGCTTGCTTTTAGAAGAAATGAGATTATACCACAAATATACTTCTTAAAAATAATTTTATTTTGGTAAAATATATATAACAAAATTTGTCATTGAATCATTTTAAGTGTTCATTAATTAAATTCACCGTATTGTGCAGTCACCACAGTTATCTATTTCCAAGATTTTTAACACCCCAAACAGAAACTCGGTACCCCTTATGCAATAACTCACCATTCTGCCTTCTCCCCAGCTCCTGATAACCACTAATAAACTTTTGTCTCTGTGCATTTGCCTATTCTAGATAATTTCCTATAAGTGGGATCAGACAGTATTTATTCTTTTGTGTCTGACTTATTTCACTCAGCATAATGTTTTCAAGGTGAATACATATTGCTGCATGTATCAGAACTTCATTTCTTTTTATGGATGAATAATATTCCATTGTATGGATATACCATACTTTGTTTATCCATTCATCTGTTAATGGACACGTGGGTTATTTCCACCTTTTGGCTATCGTGAATAATGCTGCAGTGAGCGACGGCGTACAAGTATCTGGGAGAACCGCACTTTTGCATACTGCTTTCTTCTGTTTAACATAAAGTCATTAAATAAGGATATTTTCTTTTTTTCTGTAAGAACATTTTTGCATAATGCTGCAATGAAAACATTGATGGGGCAGCATAATGTAGTTAAAGAATATAACAAATAAAACCACCTGGTTTTGGGGAGTGTCTTAGTCATCTAGTCCTGCTATAACAGAAATACCACAAGTGGATGGCTTTAACAAAGAGAAATTTATTTCTTCACAGTAAAGTAGGCTAAAAGTCCAAATTCAGGGCATTGGCTCCAGGGGAAAGCTTTCTCTCACTGTCAGCCTTCTCATCAGTGTTCCCCTGGACTAGGAGCTTCTCTGTGCAGGGACCCTGGGTCCAAAGGACGTGCTCTGCTCCTGGTGCTGCTTTCTTGGTGGTATGAGGTCCCCCTTGTCTCTCTGCTCACTTCTCTGTTTTATATCTCGAGAGATTGCCTCAGGACACAATTCAGTCTTGTAGATTGAGTCCTGCCTTACTAACACAACTGCTTCCCATCCTCCCTCATTAACATCATAGAGGCAGGATTTACAATGTACAGGAAAATCACACAATACCGGGAATCATGGTCCAGCCAAATTGATGCACACATTTTTGGGGGGACATAATTCAGTCCCTGACAGGGAGGAAGTTCTGTCTTTTCTACCACTAATTATGTGATTTTAAGATTAAATTTTTTGCAAGGATCTTCAATTTTCACATTTGCTTCAAAGTGACTTTTGTAGAGCTACATATTTTTCTTTTAGGATTTTTATATTTTTCTCCTAAATGAAATTACCATTATTTTTAAATGTCACTGTGTTCTTAATATTTTGATAAATGAGTTTTAAGATGCAAATTGGTGTGTTATCACACTTTTTCAATACAGTACCTGTGGAAGTGAGCTATAGACCTTGAGCTTAGGCAAGAGCTTCTGCTTATATATGTATATAAAGCTTAAAATTGGAAACTAAGTTTTTCTTGTCTTAGTAAGATAGTCATTTAGATCTATACTGACACCTAGTTTTCATTTGTTATTTCATGAAATACAAGGCAAAATCAATGATTATGCATCTTGTTAGATATATAGTAAGAAAGATGCTGATGTTATTTTTTCCCAATTGAATATATGTCCCAACTGAATATATATTAATTAACAATAAAAATAATCTGTTTTTAACTTTAGGCGAAGCTGAATAGCTTGGTACAGAAATGGTTCCCTGAGCTGCCTCTGCTTCATCCTGAAATAGGATTACATAAATACATGGTAAATTGTGGTTTCACTGAGAATTACCACTCTGCAGAGAGTGTTGAAAAGTGACAGTGTTAAAATTGTGAGTCAGTATTAGACTTACAGTATCTTTACTGTAAAAATGTTCCTTATGAATAGTTCCTGACTATTATAGAACTTCTTCTCAAGTCTGTCTTTAATAGTGGCATAGTGCATATTTTTATGTGGATTTGCATGTTTTCCCTTTTCCTTATGCCCACTCAATACATTGCATGACATTTATTTGATTTGTAGCTGTTTATTTTTGAAGTGATAAGTAAATAATTTTTAACTGCTATATGAAGAGTTCGGATAAAAGCAGAATAGTGCCAGTCATAAGGAATTTAAGTAGAAAGTATCTTTTAAGTTTAAGCAGGTTGGGAGACGATTCTAGAGAAGTTGGTTAAGGTAGAGATATTGATGTGGGTATGGTTTGCTATGTAGGCAGGATTCAAAGGCTGGGAGATCAGTGTATTAGAAAGGTAGTATGGAGCAGGATTGGTGAACTCTTGTGCTCAGGGCAAAATCTGTTAGATCTGTGTTTTATATTGCCTACTAGGGATGAGGGACTAACTGAGATATTTATTCTTCACAGCTGTCATTAAGTCACAGTAATAGTTTAGATGTAGTACAGTAAGGGATGTTGACATAGACATGTGATTTTATTACAAATAATGTGAGATTAAAGTCTCTTAAATTGTTAAGCAATTACTGTAAAGTCTTTCAAGACTGGACTTTAAAATGATGTGAGTTTTTCTTGGGAATTATTTAATTCTGGCTTTAGTGATTTATCTCATGTTGTATGAGTAATTTTTAAATTATAATTTTTTAATTATATAGTTCCTATATAAGTCTTCTATATAGGAACTATATAAGTCCTCTACAGTGAAGATATATGACTTGAAAATTAATGGTTTTTTAAAAAATGCCATTCTCCTTTATTGTGGAATGTTACAAAAAGGTTTAAATCATGGCTTATGAAAGCCTTTAATGACTTTAAGATGTTAAACTGTAATTTATGCTTAGGAATCACTCTTTATAGTCACTGATTATATAATATTGTGGATTAATTAAATATACAGACAACACTTTAATAAAACCCAGAAAACATTCCCACAACCCTTCTTGCTAAAACTACCCTACAATAAAATTTAGCTTGATTTAAAATGGAAACCATGGTGGCATAGTGATTAAGAGTTCAACTGCTAACCAAAAGGTTGGCAGTTCGAATACATCAGGCACTCCTTGGAAACCCTTTGGGGGCAGTTCTACTCTGTCCTGTAGAGTTGCTATGAGTCAGAATCCACTCGATGGCAATGGGTTTTTTTTGTTTGTTTTGATTTAAAATGTTGAGTATCTGGGTGTAGTGCAAAAAAGTATTCCTTGTAACAAGTAGCAGGAATATCTAGTAGATTTAAAATATATGAAAGGCATTTTCACTTTTGAGGTACCCACTTAAAGCAGTGGCAGAGGTGTTACTTAGTAGTCATGATTTTTAAATATTTCTCATTCCCATTATGCAACCACTTTTTTTTCGGTCATCATTTTAATATTTTAGAAAACATACGAGTTTGTCAAGTAAACTTCAGGGTTTCTCAGAAGCATGTCTGATTAGTACCAGCCATCTCCAGAATCTATTCTAGACCTGTAGCAGCAATTAAATGTATGGTGATTACACTTTGGATGGGAGCAGTTCAAGAGCCAGGAACTGGAAAAAATACAAACTTTCAAACATTTTTACTTTATTGGTTTCTCCAGTAGGGTTGATAATGTCTATTCTGTCTAATAGTGTGTAACTAATTATGGAGCCTTGGTGGCATAGTGGTTAAGAGCTCAGCTGCTAACTTAAAGGTCAGCAGTTTGAAACCACCAGCTGCTCCTTGGAAATCCTATGGAGGCAGTTCTACTCTGTCCTATAGGGTTGTGACAGCAATGAGTTTGTTTGTTTGTTTTTGATTAATTATGTTGATGATTTGAAAGTGCTGGGATTGTTTGGATTCTTCAACTGTAACAAAAACTTATACCTAGAACTCTGATGGCCTTCTTACCATGAGCTTGGAACGGGATCTTCTTGATGCTGAGCCCATGAAGGAACTTAGTAGCAAGCGTCCTCTGGTATGTTCTGAGGTTAATGGGCAGATGATTCTTTTAAAGGTAAGTTTGAGTGGGTGGTTGTGTTACTTTTCAGGAAAGTAAAAACCCACTTTTTGTTTTCTAAAAGTGTATAAGTTGACTGGCATGATGATTGTGGATCCAGTTTGGTTGCCTGGACTAATTTTGAGTTTAAACTTTCCTCATTTCCCTAAATAATATATGTGTGTAATAGGATATATTTGCTTTCTTTTTTAGGGTAAACTTATTACATTCTGTCAAATGGTTTTTTTTAAAGTTCTTGCTTTTTGCTTTGAAATCTCAGCTCTTTTGCCAACAGAGTGTAATACTCCTTAATTTCTTTTCTTCACTAAACGGAGAAACTGTTAATTATGATTATAGGATAATTAATTTGGCTTTAGTGGCTAAGCTATAGGTAGAATTGTTCTTTCCTTTCCATATTACAGTATTCAAAGCAGATAGAAATAAAGTATTTATTTTCTCTTATATAAAAATCATTATGTTTAAGTTGGAATGATGCATAATATTTTGATAAATGATGGGATTTTTAATCTTGGAGTTACCGATGCTGCTTCTTTTGGTACAAGGGATATTCTGTGGATGTTGACACAGAAGCCAAGGTGATTCAGAGGGCAGCAGCTTATCACAGAGCTTGGAGAGAAGCTAAAGAAGAGTCTGGGTTGCTACCACTGATATTCCTGTTTTTGTGTAAGGTAAAGTTCTTATGTCAACCTCTTGCGGAACACATTTAAAATAAGTTTTAGCTCCACGTTTTAAAGCAGTAACTCATTCCTTTTAACACAAAGTGAAAAGTATCTTGTAGAAATCAGTGTATACTAAAAATACATTGAAGACTTTTTCACTTTGAGTCACGTTCTATATTGATCTGTTTTTCTTAATTAGTCTGATCCTATGGCTTATCTGATGGTGCCGTACTACCCCAGGGAAACCCTGAGTGCTATTCAAGCCAGTATGCCTTTAACTTCAGAAGTAAGTAAAAACATTTCCATGGATATGTTAAATGCAAAAATAACACTAATATTTATTTATTTTTTTCCTTTTTATTGTGCTTTAGATGAAGGTTTACAGAGCAAGTTAGTTTCTCATTAAACAATCTACATATTGTTTTGTGACATTGGATACCTAATATTTATTGACAGCATACTATATTCCACATGATATATACTCTGCAAAATTTTTGATTTGTATTTATTGTATTTAATTGTCGTATCAATCCTGTGATGTGAATTATCCCATTTTACACATAAGAAAAATGAAGCTTAGAACGATTAAGTGACTTGCACAGGGTCCTTCAGCCAGAGGCAGAGTTGAGACTTGAACTTAGGTCTCTCTGGTTTCAAAGCCCATCTCTGGTTCGAAAGCCCATGCTTATAACTATTAAATTGTGCTGCATGTAAATTGCCTAGTATAGTACTTAGTATTGTTAAGTGCTTATGTGGCTGCTTTGGAGTCCCTGGGCGATATAAATGGTTATCATGCTTGGCAGCTAACCCAAAGGCTGGGGGTTAGAGTCCACTCAGAGATGCTTTGGAAGAAAGGCCTGGTGATTTACTTCTAAACAACCAGCCATTGAAAACCCTACAGAGTATAGTTCTACTATGACATGCATGGGGTTGCTGTGAGTCAGAATTGACTCAATGGCAACTAACAGCAACAACAACAAATTTAGAATTAGTAATAATAATAAAAGAGGCTCTGACTCTTCCTACCTGGTAACACTATTTCAGTTTTTTTTCTTTTCTGGATACTTTACATGGTCATTATTTTTCAGTTTAAGTCTTCTTAGAGACAGTAGACTATATATGTGATATCACTAGTGACATAATCAGGAGTTCATCCAACCTTTAATTCTTCCTCTATGCTGTATTCTTATCAAAGGTTCATTGTGGAGGAAGTTTTACTCATTTTTGGAACAGTCTTTTAATTAGATAGTTGATTCAGGTATTAAAATGATTTTCCTACTTCCTGACTTCTTTTCTGTGTACTTATCTATAGGAGACTTTAAAGGTCATGAAAGGTGTTGCCCAGGGCCTGCATACATTGCACAAGGCTGACATAATTCATGGATCACTTCACCAGAACAATGTATTTGCTTTAAACCGCGAACAAGGAATTGTTGGAGATTTTGACTTCACCAAATCTGTGGTAAAATAGCATTTAAAAATAGATTCCAGACTTCATTTAGTATTATTAGGCAGTAGTTCAGCGCTTATACATATGACAGTCTATCACACGGTCTTTTTCTTAGCTGAGGTGTGTCATGTGGTGTAAGCAATTATCTGGTATCAGCATTGTATTTTTTTAACCATAAGTCTTTGGAGCAACCTGATGTTACAGTCAACCATATTGACAACATTAACCAATTACTTTATCATCATCAAGAAATCACTAGGAAATATGCAAAGAAAACTAGGTGGCCATCTCCCAACCCTCCTCTACTGGTGTGTGTTCCCTCTCACCCCAGATTAGATTTAGAAATACATGCTTACCTATCTTTTGATGAATAATGGGTATTCTTAAAAGCCTCACTTAGGAACCTTGGACTTCCCATTTAAGTGTTGGTTCAACCACAGTGGCTGTTAATTTGGTGCCATGTTAACTCAGAACAGGCAGTTTGTAGAGATAGCAAAGATCAGACAATTAATGAGCATGTTGTAAATTTTTTTCTTGGTAGAATGTATAATCTCAAAATATACAAAATATATGAGGGAGCAATTCCTTTTTTAAAAACAATATCTTTATTGAGATAAAATTCACATACGATTAAGTTTACTTATAAAGTGTACAGTTTAGTGGTTTTTAGTATATTCTCACAGTTCTGCAATGATCACCACTATCTAATTCCAGAATATTTTTTATCACCCCCTAAACAAACCCCATACCTATTAGCAAACCCCATACCTATTAGCAATCACTCTCCATTCTCCTTTCCCTTCATTCCTTGGAGACCACTAGTCTACTTTCATTCTCTGGATTTGCTGCCTATTCTGGACATTTCATATAAATGGAATCATATAATATGTGACCTTTTGTGGTAGGCGTCTTTCCTAAGCATAATATTTTCAGTGTTCACACACGTTGTAGAATGTATCAGAACTTTATTCCTTTTTCTGGTTGAGTAATATTTCTTCGTATGATTATGCCATGTTTTGTTTATCCATTCATCAGTTGGTGGACATCTTGGTGGTTTCTACTTTTTGGTTATTATGAATAATACTGCTGTAAACTTTCATGTACGAATTTTTGTGTGAGCATATATTTTCATTTCTGCACCATTTTACATTCCCACCAGCAATGTATGAGGATTCCAGTTTTCCCACATCCTTGTCAACACTTGTTATTGTCCAAGCAATTCCCTTTTGACATGCTTTATACTTTGGTCATCTACAAGTCATAGGGTAATACCACCTGTGTGTATGTAATCTCAATAGTGTTCATATGGTAGTTCAAAAAGATGAGAAAGTGAAAATTAAAACTGTAATCAAAAACTGAATTATGCAGGATTTATACAAAATAGATTTGCTGTAATATTTATCTTATCACATTAATTTCTTTGAAAATTAAGGAGACATCCTAAGAAAAATAAATTATGAATTTCAAAAGGTCCTCAGCTTTCAGGAAGAGCCTGGTTAGCTTACCTTTTGAGCATATTATTTACATGACTATAGACACATTATTACTCCAAGAATTACTCTTCCTCCTTTAGACTAATTTGTCAGCTGTTATTATCCTCAAAACATTAAAATTATCTATTTTGAAATACTTAGACCTTTTGTTCGATTTTGCACACCACTTTCAGATTGAAGTATTGTCAACAAGGAAGAAAAATTTGAAAAGTAATTTGTGTTTAATATCATTGCTTTGCTTTTCAAACTTTAAAGGACATACAAATAACCTGGGGATCTTGTTAAAATGCAAATTTTTATTCAGCAATTTCTGGGTTAGAGATTCAGCATTTCTAACAAGTTCCTAGGTGATATCAATGCTGCTAGTCTTTGGACCACACTTTGTGAAGCAAGAGTCAATGTAGTAGGTAGAATAAAGATAATTAACACTTAACTGATCTATCTGCTGTGTGCTAGGCATTGTGCTAATTACCTTTATATTTCAGTAACTCTTTCTAAGGTACACATTTTCATTTAAAGGATTAATTTGGGTTCAAAGAAGTTTAAAACCCAAGGTCACACAACAAATAAGTGGGAGAGTAGGGGTTGCAGCCAAGATCTGTCTGAATCCAGGGTTCATTGATCATCCTGTGACATATTTGAAATAGTATATTTAGGAAAGAGTCAGTAAGAAAGGGGAAAGTATTTTGTATTATTTCAGTTTTTTTTAATTTAGAATTTTGAGATTTTATTATTCAGAATTAGAAGATAACATTGCCACTTGCCCTTGACAGTACTAAATATTTAATCAAATAGTCAGTGGTTTTTTGATTCTACCTCAGTCTACACTGTAAATATAACAAGTCTCAGTATTAATTTTATGAGACTAAGATTTAAGAGTAATTTATAATAGCAGAAATTTAGCTAAAAATATCTGAAAGCGAGAGAGAATGAAATGTTTTTCATTAAATTTATTCATATAAAATATATATGTAAAATAAAATTCTTTTCATACAAGATTATTTCAAATGAATTGGTCTTTTTTTTGTGTGTGAATTGAATGTAGAGTACTTCACAAAAAGCCAGCTCAACTATGTTGTCTCGGAAATATTTAACATATTGTTTTTGTAGAGTCAGCGTGCCTCGGTGAACATGATGGTTGGTGATTTGAGTTTGATATCACCTGAACTGAAAATGGGAAAACCTGCTTCTCCAAGTTCAGACCTGTATGCTTATGGCTGCCTTTTATTGTGGGTATGTTATTTTTTTATTTAAATAGATCAGTCATTTATATACATATTTCTGTTTGTAAAGTGATGCTTTTATAGTGGTTCTCCTCAACATATTACTCTGGATAAAAAGCAGTGGTAGGTATCTAGTAGAAAATTGGGGTTTCTGTTATATTTTATCATAAGCCTTGATTTACTTCTATCCCTTTTAGTTACTGGTATATTGTATACTTTCTACCAAGTGGCTTGGTAAATATTCTAGGTACCATGGTGGTGTCTTCGTTTTATTAAAGGAAAGACTAATAGTGAAGATGATTTTGTCCTGCATTTATCTGGAAGCAGTTAATGCATATGTGGAAAATAAATGTTAAATGAGCCTTAGGTAAATGTTTCTGCTTTTAGGGTAAACCAAATAGCTATTTCTCATCCATGGTTTAAGCCCTTTCTTCCTGTGAATCAAGGGGGATCAAGAATTATCAAGGCAAAGATGTCTGTTCCCACTTCTTCTATTCAGCATTGCACTGGAGGTTCTAGCACATAGATTAAATGTTGTATGGATGCCAGTTTTTCTCAAATTGGTCTGTAGATTCAATGCAATTCCAGTAAAAATGGGAGTAGATTTTTTAAAAAAGAAATCAACACTTGGATTGTATAATTTATATGAGAATGCAAAGGACCTAGAATAGCCAAAATAATCTTAAAAAAGAACAAAATTGGAGGACTCACACTACCCAATTTCAAGACTTAATAAAATTACAGTAAATCAAGACACTGTGATGTTGGTGTAAAGTTAGACATATAGATCAATAGAAGAAACAGACACACTAGAAATAGACCCACATATATGCAGTTAATTGATTTTTGAAAAACGTGACAAGGTATTTCTGTGAGGGAAAGAATAGTCTTTTCAACCAATGGTACTGGAACAATTGTATATTTATATGTAAAAAATAAACTTTGATTCATTCCTTGTAGCATTTATAAAAAGTAAACGTAAAATGTATCACAGACCTAAATGTAAAACCTAAGCTTTTGAACTTCTAGAAGAAAGCATAGGAGAAAATCTTACTGACTTTGGGTGTGACAAAGAGTTTTTAAATAGGTCACAAAAGGCATTAATTTTATATAAAAGAAAACAAAGCCATAATTTAGACTTCATCAAAATCCAAAACTTCTGTTTTTCAGAAAACTCTTAAAAAATTAAAAGGCAGGCCATAGACTGGGAGAAAATATTTGCAAAATATATATATGATAAAAGACTTGTATCCAGATTATAAAAATTTGCAAAATATATATATGATAAAAGACTTGTATCCAGACTATAAAAAACTCTTACAACTCAGTAATAAGAAGATAACGCAATTAAAATATGGACAAAATATTTAAACAGATACTTTACCAAAGAAGATATCCAGATGGCAAATAAGCATGTGAAAAGATGTTCAACATCATTAATCATTAGGGAAGTGCAAATTAAAGCCAAAATGAGACATCACTACATACCTGTTATACATTGTTCTCTTCTCTCACTGTATACAGACACACATTAAATTTATATATCTATTCCTTTACTACATTGTCTTGATTACTGTATCTTTATACAGTAAAACCTGCAAAAGCCGGAACCTGTGTAAGGTGGAAACCTGTCAGAGAAGGAAAACTAAAATATTTTCCACTAACAGAGAGCAATAGAAAGTGGTAAGACTGCACCCTGACAAGTTAGGAGACCCGGAAAACAAAAGACAGTCCTGTTGAGTTCCAGCTTTCACAGGTTTTACTGTAATATGTCTTAAAATTGGATAGTGTGATTCTTATTTTCTTCAAATTGTTTTAGCTGTTCTGGTACTTTGCTGTTCCATATACATTTTAGAAATAGCTTGTCTCTGCATACAAAAATCCTGCTGTTATTTTGATTGTTATTGTATTAAATCTGTAGATAGTTTTAGGAGAATTGACATCTTGGATAACTTGCATCTTTACTATGTTGAGTCTTTTAATCCACGGTCTCCATTTATTTAAGTCTTCTTTGATTTCTTTCATCAGCATTTCGTTGTTTTGAACATTCAGATGCTACACGTTTTGTTAGATTTATACGTACTGCATTTTTTTTGAGCTATTGTAAATGGTGTTGTTTTTCTTTCTTAATTTTGTTTTTCAACTGTTGACGGCCTTTTTTTAAAAATTACTTTATTGACAACAAAGCTAGTTTAGTACCAACCTTCACGTATACTTTGACCTTCCTTCTCAAAGAATTGGGCAACTTCAGCTTATAACAAGAACCAGACCCATTGCTGTCGAGTCGATTCCGACTCATAGCGACCCTATAGGACAGAGTAGAACTACCCCATAGGGTTTCTGAGGAGTGGCTGGTGGATTTGAACTGCTGAAACCACTGCACCACCGGGGCTCCATAACAAGAACTTTTTAAAACCAAACCAGTTGCCGTAGAGTCGATTCCAACTCATAGTGACCCTATAGGGTTTCCAGGGAACTGCCCCATAGGGTTTCCAGGGAGTGGCTGGTGGATTCAGACAGCTAACCTCTTGGTTAGTAGCCTGAGCTCTTAACCACTGTACCACCAGGGCTCCATAAGAAGAACACATAGTGTCAAATATATAAAAGGGCAAAAAGTCAGGACTCAAGGACTGTGTTTGAAAAGGTAATATTGAGAGTTAATCTGGAACCATTATCAAAGGGCCATGAATATTACTGCCACCTTTTGGTTTTTAAAAGCTTTAGAAATAGTAAAAATAAAAGTAACTTTATTTGATATTAAAGCTCTAGAACAATGGGTATTTTAGTTTTGGATGATTTTTGTTATAAGACCAGATTAAATGGTGAGAATATTCTGAAGACTGCTTTGAACTACAGATAATTAAAGTGTTTGAGTATTGGCAACCCTTCTGCTTCCAGCAATAGACCATATTTTTTAACTGGCACATTTAGAAGGTTATTTTATTATGAAGTCCCTTGTACTTTCTTCAGATTTTAATGAGATTCTTAAATGAAATGATTTAGGCAGTTTTTAAAAAACAGAGCAGTTCTGATGTTATATTGAAAAAATAATTGTGTTTGTATGAGGGAGGGAAAGGGCTACTACTAGTGAGGAAGCTGAATAATTTTAAAATAAAGAGAAGTGAATGGTTCCTTTTATTCAAATGACACTTTTCAGTGTGGCCTTCCCTAAAATGCAACCATCTTTCCTGCTTAACTTTTCTCCTAACATACTATATATTTCTTTTATTGATTTTTATTATTGTATGTTTCTTCCATTACAATGTAAGCTCCTTGGGAGCAGGGGTTTGTCTGTCTTGTTTTCTCCTGTATCCTTAGTGCCTAGAACTATGCCTGGTACATAGTGTTGTTGTCGTTAGGTGCTGTCAAGTTGGTTCAGACTCATAGCGACCCTGTGTACAGCAGAACGAAACGCTGCCCAGTCCTGCGCCATCCTCACAATCATTGTTATGCTTGAGCCCATTGTTGCAGCCATTGTGTCAGTCCATCTTATTGAGGGTCTTCCTCTTTTTCGCTGACCCTTTACCAAGCATGATACCCTTCTCCAGGGACTGGTTCTTCCTGATAACATGTCCAAAATATGTAAGATAAAGTCTTGCCATTCTTGCTTCTAAGGAGCATTCTGGCTTTACCTCTTTCAAGACAGATTTGTTCATTCTTCTGGCAGTCCATGGTATATTCAGTGTTCTTCACCAACAGCATAATTCAAAGCCATCAATTCTTCGGTCTTCCTTAGTTACTGTCCGGCTTGGTGCATAGTAGGTCCTTAAATATTAGTTGAATGAATGCATACCTGTAATGAGAATGAGCATTTAAATTTTAGCCCCAATTATGTGCTCAAGTATTAAGCTTTTTTTTTTTAATTTACAAAGGGTGCCATGTTTCCTTCATGAGTTCAGAATTCATCTACTGAGCTCTTACTTATGGCCCCTTGTACATTTTATTCTTTGGAACCTTGCTTGAAGATTTTATCCACCTCCCCCCCCAGCTCCTAATGTATTTCTAGAAGATGTTAGTGGTCATATTGGTCACCCATTGAACAACCTAATCTTGCATTTTCTGGACCTCCTTAACGACTTGAGACTTAAACCTTCTTGCAGTTTCAGTCACCTGCCAAAACTAGGATTTTGTGATTACTTATAATTTTTCTTTCTCAAAAATAATTGAATCCAATATATTTTTCTTGGATAGGACTTCCTTATCCTCTCACCTTACTATATCTGCTTTTAAATCTCTAAAATGTTTATTCCACTGTCTCCATCTTCTCCCAGTCCATCAGCAACCTCCTAGCTTCTCTCCCTTTCTTATTCAGCCTTAGACCCATCCTAAAACATCCAGACTGTACCCCTTATTCCCTTTTACTCCTACTCTTCTGTTTAAACTCTTTAGAAAACCCCCAATTCTAGATGTGTGTTATGGCCTGATATGTATGTGTATGCTTTTTAAAAAATTCTTTTTCATTTAAAAAATTTTATTTCTGTGTGTGAATAACTTTTTAAAAGACATATGTATTTTTTTTCCACAGTATGACCAAACATTGCACTTATTAGGTTAAGGACATTATTTTGTATAGTTATTGCATGGTGATAACATCTTCCCTTGTTGGGAGCACATATGCATGTTTTGGAGCTTAACCAAGTACCTTATAAACTTTATCTTACTCTATCTGCCTAGCATCCATGTGAGGGAACACATCACTGTCTCAAGTGTAGGCATGAGGGTGGTGAGGATTAGAGTGAAGAAATACCCAAGTTATACACTGTCCCAGAACTTCATTGTCTCAAGGCCCCTGACAAGACAGCCTTCTGCCTTCACATTATGTGTTATTAAGCCCTTAAAGTCATAGCCTTCACTGAAGCCAAGGATGAAAATTTCTGAAGGGGTCCCAGGGCTTGGAAATAGGTTACAAATAAACATCATGGCACTGACTGCTATGAAATGCCTTACATCATATAATCAGTCCTCTTTTCAAGGCATCTCTGATCTTGTCTTCTGTGGGCTGTTTGGTGAGATGTCCTCTTAAGAATCTTGCATGGATGTATTTCGCACTTCTCTTTAGAATATGGTTGTACTTGTCAAATATTACTCTTTGTTTTGATAAGTAATGGAAAAATAAGAGACAATGGGAAAAATAATATTCTATATCCTGTGATCTCTTGAGGCCTAGCTCATGTGACTGATGATGAGTCCCCCATCCTCCTTGATTCTTAACAGTGCCTCTCAGGAGTATCCTAATTAAGAAATCAAAGGAGAGGGAAAATTGGTGTCGTCCCCTAAAATCTGGAAAGCAATTCTAACATAACCAAGAAGACTGGTGATGGATCTCATCATTGCAGAGTTGGATGCCAGAGGTTTATGGGGTTCAGGCTGGATAGACCCACCAGCGTCTCTGGTGCCTTCCCCTGTGTAGGAATTTCATGTATTTTTGGGTTTTGGGGACTGCTCTGAGAATCAGTCAAGAACCTCAGACTTATTATTCCTGTTTTATTGGATCCAAGTGCAGAGAGCTTGGAGAAGTTCAGCTCTCAAGGTTTTTGTTTTGTTTTGAGGATAGTCTATTATGTTATTTTGTGCCGTTGAGTCTGTTCGGACTCATAACAACCCACTGTAACAGATTAAAACTGCTCCATAGGGTTTCGTATGGTGTAATCTTTATGGGAGCAGATCGCCAGATCTTTTCTTCTGCAGAGTGGCTGGTAGGTTCAAACCACTGACCTTTTGGTTAGGAGCCGAGTGCGTAACAATTGTGCCACCAGGGCTTCTTTAATCTGTTATAGTTAACCTATATTTTTACTCTTTCTGTTCTTTTTTCTTTCCTTCATTCTTGATGTTTCAAACTTTTTTAATTTTCTTTCTCTTTTAAGAACTTCCTTTAGCCATTCTTTTAGGATCGATCTGCTGGTGAGGAGTTCTTAGTTTTCTTTTATCTGAAAGTATCTTCATTTTACGTTCATTTGTGAAGCATATTTTCACTGGGTATAGAATTCTGGGTTGACAGTTCTTTTCTTTGAGCACTTGAAAAATGTTGTGCCATTTTTCTGTCCTCTGTTTCTGATGAGAAATCTTTCATTGGAATTGTTATTCCTCTATAGGAATGTGATATTTTTCTGTAGCTGCAGATTTGTATGTGTAGTTTTCTGAAGTATGATTATGATGTGTCTTTGCATGGATTTCTTTGGGTTTATCATACTTGGGGTTTGCTCAGCTTTTTAAATCTGTAGGTTTTTTTTTTTTTCTGACAAATTTGGAAAGTTTTCAGTTATATCTTCAAATACTTTTCAGCCCCATACTCTTTCTCTTTTTCTGGGACTCCAATGATACAAATTTTGGCCCTTTTGTTATTATTCCATAGATTCCTGAAGCTCTGTTCATTTTCTTTTTGTTGTTCAAATTAGATGTTTTCTATTTTTAATTTCATTGATGCTTTCATTTATCATATTCATTCTGAGCACATCCAGTGTGTTTTTATTTGTTATTGTGTTTTTTACTTCTAAAATTTCCATTTAGTTCTTCTTTGTATCTTCTATTTCTTTGCTGAGGCAATTTTTTTTTCATTTGTTTTAAACATGATTGTAATTGCTCACTGAAGCATTTTTATGGCTGCTTTGAAATCCTTTTCAGATAATCCTAACATCTATGTTATCTTGGTGTTAGTGTTACTTGTTTTTTCTCATTCAGGTTAAGATTTTTCTGTTTCTTGGTATGACAAGTGATTTTTTATAGTATCCTGGACATTTTGGATATTCTTGTGAGATATCCTGTTTAATCTTCATTTTTTTCAGTTAGTCATCCTGTTTAGATGTAGTGCGCAGTTCCAAATGGGGTTGCATGTTCAACTCCCTGTTGGACTTTGCTGATACCACCCTGGCAAAAACAGAATGCCAACCCACACTGCCTTTACCCCCTGCATTGCTGATGGGTTGGGGTAGAATTGCCTAGTGTGCTGTTGATGCCAGGGGCAGGGATAGCAAACTGTTAAGTAGCACTGCTTCACCACTACCTTATTCCACCTCCTTGTGCCTGACTGCTGCCTGGTGAAACCTGCTCTTGAACATTGAGTAGCTAAAATGAAGGAAGAAATGATGCGGTCAAGGAGCTGAACAGAATATTTCAGAGGGAGGCTGGAGAAGACAAAGTAAAGTATTATAATGACATGTACAAAGAGCTGGAGATAGAAAACCAAAAGGGAAGACCATGCTCAGCATTTCTCAAGCTGAAAGAACTGAAGAAAAAATTCAAGCCTCCTACGGGGAAAATATTAAACGATGCAGGAAGCATCAAAAGAAGATGGAAGGAATGCACAAAGTCATTACACCAAAAAGAATTGGTTGATATTCAACCATTTCAAGAGGTAGCATATGATCACGAACCAATGGTACTGAAGGAAGAAGTGCAAGCTGCATTGAAGGCGTTGGCGAAAAGCAAGGCTCCAGGAATTGATGGATTACCAATTGAGATGTTTCAGCAAACGGGTGCAGCGCTGGAAGTGCTTTAGCGGTAATGAAGAATGCATTGTAGTGGTAATTTTCCTGAGAAAAAAAAGTCCCTTGGCTTTATTTGGGCTGTAAGTACGGCTTTTGCAGTAAGGAGGAATGCATTGTACCATGGTTTGAAAAGTTTCATAAAAAATGATAAAAAGGCTAAGAAGGAGACTAGAATACATTCATTGCCAGATGTGCCTTCATGTTTTGCCTCATGTTTTGCAAATTTTCAAGAAATAAAAAAGAAGAAAAAATGATTTTTATCATTAACACTTACCGGCAGGATTTACATCATCCAGGGTCTGCAGGGATACATAGGATCCCAGATAATGGGTATCAAAATCCATAACTCATAATAAAAATTCTGAACTGGTTATTTAATGAGCATGGCTACATTAGTGAAAACACATAGTATTCAACAAAAAAATTCAAAGGAGAAGATAATTGGGTCTTCAAAGGATTAAGTCTTGTGTATCAAAAGACAAAACAAAACACAACAAACAATCCACAGTAGTTCCTTTACCCATTGTTTTCTATGACACAACAGCATCCTAGTTCTTCTTTTACTTCGTGACTGGACATTTCTTTTAATCCCCTTTGCTGTCTGTCAGTTAAGTATTGGTGTCCTAAGGATTTTGCCCATAGCTTACTAAATTTTTCACTAAACAGCCTTTCCTTGGGTGTTCTCATTTACTGTCACAGTTTCTAGTATCATATATTTGTTAGTGGTTGCCAGATCTAACATCCTATCACCAGAGTTTCAGACTTTCATATATGCCTTCCTGCTGGTCAGCTTTACCTTAATTAATTTGATACCTTACCTTGTTCCAGAAAGAATATAAGGCAATTGACAGAGGGACATTAAAACAGAGCAAAATATCATAAATTAAAAGTAGACGAGAAGAAATAAAACCAAGGATAGGGACATAAAGTAGAACCACAAATGAAAATACTATAAAATGCACACCACAAAAATCTATTTAGAGATGTTACTACATAATGCATATACAGCTGTTCCTCCCTTCTTATCCTCATAACAGACACTGAAAAAATGATTATGGTCATGTTCAGTGAGCTGTGACCTCCAAACAGTGCCCCTGACAAATAGTACTGATTAATCAGAGCTGGCATGTAAAAACAAGCCTATTTACCATCCCTGATGAACATATTTTCTGTGAATGGACCACTAGGCTAGCTCTAATCTTACTACCAGCAATTATAAAAAAGGAAATCTAGTCTGTTGTACTAACCATTATCCCTAAGATAAGAGAAGACAATTAGTCAGGACAAGCATAGCTATTTCCTTTAAAAACTTTTTTCAAATTTTAATTGTGGAAAGTTTTACACAAAACTGAAAAAAAAAAAAAAAAAAAAACCCAAAAAAAACACACTTCAGCCAGTTTCAGCTATTGTCAACATTTAAGCACAGCTATTCTTCATAATTTACTTGGATCTACAATCAATGCCCATGGAAGCAGCAATCTAGAAATCAAATGGTGTATTGCACTGGGAAAATCTGCTGCAAAAGACCTCTTTAAAGTATTGAAAAGCAAAGATGTCACTTTGAGGACTAAGGTGTGCCTGACCCAAGCCATGATATTTTCAGTCGCCTCGTATGCATGTAAAAGCTGGGCAATGACTAAGGAAGACTGAAGAAGAATTGATACATTTGAATTATGGTGTTGAGGAAGAATATTGAATATACCAGGGACTGCCAGAAGAACAAACAAGTCTGTCTTGGAAGAAGTATGGCCAGAATGCTCGTTAGAAGCGAGTGGTAAGACTTTGTCTCACCTACTTTGGACATATTATCAGGAGGGACCAGTCCCTGGAGAAGAACATCATGCTTGGTACGGTAGAGGGTCAGTGAAAAAGAGGAAGATCCTTGTCATGGATTGAATTATGTCTCCCAACAGAGAGAGAAAGCCTTCCCCTGGAGCTGGCACCCTGAATTTGGACTTCTAGCCTCCTAGACTGTGAGAGAATAAACTTCTGTTTGATAAAGCCATACAGTTGTGGTATTTCTGTTACAGCAGCACTAGATAACTAAGACAAAATATGGTACTGACAGAGTAGGTTGCTGCTCTGACAGATACCTAAATGTGGAAGCTGTTTTGAAACTGTGAATGGATAGAAGCTGGAAGAGTTTTAAAGTGTCTAATAGTAAAAGCCTAGATTGCCTTGAAGAGACTGTTGGTGGAATTATGGACATCTAAGACAATTCTGGTGAGAACTCAGAAGGAAGTGAAGAGAGCTGTTACACTGGAGATGGTACAGATGGCAAGAAGCAGCCAGCAGAGAAAGGGCAGCAGCAGAACCAGGAGACCAGCACGAGACGGCACTGGAGCTGACCCACGGAGCGAGAGAGCTGAGTACCTTTGAGCAGGAAGCTTCCTGGCAGAGTAGGATGCCTTTGGGTACTTATTGGTGGAGTTAGGCTTGCCGACCCATGGAGCAAGAGAGCTGAGTGCCTTCTGGCCGAAGTTTACTGGCAGAGTGATAATACCTCTAGGCACTTATCAGTGCAGCTAAAGAGCTTTGGAACATTTGCCCCAGCTGGGCAGACACAGGTGGTGAGGCTCGAAAGGCTGAGAGGTCAAGTAATCAGGAAGCAGAAGCTGAAGAGACAAGGAACACAGGAAGCAGAGCTGCCTCAGTCTCAAAGGGTAGGTCCACAGCCTCTGGGGCCTCAAAGGGTAGAGTAGCCACTCAGATGGACTAGGAGAGTGGGGCCACCCAAAGCCAAGGGAGCAGAGTTGCCGTTCCAGTGAGCCTGGAAGATGGAGCTGAAGCCCAGGACCAAGGGGCCTCTACTCAGAATCTGGAGAGTGTGGCCAATACCTAGAGCCTGGAGGGCAGGGCTGTTGCCTAAATGGTCTCAGAGAACAGGATTATTTTCAAGCCTTGAGAGCTAATGTAATGTGTTCTGCTGACTTGCTTAGTGCCTGTTATCCCTTCTTTCCCTGCAGTTTCTCCCATTTGTAATGGAAATGTCTAGCTTGTAGCTGTTTCACCGTTGTACTTTGGAAGCAGATAACTTGTATTCTAGATTTCACAGATGAAGAGGAATTTTTGGATTTTGGACTTAAATTAAGACTTCTGCTATGATATGATGGGGCGAATGTGTTTTACATGTGGTAAGAACATGACTTTTTGGGGGCCGAAGGGTAGAATGTCATGGAGTGAATTGTGTCCCCCCAAAATATGTGTCAACTTGGCTAGGCCATAATTCCCAGTATTGTATGATTGTCTACCATTTTGTCCTCTGATGTAATTCTCTTACGTGTTGTAAATCCTACCTCTATGATGTTAATAAGGCAGGATTAGAGGCAGTTATGTTAATGAGGCAAGACTCAGTCTACAAGTAGGTTGTGTCTTAAGTCAATCTCTTTTGAGATTTAAAAGAGAAGCAAGTAGAGAGATGAGGGGGTGAGGGGTAGGTGAGGGTAGAACTCATACCACCAAGAAATAAGAGCCAGGAAAATAGCACATCCTTTGGACCCAGGGTCACTGTACTGAGAAGCTCCTCCACTGGAGAAGATTGATGACGACGAACTTCCCCCAGAGCTGACAGAGAGAGAAAGCCTTCCTCTGCAGCTGGCATCCTGAATTCAGTCTCTGAAGTCACCTAGACTGTGAGAGAATAAACTTCTGTTTGATAAAGCCAACCACTTGTGGTATTTCTGTTATAGCAGAACTAAGACAATCCTTAGCAAGATGGATTGACACAGTGGCTGCAACAAAGGGTTCAAACATAGCAGTAACTGTGGGGATGGTGCAGGACCAGGCAGTGTTTTGTTCCGTCGTACTATGAGTCGCTGTGGGTTGAAACTGACTTGACGGCACCTAACAACAAAAATTCTTCATAATAAGACTAAGGGCCTTTGTAAAGATAGCTTTCACATTCCTATAGCCCAAGTCACCTCAAATTTAAAAAACGAAAATAGGTAAAACATTGAGTGCTTACTGTGTGCCAGTCACTTTGCAAGTATTTAACCAATTTAGTCCTTACAGTAGCCTTATAGAGGAGTCTGAGGCACAGAGAAATTAGATGAGTTTTCGAGAATTCCATGAGTAGTAAGAGGTGAACCCAGGATTCAAACCCAGGTATTGTGCCTCCAGAATCCTCACTCTACCACTGTCCTTTCTCCCCACCTTCTCACAAACAGGCTCTTCTAGTCACTGAGCCAGCAACCTTGTAGTCTTTTTCAACTTCCTCATCCCTCACATGTAGTTAATCATCAAGTCTTGCCATTTTTACTATCTTACAAATTCTCAAATTTATTTTCTCTCTCTTAAGCCACTGTGCTAGGTCAGGATGTCATCTCTTAAACCTGGCCTGCTTCAACAGTCTTCTAACGTATTTTATTACATTCAATTTTATTTATCTTTAAAAAAAAATTTTTTTTTATTGTACTTCAGGTGAAGGTTTGCAGAACAAATAGTTTCTCATTACACAGTCAGTAAGTGTATTGTTTTATGACATTGGTTAACAACCCCACAACATGTCAACACTCTCCTTTCTAAACCTTGGAGGACCTTTCTTCTTTTTTGGTGAAAATATACATAGCCAGAGATACACCGTTTAAAAAATTTCTACATGTACAATTCAGTGACATCAATTACGTTCTTCCAGTTGTGCTGCTGTTCTCACTATCCTTTTCCAAATT
The DNA here is from genome assembly GCF_000243295.1 of Trichechus manatus latirostris. Classification (NCBI taxonomy): domain Eukaryota; kingdom Metazoa; phylum Chordata; class Mammalia; order Sirenia; family Trichechidae; genus Trichechus; species Trichechus manatus. The sequence continues at coordinate 10,455,468 of NW_004443986.1, forward strand.
ATTCCATCACCATTATCTTCAACTCACTGCCCCCTAGGCTTCTCATCAAACCTTTTGAATTGATGTTGTCAGTTTGCTCTCACATAGATAATTCTTTTTTTTTTTTTTTTGTACTTTAGATGAAAGTTTACAGAACAGAATAGTTTCTTATTAAACAGTACATATATTGCCCTATGACAATGGTTAACAACCCCACGACATGTCAACACTGTCCTTTCTCAGCCTTGGGTTCCCTATCACTAGGTTTCCTGTCCCCTCCTGCCTTCTAGTCCTAGTCCCTGGACTGCTGTCCCTCATTAGTCCAGTTTTGTTTTATGGGGTTGTCCAGTCCCCGGCTGAACGGTGAACCTTGGGAGTGACTTCACCACTGAGCTAAAAGGGTATCCGGGGGCCATACTCTTGGGGTTTCTCCAGTCTCTGTCCGGCCAGTAAATCTGGTCCTTTTATTTTGTGTTAGAATTTTGTTCTACATCCTTCTCCAGCTCTGTCCAGGACCCTGTGTTGTGATCCCGGTCAGAGCAGTCAGTGGTGGTAACCGGGCACCATCTAGCTGTACCGGACTCAGTCTGGGTGGAGGCCTTGGTAGCCGTGGTCCATTAGTCCTTTGGACTTATCTTTTCCTTGTATCCTGTTCTCTTCATTTTCCCTTGCTCCTGAAGGGGTGAGACCAGTGGAGTATCTTAGATGGCCGCTCACAGGCTTTTAAGACCCCAGACGCTACTCACCAAGGTAGAATGCAGAACATTGTCTTTGTAAACTGTGTTATGCCAGTTGAGCTAGATGTTCCCCGAGAGCATGGTCCCAACAGCCCTCCACCCAGCAGTTCAGTCCCTCAGGAAGTTTGGATGTGTCTATGGAGTTTCCATGACCTTGTACAAGTTGTACTGGCTTTCCCAGTATTGTGTACTGTCTTACCCTTCACCAAAGTTACTACTTACCTACCTACTGTTTATTTAGTATTTTACCCACACCCCTCCCGTCCCTTGTAACCAACAAAGATTGTTACTTTTTTTTCAATTGTACTTTAAGTGAAGGTTTACAGAACAAATAGTTTAAATAGTTTCTCATTAAACAGTCAATACACTTATTTTATGACATGGGTTTACAACCCCATTACATGTCAACCCTCTCACTTCTCGACATTTTTTTTTTGGTGAAGATATACATAGCCAAAGATACACCATTTCAAAAATTTCTACATGTACAATTCAGTGACATCAATTACATTCTTCCGGTTGTGCTGCTATTCTCACTTTAGATGAAGGCTTACAGAACAAAATAGTTTCTCATTAAACAGTTAGTATACATGTTGCCCTATCACAGTGTGGTTGACAACCCCACTACATGTCAACACTGTCCTTACTCAACCTTGGGTTCCCTATCACCAGCTTTCCTGTCCCCTTCTGCCTTGTAGCCCTTGTCCCTGGACTGCTATGCCTCATTAGTCCCGTTTTGTTTTATGGGGCTGTCCAATCCCCGGCTGAACGGTGAACCTCGGGAGTGACTTCACCACTGAGCTAAAAGGGTGTCTGGAGGCCATACTCTCGGGGTTTCTCCAGTTTCTTTCAGGCCAGTAAATCTAGTTTGTGTGTGTGTGTGTGTGTGTGTGTTAGAATTTTGTTTTGCATCCTTTTCCATCTCTGTCCAGAACCCTCTGTTGTGATCCTTGTCAGAGCAGTCAGTGGTGGTAGCCAGGCATCATCTAGTTGTACTAGACTCAGCCTGGGTGGAGGCCTTGGTAGCTGTGGTCCATTAGTCCTCTGGACTAGTCTTTTCCTTGTATCCTGTTCTCTTCATTCTCCCTTGCTCCCGAAGGGGTGAGACCAATGGAGTATCTTAGATGGCCGCTCACAGGCTTTTAAGACCCCAGACGCTACTCACCAAGGTAGAATGTAGAACATTGTCTTTATAAACTGTGGTATGCCAGTTGAGCGAGATGTTCCCCGAGACCATGGCCCCCACAGCCCTCCGCCCAGCAATTCAGTCCCTCGGGGAGTTTGGATGTATCCATGACCTTTCCTTGTCCAAGTTGTGCTGGCTTCCCCAGTATTGTGTACTGTCTCACCCTTCACCAAAGATACCATTTATCTATTGTCTATTTAGTATTTCCCCCCACCCCCCATCCCTTGTAACCAACAAAGATTGTTACTTTTTGTGTGTAAACTTTTTCATGAGTTTTTACAGTAGAGGTCTCATACAGTATTTCTCGTTTTGTGATTAACTTATTTCAATCAGCATAATGTCCTACAGTTTGATCCATGTTATGAGATGCTTCACAGATTCGTTATTGTTCTTCATCATTGCATAATACTCCATTGTTTGTATGTACCATAGTTTGTTTGTCCATTCATCTATTGATGGGCATCTAGGTTGTTTCCATCTTTTTGGTATTGTGAACAATGCTGCAGTGAACATGGGTGTGCATATGTCTATTCATGTGACAGCTCTTATTTCTCTAGGAGTGGGATTGCTGGATTGTATGGTATTTCTATTTCTAGCTTTCTAAGGGAGCACCATATCATTTTCCAAAATGGTTGTATCATTATGCATTCCTGCCAGCAGTGCGTAAGAGTTCCGATCTCCCCGCAGCCTTTTCAGTATTTGTTATTTCCAGTGTTTTTGATTCGTGCCAGTAATGCTGGGGTGAGATGGTATCTCATTGTGGTTTTAATTTGCATTTCTCTAATGGCTAGTGATGGGGAGCATTTCCTC
>NW_004443986.1:10460420-10471324 GCF_000243295.1 Trichechus manatus latirostris
TAAGCAGGGTATTATTCAGTTTCCATGTAATTGATTTTTTTTCCTTGCTCTTTCTGTTGTTAATTTCTACCTTGATGGCATTGTGGTCAGAGAAGATACTTTGTATTATCTCAGCGTTTTGGATCTTGTTGAGGATTGCTCTGTGGCCTAAGATGTGGTCTGTTTTGAAGAATGTTCCATGTGCATTGGAAAAGAATGTGTACTTTGCACCTGTAGGGTGGAGTGTTCTATATATGTCTGTGAGGTCAAGTTGGCTGATTGTGCCGTTTAGGTCCCCTATATCTTTACTGAGTTTCTTTTTAGAAGATGTTCTGTCCTTTACTGAGAGTTGTGTGTTGAAGTCTCCTACTATTATTGTGGAACTGTCAGTTTCTCTTTTCACTGCTGTTAGAGTTTGTTTTATGTATTTTGGAGCCCTGTTATTGGGTGCGTAGATGTTTATTATAGTTATGTCTTCATGATGGATCATCCCGTTAATCATTACATAGTGTCTTTCTTTGTATTGTATGGTGGATTTTGTTTTAAAGTCTATTTTATCTGAGATTAATATTGCCACTCCTGCTCTTTTTTGGTAGTTGTTTGCTTGATATATTTTTTTCCAACCTTTGATTTTTAATAAATTTACATTTTTGTTTCTAAGGTGTTTCTCTTGTAGACAGCATATTGATGGATCCTGTTTTTTTATCTGTTCTGTCACTCTCCATCTCTTTATGGGTGCATTTAGGCCATTTACATTCAGCATAATTATTGATAGGTGTGAGTTTATTGCTGTCATTTTGTAGCGCTTTTTTTTGCGGTGCTGACTTTTTCTTTGTTCCTCTTGCTTTCCTGTGCTGAATTCCTTTTGTTTGTGGTTTTTTTTTTTCCATTTCTTTTGTTTTTGTGGGTTTTGTTTTTACTGAGACTTTATGTTTTTCCTTTTATTTTGATGAGTAGGTTTGCTAACTTTCTTTGTGGTTACTGTGAAAGTTACCCTTATCTTTCTAAGTTTGAAGCAATCTATTATTACTTGGTATCGCTTTGCCTTCCTCTCCATTAGAAGGTTCTATACCTACACCATTTATTGCCTCTTTTATTGTTCTGATGTTGTCGTAATTTATAATTAATTGCTCTGATTCCCTGTTGTATTTCTTTTGGTTTTGGATAGTCCTTGAGAATTCATTTCCTAGATTAGTATCTGGCTGGTATGATCCTGCGTCCTAGATTCAGCCTGTGAGCTGATGTTGTTTGTTCTCAGATCAAAGGACTCCCTTTAATAATTGCTGTAAGTTTGGTTTGGTTTTTACATAGTCCCTTAATTTTTGTTTATCTGGAAATTATCTAATTTCACCATCATATTTGAACGAGAGTTTTACAGGAGATATTATTCTTGTCTGGCAATTTTTTTCTTTCAAGGTTTTATATGTCATCCCATTGCCTTTTTGCCTCCATGGTTTCTGCAGAGTAATCTGAGCTTAGTCTTATTGTTTCTCCTCTGTATGTGACTTTTTGCTTTTCTCAAGCTGCTCTCAGGATTCTTTGTCTGTCTTTGGTTTTGGAGAATGTGATTATGATATGCCTTGGTGATTTTCTATTGGGGCCTATCCTATATCGGGTTCATTGAGCTTCTTGGATGGCCAGCTTTTCATCTTTCATGATATTGGGGAAGTTTTCTGTCAGCAGTTCTTCAATGATCCTTTCTGTGTTTTCTGTTTTCTCCCCGTTCTGGAACTCCGATCACTCACAAATTTTTGCTTTTGATTGTATCCCACATATTTCTCAGGGTCTCTTCATTTTTCTTCATTCTTTTTTCTGATTTTTCCTCAAACAGAGTTGTATCCAAGTGTTTGTCTTCAGTTTCTCTGATCTTGCCTTCCACTATTTCAGGCCTGCTTCTCAGCCCTTTTGTGACACTGTCCGTTTCTGAAATCTTGTTTATCTTTTGGATTTCTAATCGTGTTTTTGTATGATTTCTAGTTGTGAATTTATTTGGCATTTTGTTCCTGTATTACTTTCCTGAATTCTTCCGTTTTTTTGTCTGTATTTTCCATTAATTTGTCTGCCTTTTCCATGAGTTTGTCTATTTTTTCCTCATTTTTGTCTGCTTTTTGCTTCAACTCTTGGATAGCTCTGAATAGTAAGGATTTGAATTCCCTATCAGGTAGTTCCAGTGCCTTTTCTTCTACTGGAAAGTCATCTGGTGTTTTATTTTGGACACCTACTGGAACCATCCTGTCTTGTTTTTGTAAATGTTTTGATACTGTCCGCTGTCTTTGGGGCATTCTGTAGTTATTTTCTTTGTTTATTGACTGTAGATTTGTTTCATTGTGATTTTTTGTTTTATTTGGCTATGCCTGAACAGGCGGGCTATGTGTTCTTTGTTGTTTGCTTGTCTTTGGGCACGATCCTTTTCGCCTCCTTCTCCAATTGGCAGGGTCAGTCGCTCAGATATGGTACAGCAGGGCAGGTCTAGCTGAAGAGGAGTTGCTGGGATGGGTTGTTTGTGGCACTTAGTACGGCCACCAGGGCGGGAGGGTAATAAGTGCAGTGTGGGTTTCAGTAGGCCGTGCCTGGGCTGCTTGGTGGTGTGATGTTCAGCGCATGGTGCAGGTAGTCAAGATGGAGGGGGGATATTGTGATGTGTGGAGCTAAGATGGGTATGGGTGAGAGGAGAGAGGAACTGGAGCCAAAAATATACAAACAAACAAAAAAGAGTGCTAGGGGAGCTTGCCGTTGGAGTGGAGACATGAGAGACTATGAAATGGAGAAGATCAAAACGGAGAAGAAGAAAGAAAAGGAAAGGAAAAAATGAATAAATAAAAATTAGTTGGAAAGAAGAAAAGCAAAGCTCCCAGGGGTTCCTCCGGTGCAGCTGCGAGATCTGGGGAAGTTGCTTCCAGGCCATGAAGTACAGCCTGGCTAGAAGGGTAGAGGTGTCATTCAGTGCCAGGTATTTAGGGGACAGGAAGAGAAGGAAAGTATATAGAGATGAGAAACTGAGTAATGAAGAAAGACAAAAAGGGAAAACAAAACAAACAAATCAAACAAGAAAACCCCCAAAGAAAAACAGAAAAAAAGCCCCCCCCCCAAAAAAAAAAAACTAGAAAAAAGAGATGCCCTTGGGGATCCCTCTGCATGTCTGCACTAACTGCAGTGATAGGTCCCAACCCACGCAGTACTGCCTGGCTAGAACAGGGTCCCCATTCGAGAAGAGAAAAAGAAAACAAACAAACAATTCAAACAAAGAAAAAGCCCCAGGATCTCACCAGTGTGGCAGCACAGTCCGGGAAGCAGTTTCATATTCGAGCGGTGTTTCACAGCCTTTCAGGAAGAAGCAAAGATAGCGCACGGAGCCAGGTATTTGAGAGAAAGGAGGGGGAGCTGGTGAGAGGTAAGGAAGAAGTCTAAAGAGCAGAAAAAAGCAACACCAGCAGCCAACAAATGGCACTTAGGGAGCCGGCCAGTGCGGGCAGGTGGAATCCAAGCAACGCTGGGGTGAAGGTGGTGCTTCCCGGCCAAGAGACTGGCCGCAGGAAGCAGAGCAGGCCGAGTGGGGATGAAGAAGGGTAGGGGGTGGGAAAGCATGTATCGCTCGTTACTGGTAGTTCTGTCTTCTGCTGGAGGCTCCGTGAAGCTGCTTTCTCCTACCCCCTGTTCACTGATCTCTGATAGGAGTCCAAGATGGCGGATCTTTGCTGCATTAGCTGATATGGGAGCTCTGCATGTATCTCTCCTTGCTCTCTGTTCTCTGTCAGTTTTTTATTCCATTCGGTGCTTGGCTGAGTTCTTTATCTCTTCACTTGATGCTTAGGGTTTCAGGATTGCCGTTTTCTCTGTTTGGCTTAGTTTTTCGGATCTTCGCTGTGGAGGGACAGCGTGGTGCTTCTGCCTTTAGCGCAGTGTTGCCTGGAAGTCTCCAGTTTTATTTATCTTGATGCAGGATAGCGCATAGTTTTGAGGACTTTGTTATGTCGGGTTCAGTCAGGAAAATAGCAGCCATAACTCTATATGTTCCAAGTATAAAGGGTTTTAATACAGGAATTAAAAGTTTTCACATCCATTGGAAGAGCTGGGAGACTAAGGTTAGGGAAACAGTCATCTACTATTTCATATTTCAGCCTGCAGTACTTGAAGCAGATGGTTCTTAAGATGCTTGCATCGTATTTTTTATTAATTCTGCCAATCTCTACCTTTTAATTAGGGTATTTAGACTATTTACATTTAATGTTATTATTGGTATAGTAGGGCTTAAGTCTGCTATTTTATTAATTTTTTTTGTTCATCTATTAGTCTTTTTTGCCTTATGGTTTTTTGAACATATTTTTAAGAGTACATCTTTATGTACAGTGTTTTTTGAATGTATCCATTTCTGTAGTTTTCTTGGTGATTAGTCTGGTTATTAAATATACGTATATAATCGATCATAGTCTACTGGTATCACTGCTTTACCTCTTTGAGTGACATATGGAAACCTTACTTTCTTTTAGGTTCCTTAACGCTTCTCACTTTTAAATATAATTGCCTTGAGTATCAGATGGTGTTACAGTTTTTGTTTCTGTCATCATATATGACTTAGAAAACTCACGATGAGAAGGATAGTCTACAGTACTTACCCATATTTATCTTCTTTCCTCTGTTATTTCTTCCTTCCTGATTCTTCAAGATTTTTTTTAAAAATAATTTTCTTTTGATTTGAAGAACTTCCTTTAGCCATTTTTTAAGTTTATGTCTTCTAGGAAAATACCTTTTAGTTTTCCTTCATCTGAGAACATCTTGATTTCACCTGGCCTGGGTCACCTTTTTATTGGTTATATTGTAAGACACCATTTCACTATGTTGTCCATTCCTGGGGTCTCTACCCAGTTTTCCTTCCTCTTTCAACCTTTCAGAGTTATCCTTTGGTTGTCTTTTGTGCTGTTTCTAAGCTTTATAGTTGTACTTAGTGGAAAGGAGCAAGAAGAGACTGAAAGTTTTTAAGTTACAATGTTCGGACCTTATTTGGATCTGATTCATATAAACTGGGAAAAAGGTAAAATAATTTGTGGTATTTATGAGGTAATTTGAAATTTGAACTCTGAATATTTGATACTAAAATTTTTTAATGTGATAATAATATCATTGTGCCACAATAAAAGACTCTTTTAAAGATATTTACTAAAATATTTATAAACAAAATAATGAGATATATGGGATTTACTTAAAAAATAATGTGGATGGGTTTGTGCATAGGGCAAGACTGGTCATTGGTTGATAGTTGTCAGGGCTGAGTGAGGGATACTTGGGATTCAGAATATCTTTTTATATGTAAGAAATTCTCCATAATTAATAATCTGAAAATTTTTAGCTTGCATTTCTTGAACACGTTAGGTATTAGAGTGTATGGAAGCTTGTTTATGTTTTTTGTAGCTAATTTATGAGTATTGGTGAAGCCAACAGGGTAATAGGCTGCTAAGTTTTAATACATTTGCTTGTAAGGTGAGGCAATATTAAAGTGCTTATACTATGTATATCAACTGTGATCAATACTTTATGAGCCCATGGAAGCAGCAGTCAAGAAATCAAATGACATATTGCATTGAGCAAATCTGCAAAAGACCTCTTTCAAGTGTTAAAGACCAAAGATGTCACGTTGAGAACTAAGGTACGCCTGAACCAAGCCATGGTCTTTTCAGTCACCTTATACATATGCAATAGCTGGACAGTGAAAAAGGAAGACTGAAGAAGAATTGATGCATTTGAATTATGGTATTGGCAAAGAGTATTGAATATACATACCATGGACTGTCAGAGGAATGAACAAATCTGTCTTGGAAGAAGTACAGTCATAAATGCTCCTTAGAAGCATGGATAGTGAAACTTTGTCTCAGATTGAATTGTGTCATCCCAAAATATCTGTCAACTTGGCCAGGTCATGATTCCCAGTATTGTGTGATTGTGTACAATTTTGTAATCTGATGTGATTTCCTTATGTGTTATAAACTCTATGACTATGATGTAATAAGACGGATTAGTGGCAGTTATACTGATGATGTCTACAAGATTAGATACTGTCTTAGGCCAATCTCTTTTGAGATATAAAAGAGAGAAGCGAGCAGAGATACAAGGGAACCTCGTACCACCAAGAAAGCAGTGCTGGGAGCAGAGCGCATCCTTTGGACCTGAGGTTCCAGTGCTGAGATGCTCCCAGACTAAGGGAAGACTGATGCATCACAAGAACCTTCCTCCAGAGCTGATAGAGAAAGACTTCCCTGGAGTTGGTGCCCTGAATTTGGACTTCTAGCCTACTGGACTGTAAAAGAATAAACTTCTCTTTGTTAAAGCCATGCACTTGTGGTATTTCTTTTATAGCAGCACTAAATGACTAAGACACCATGGACTGTCAGAAGAGTGAACAAATCTGTCCTGGAAGAAGTACAGCCAAAATGCTCCTTAGAAGCATGGATGGTGAAACTTTGTCTCATGTACTTTGGACGTGTTATTAGGAGGGACCAATCCCTGTAGAAGGAAATCATGCTTGGTAGAGTAGAGGGTCAGCGAAAAGGAGGAAGACCCTCAATGAGATGGATTGACACAGTGGCTGCAACAATTGCTCAAACATAGCAATAATTGTGAGGATGGCACAGGACTGCACAGCATTTCATTCTGTTATACATAGGGTCGCTATGAGTCGGAACTGACTTGAGGGCACCTAAAACAACACAGCATCAACTCTGATTGATACTTTATGAGCCCCAGGAAATGTTTGGTTGTTTGTGAACAAATAGTTGTTAATGGATATGTTTTTATTCTGCGAGAGTTAATGTGCTTTCTCTAAGTGAGCTCTAATCACCAGTATCTAAAGAGTTTCAAATTTGACTTTTCTATAGGAACAGTATTTTGGTACATTGGGAATTTATCCATTCTTATTTTCTTTTATAGCTTTCTGTTCAAAATCAGGAATTTAAGATAAATGAAGATGGAATCCCAGAAGTGGATCAATTTCATCTGGTATGTGACCTTTTTGGCATTTATAGAATAGATGCTCAGCCCTGGTGGTGCTGTGGTTAAGTGCTTGGCTGCTACTGAAAGGTTGGAGGTTCAAACACACTAGACGCTTCGTGGGCAGTCTGCTTCCATAATGATTACAGCCTAGGAAACCCTATAGCGTAGTTCTACTCTGTCATATAGGGTGACTTTGAGTTGGAATTGACTCAATAGCACACAACAATAACAACAACAGTAATACCTGCTAATATCTTGTGAGGAATCCCTGGATGGTACAAAGAGTTAATGTGCTTGGCTGCTAATTGAAAGTATTGGGGGTTTGAGTCCACCCAGACTTTCAGAAGAAAGGCCTGGCAATATACTTTTGAAAAAACAGCCATTGAAAACACTGTGGAGCACATTTCTGCTCTGACACACATGGTTTGGTTTTTTAATAGCCTATGAAATTAGATTTTTTAAAACACACATTAGAAATAATGCTTAGGAGATTTGCCTGCACTTCTTGGGTTGTGGTAAAAAGCATTTGAGACAACTTTTGGGAGATTAATGAAACTATACATTACATTACATAAATTACATTTTCTAGCTGTCTGTGTAGAATGGAAGAACAAAGAATTTTGATAATGGTTTACAACTTTATCATGGTTATCCTCAACTTACACACTTCGATGAAACAAGCTGCCACTTGGGAGATCTGGCAGAGAATTGAGGATGACCATAATAAGAATTGTGGACAACCACACAGTACTGGGAATCATGGCCTAGCTAAGTTGACACACATTTTTGGAGGACACAATTCAGTCCATAACACTATCTTTTTCAGTTTGTTTTTTATTTTATTAGAGATTACCTTTCCATTTGTTCTTTAATTGTGTTTTATAATTTTATAAATTTTTATAACCTGTGAGAAGGAAAAGCCAACCTGTTTTTTCCTACTTACATCATTTTAATTTTTACATTTAGATTTTTGATCCATTTGGACTTATCCTTGTATTCGGTGTGAGGAATAGGTCCAATTTTACCTTTTCTTCTGTGTATCCAATTGTTCCCCCTCCCCTGCCCCATTTGAAGTGCCACTTTTTTAAATATTAAATTTTCATTTGTGCAGGAGTATATTTCTGGTTTTCCTATTTTGTTCCATTGGTTTGTTTATTCCTACACCAGCACCACATTCTTTTAATTTTAGAGACTTTATAATAGCTTTTAATACTTGGCAGGGCTAGTTTGGTCCTTGTTGCTGTTTTTAATTAGAGATTTTTGGCTATTCTTGCTTGTTATTTTTCTAAATGATATTTACAGTCAACTTGTCTCAAGGATAAAAAACTGATTGTATTTTTATTGGAATCATGTAAACTTTGTAAATTAACTTGGTGAAAATTGAGATGTTTATGATGATAGTCTTTTTTTGTCCTAGAACATATGACTTTCTACTTGTTCCAAATATACTTTTGTGGTTTTCAAGAGGATGCATTACTTCTCCTCATTTAGGTTTTGTACATTTTTAGTTATGTTTGTACCTAGGAGAAGTATTATCTTTAAATATATTTAAAAACATACTCTGCAGGGTGCAGTATGAACATTGGCATACATTAATTAAGAAAATATTTATTGAATGTCAACTATATCCCAACTAACTGTGCTAGTTGCTGGGAATGAAGTGATAAACGAATTGAAAATTCCTGACCTCAAGGATCTTAGAGTCTAGTGACAGACACTTAACGATATGCAGGTGTTTTTTCTTCAGTGTGATATGTTCTCTGGTTGGAGTAATTACAAGGAGCAAATACAAGGTGCCTTGGGAGGTGGAAATAATGGAACACAGCAACATCATAGGGTTATTTACATGTGATAATATAGTTAACATGTTCTGAAGTAGTGGCACATAATGAATTCTGGCTCCCATAATGATTATGGTAATGGTAGTGGAAGTAGAAGACTTCCCAGAGGAAATCACTTCAAAACTGAAACCAGAAGTAGTTGATTAGGTGAAGAAAGGTTACTCTTTCAGGCAGAGGAAGCTCTGTGGAATTTTCACAGTGCCAAACTCTCACTTGTGCTCTATACAAGAAGGAAAATGAGAAGTCATGAAATGCCCTGTTGTTTTGGAGAGTATTCATTCTCTTTTTTCCTTTACAATTTCCCCTGAATTCAATTTTTAAAAAATTGCTGGAGGTGTCTCTTTACAATAAAAAGTAGTTGAATTCTATAGGAGTTTTAAAAATCTAAATAGAAAAATTTTGATTTTAGCTCTGTATCACTGACCAAGAGTATTTCTGAATTGGACTCATCTTCATTGCAGGTGTGTCCTTTTGTTTGTTGTAGTTTGGTTTTGTTTCTAAAAATCTGTTTTGTTTTTTCTTTGCAGGAAGATCATGTCAAATCCCTCCTTGTTAGCCTGATCTCTTGTAGAAATTCAATGACTGCTGATCAAGTTTTGAATGCAGAATATTTCTTGCTACCAAAGGTGAAATCAATTCCAAACCCAGAAAAAGATACTGGATATACCAAATATATAAAGGAAGAAGAATTAAAGATGGAAAACTTGGATAAATATAAGGAAAAGACAAGAAATGGTGAAGCCAACTTTGATTGATAGATTAGTGTTATGTCTTTTGTTACAGATGTTCCTTTTAAAAAACTTTGTTTAGTTAAATAAACAGAAAAAAATCTAGAGGTGTTCTGGAAACACTTGATTGTGTCTTTGGTATTCAGGTTGTGAAAATAAAAGATGTTTGCCTATGCAAAAAAAAAGTGTGTATGCTTTGACATTTAGTTTAACTTGGAGGTATTAAGGAAGTACTTCCTGTAGTTGGGAATTGAGAAACTAGACTGTGATACTTGTAACATAAAAGGTTACTGAATTGCTGGACAAGTCCTATACAGATTCTCAGTATGTTGGTCAGCTGGTGATGAAGGGTGATGATACTTTTGTTCAACAAATATTTGCTTGGTATTGTCCTTGTACCCAGCTCTGGGAATATAAAGATAGACAAGACATGGTTATCACAGTCATTGAACTTCTACAAGAAGTCAAGCTAAAAAGGAGGGATTTGACACGATCATCCTGCAAAGAAAAAACAAAACAGATTTTTAAAAACAAAACCAACACTAAAACAAACGAAAGGACACACGTGTAATGAAGGGAAATCCAATTCAATTCTTCTACCCTATCACTAGAATGCTAGATTTAAGGGTAGTATAGGAGGAGACTGGTTAGAAGTATATTCTAATAAAGTAGGTGAGAGATAATGAAAACAAGATGGAGGGAAGAAGAAATACAGCTGAAGCATATGGGACAAATGTAAGAAATAATTAGGAGGCAAAATCAGTTGGATTTCGTGATTGAAGTATATATAGACTAAAGTAGTATGGCAGGGTCTAGTTGCCTATTCAATATCCAGTCTTGCTTTATTCCTTAGTGTTAGATCCCCAGTTTTATTTGGAGTGGCAGTGTACTCAGCTAATAGATTACATTTCTTAGATCCTCTGCTATTTGAGGCATTTTGACTAAGTTATTGCAAATAAACTTCAGCACAAAAAAGAATTTTGTTGTTGGTTGGATGATAGTGAATGATAAATTGAAGATTGATCATTCATGTTAGATAGTAAAAGTTTTAAAAATTCTGCAGAAAAGAAACATGTTTAGTTATATTCAACCCAGTGTTTACCGAAGTTAACAAAGAGATCTTTTTATTTTTTTCAGATCTATTTTATTTATTTATTTATTTTTATTGTACTTCAGCTGAAGGCTAACAGAACAAATAGTTTCTCATGAAACAGAAGTACACATGTTGTTTTATGACATTGGTTAACAACCCCACAACGTATCAACCCTCTAACTTCTCAACCTCTTTTTTTTTTGGTGAAAATAGACATAGCCAAAGATACACCATTTCAAAAATTTCTACATGCACAGTTCAGTGACATTGACTACGCTCTTC
>NW_004443986.1:10478448-10507452 GCF_000243295.1 Trichechus manatus latirostris
ATTGTTGTATTCTCTGTTCGGCTTAGTTTTTTGGATCTTTGCTGTGGAGGGACGGCATGGTGCTTCTGCCTAGAGCGCCATTTTGCCGGAACTCCATCAAAGAGATCTTTTTTTGGCATACTTTTCTCTTGTGAAACTAGTGTGAAGATCAGATTTGTGAAATACTAAGTTAGTATTTAACTTTTTATTTCTTGTTTTAAAATAGCAAATACTCCACTCTCTGTGTGATGAAAAGAAATAAATTCCTTAGTATCTGTTCAATACCACAAATGTATCCTGAAGTATGTGTGTGTATGTGTAAGGGCAATGGAAAGGCCGACAAATTATAGCAGTCTATGGTTGATGCAGAATGCAAGAAGTTGTAAGAAAAGAAATAGTGTATATCACAACAAAGAAGAGGAAGGGAAGGAGGGGGTGATGAGAATGAGGAATAGATATTTGACTTATTTTGGAGGAGCAGTAGGATTTTGCTTGTTTGGTACTGGAAGAAGTGCATTCCAGACCAAGAAAATTAAGGAAGCTCAAAGAATGGGTTTGGGAGTTTGGGAAAGGGCAAGAAGTTGGCTGGATTATAGCATATTCATGGGGGGAGCTTAGAAATAATTCTGGAAAGGTTTTTTTGGGACATATCATAAAGGGTTTTGAATTGCTCTGTAAGAAGTGAGATCTTAATATGTATTTATGAGCAGCTGAATCACACAGTCGTTTATTTTAGAATAAAACAGCTAACCAGAGAGGATGATTTGGGCGGAGAAAGATTGGAGGTAAGGGAAAAGTTGAGGATGGTACATTTTCCTAAAGTAATTGAGGCAGAGAAAATGTCAGGAAGTTAAGGCTGATACAGAGTTGTAAAATACCAGAGTATTGACAGTATTCCCCAACACACATAGCCTCACAGCAAAGGTTGAGGATACTTATTGGTTCAAGGCATTTAAGGAAATGTCTGTCCAATTATTAGCTGACCATTAAGGTAAGCTGCATATGACAGTGATTATAGACTGAAAAAAAATTAGTCTAGGAAAGTCACTAAACAGCAATAACAAACAGCAATAACAACTATCCTGATGAAGGAGAGACATATGATTTTCAAAGTTGCCACATTATATTATTTAAGATGTCCAGTTTTAAACAAAAAAATATGAGTCATGGAAGAAAATAGAAAAACATGGCCCACACATAGAGGGGGAAAAAAAGCAATCAATAGAAACTGTCCCTGAGGAAACCTAGATGTAGGACTTAGTTGACAAAGACTTTAGATAAACTACTGTAAACATATTCAAAGAATTAAAAGAAATAGTTATTCTAGAGAATTAAAGTATGAGAACAACGTTTCACCAAATAAAGAATAGCAATTAAGAGAAATTATAAAAAAAGAACCAAATAGAAATTCTGGAGCTGAAATGTACAATAACAAAGAAAATTATTAGAGAAATTCAGCAGCAGATTTGAATTGGCAAAATAAAAAATTGGTGAACTTGAAGATAGGCCAATTGAAACTACCCAGTCTGAGGAAGAGAAAAAAGAATTAAAAAAAAGAACAGTGCCTCAGAGACCTGGGGGGCACCATTAAACATACCAACATATGCATAATGGGATCTCAGAAGGAGATGGAAAAAAAGGACAGATATTTTGAAGAAATACCAAAAATTTTCCCAAATTTGATGAAAAACATAAATTTTCATATTCCAGAAGCTCAATGAACTCCAAGTGAATTAAATTCAAAGAGATCCACAATTAGACACATTATAATCAAGCTATTGAAAGCCAAAGACACAGAATCTTGAAAGCAACAAGAGAAAAGCAACTTATCATGCACAAGTGATCCTCAGTAAGACTAACAGCTGATTTTTCATAAAAAACCATGGAGACCAGAAGTCAGTTGGATGACAAAATTCAAAGTGCTGAAAGAAAAAAAATCTATCAACCAAGAATTGTATATCCAGCAAAATTAAGATGAAATGAAAATATTAATTTATGACATTAGAACATTCCAAGATAAACAAAAACTGAGAAAATTCATCACTAGCAGACAATCTGCCCTAGAGGAAATAATAAAAGGAGTTTTTAAACCTGAAATGAAAGGATACTAGTGTTGGGGGGGAATGGTCTGCTTTATGCCGCCCATCCACGCTGCCTAAGTAAAAGCCTTGAGCCCAGAGCATTCTCTGATAAGGAGGCTGGGAATTGGGTTGCCTTCTCTCTCCTGGTTTCTTCTTATCAGAGACGACTTCCCCCAGTTCTGGGCACATAGTAACTTTCTCTGTCTCTTGCACACGCCCAGGTACCATACAGCACCTGGCCAACCCCACTTCTATATCTGTTCCCGGCGGGCAGGGCACAGGGTCTCTTGTACTGCAGCACAAGAGGCGGAACATGCTACATTGTAAGAGCTGGCCTCAAGGAGTGGACTGAAGGGGAAACAGTCTTTGTGAGGCTGAACATGAGCACCCTTATATGGTTTGCTAGTTCACTACAGTTTGCTGAGTCATTCTTACGTAAGTCCCTGCCATGTAGCCACTATTGTCCACCACCGCTGTAAAACCTGCCCTCCCACTGTGGAGTGTGGAGATCTCCTTTGGTTCTGCAGTTGCCCATGACTCGCCTTGTCTGTAAGTCTCCCTAATAAACTCACTTGCTGCCAATCCTGGAGTTTCCCAACTCTGTCTTCAGTCTCTCAGTGCCCTCCGTTTTTGGAGGCAAATTTCACATTCCTGGTCCATGCCTGGACAACCAGACAGTAGCTCACATCCACACAATGAAATTAAGACTACTGGTAAAGGTAACAACATAGGTAAATATAAAAGTATAAATATATTTTTGTTGCAACTCTTTTCTGACTTAAAACTGCATAAAGCAATAATCATAAAAGTGTGTTGATGGGCTTATAATGTGTAAAGATGTAATTTGTTTGGCAGTAATAGCACAAAGAAGATGGGAGTAAACAGCTATATTGGAGCAAAAATTTTTGTTTGCTATTGAAATTAAGTTGGTATTAATCCAAACTAGATTGTTTTAAGATTTTAATTGTAATCATCAGGGTAACCACTAAGAAAATAACTCATAAAAAACAGTAAAAAGCAACAACAAGGGATTAGTACACTGGAAATATCTAATTAACATAAAGCAGTGATGGAGGAATAGAGGAACAAAAAAGACATAACACATATAGAAAACTAATAGCAAAATGGCAGACAAATTCTACCTTATTAGTAATTACATTAAATGCAAATGAATTCAACACTCCAAAAGGCAGAAATGGGTAAAATGGATTAAAACAAAAACATGATACAACTATATGCTGTCTACAAGAGACACACTTTAGATTCATGACATTGGTACACTGAAAGTAAAAGGATAGGAAAAGATATACCATGCAAACAGTACCCAAAAGAGAGTTTGACTGGCTATACTAATATCAGACAAAAATTATTACTAAAGACAAAAAAGAACAGAACTAAAGAGGATTATAAGGGAATGCTATGAACAACTGATGGCAACAAACTAGATAACCTAGATGAAATGGACAAATCCCCAGAAACACACAAACCAATGAAACTGACTCAAGAAGAAGTAGAAAATCTTAATAGACATAACAAGGAAAGAGATTGAATTAATAATCAGAAACTTTCTTACGAAGAAAAGCCCAGGCCCAGATGGCTTCACCAATGAATTCTATCAAACATTTTAAGATGAATTAATACCAATTCTTCACAAACCCTTCCAAATAATAGAAGATATGGGAACACTTCCTGACTTTTTACCCTGATACCAAAACCATAAAGACATCAGAAGAAAATAAAACTACAGACCAATATCCCTTATGAATATAGATGCAAAAAGTCTCAACAAAATACTAGCAAATGGAATCCAGCAACATATAAAAGGGATTATAAACCATGACAAAATGAGATTTATCCCAGGAATGCAAGGCTGGTTTAATATTTGAAAGTCAATCAGTGTAATACACAATATTAATAGAATAGAGAACAAAATCACAAGATAATAAATGCAGAAAAAGCACTTGACAAAATCCAACACCCTTTCATGATTAAAAAACTCTAAGAATAACGGGACTTCCTCAACTTGATAAACGACATCAATGAAAAACCCACAGCTAACGTTATACTTAATGATAAATGCCTGAATGCTTTTCTCTAAGATCAGGAACAAGACAAGGATGTCCACTTCTGCCACTTCTATATAACATTGTACTGTCAGTTGTAGCCAGGGCAATTAGATGACAAAAAAAAAAAAAAAAACAAAGGAAAAGAAAAGGCATCGATTGGAAAGGAAGAAGTAAAACTATCTCTATTCATAGATGACATGATCTTGTATATAGAAAATATTAAGGAGTTCATAAAAATATTTAGAACTAATGAACACATTTAGCAAGGTTACAGATTCAAGATCAATATACAAAAATCAATTGCACTTCTATATACTAGAAATGAACAATCTGAAAATGAAATTAAGAAAATAATTCCATTTACAATACCATCAAAAAAATCCAATACTTGGGAATAAATTTAACAAAAAGAAATGTAAGACTTGTACACTGAAAACTATAAACATCATTGAAAGAAAGTAAAGAAGATCTAAATAAACTGAAAGATATCCCATGTTAACGGATTGGAAGACATAATATTGTTAAGATGGTTGTGTGCTGATGAGTCGATTCCGACTCATAGCAACCCTGCATGACAGAGTAGAACTACCCCATAGGATTTCGTAGGCTGTAATCTTTATGGGAGCAGATTGCCAGGTCTTTTCTCTCACAGAGTGGCTGGTGTGTTTGAGCCACCAATCTTTTGGTTAGCAGCTGACCGCTTAACGATTGTGCCACCAAAGCTCCTTGTTAAGATGGTAATACTCTCCAAATCATCTAGAGATTCAATGCAATCTCTATCAAAATCCCAGGTGCCATTTTTACAGAAATTGACAAATTGACCCTAAAATTCATGTGGAAATGCAATGGACCCAGAATAGCCAAAATAATTTTGAAAGAGAACAGTGTTAGAGGACTTAACACTTCCTGATTTCAAAACTTACTACAAAGCTATAGTAATCAACACAATGTGGTACTTGCATGAGGTAGACATACAGATCCATGGTATAGAATTGAGAGTCCAGAAATAAACTCTTACATATATGGTCTGTTGATTTTCAACACGGGGACCAGGACAATTCAGTGAGGAAGTAAGTATTTTTAAGAAATAGTTCTGGGGCAACTGGATGTCTACATGCAAAAGATTGAAGTTGGACCCCTAACTCACACCATATACAAAAGTTAATCATTCATGGACCTAAATGTAAAAGCTAAGACTATAAAACTCTTAGAAAAAAACAGACACAAATCTCTGTGACCTTGGGTTAGGCAAACTGTTTTTTTAGATATATCAAAAGTACAAGCAACAAAAGAAAAATAAATTGTGTTTCAAATTTTTATTATCAAGAAAATAAAAACCCACAGAATGGGAGAAAATATTTGCAAATCATGTATGTGTTAAAGGACTTGTATCTCGTATATATAAAGAACTTTTACTATTCAATAATAAAAAGACATATCAATTAAAAAATTGACAAAGGCTCTGAACAAACACTTCTCCAGAGAAGATATGCAAATGGTAACAAGTACGTGAAAAGACGTTCAACATTGTTAGTCATTAGGGAAATGCAAATAAACACACCCACTAGGATAGCTATAATAAAAAAAGACAATAACAAGTGTTGTCAAGGATGTGGAGAAGTTGAAACCCTCATATATCACAGTTGGGAATGTAAAATAGTGCAGCTGCTTTGGAAAACAGTTTGGCAATTCCTCAAAATGTTAAACCATATGACCAGTCACCATATAACTGAGCAATTCCACTTCTAGGTGTATACCTAAGAGACATAAAAACATGTCCATACAAAAACCTTGTATACAAACGTTCATAGCAGCATATTCATAATGGTCAAAAAGTGGAAATAGCTCAAATGTCCACCAGCTGATGGACAAATATAATGTGATACATCCATACAATGGAATGTTATTTGGCAATAAAAAGGGATGAAGTACTGATACATGCTACAATATGGATGAACCTTGAAAACATTATGCTAAGTGAAAGAGGCCAGCTATAAGACTACATATTGTAAGATTCCATTTATTTGGATATTCCATATCTGGAAATTTCCATAGCAGGTAAATCTCTAGAGACAGAAGGTAGTTTAGTAGGGGATGAGGAATGACTGCTAATGGGTATGGGATTTCTTTTTGGTGTAGTGAAAATGTTCTGATATTAGATAGTGGAGATGGTTTTACAACTCTGTGATTATACTAAAAACCGCTAAATTGTATACTTTAAAAGGGTTTTATGGTATGTGAATTATATCTCAAAAAGCTATTATATAAGAATAAACTACATGCATGTGCTCATTCATTCAATAAATATTTGATTGTCTTCTGATTGTCAGGCATTTTATGTTGCTCCTGTCTCCTACTAATCTCATTGTGTATGCCTCACCTACAACCCTTTTTTTCTAGTTTTTGATTTTCAAGTCTTATGTGTATAATCTGGATATAGTGTTAAAAATTCAGTTTCCCAGTGTCTATACCTAGAAACAATACCTAAAAATATGTTTGTGGTAAAAATATGAGGTGCTGAAAACATTTTTAAAAATCCTTATTTTTTCTAACATTTTGTTATGAACATTTTCAAACATACAACAAAGTTAAAATAGTTTTACAGTGACTACCCATATACCTGTTGCCGTCGAGTCAATTCTGACTCATAGCGACCCTATAGGACAGAGTAGAACTCCCATAGGGTTCCCAAGGAGCAGCTGGTGGATTTGAACTGCCAACCTTTTGGTTAGCAGCCCAGCTCTTAACCACTGCCCCACCAGGGCTCCACAAATACTCATGTACCCATCACTTCAATTCTACCATTAACATGTTGTTATAGTTTACCGTATATCTACCTTAAACTTTATATTTGTTTTTAATTAAAAGTTTAAAATTTTTTTCACCCAGCTATCAAGTAATAATGTGCCATTGTCTTGAGAGATGCTTATTTTTGTTTAATAGAAGGATATCTTAGACTTCGGTTAAGAGGTTCAGAAGAATGGTTTCTTGTAAGTTTGTGTATGGCCACCAGGTGTAGCTCTGGCCCCGTAGCATCCTGGGATCAGCATCTGCAGGGAAGATTGTAGTAAGGGCTACTTATAAATGAAATCAAACTTTTGTTTGAGTGAAGGGGCAGTTAATTTCTCTTTCATTAAGAACTAACGTAATAAGTAAACCTTAATGCAGTATCTAAACCCAGTTCCTCAAAGGAGGTCAAGGACTTGTTTTAGATGACGTATTTTCTTTATTGTTCAAAAAGTCTCTGCCACAATTTCTCTTGCCTGAAACATGACTTTCTTACTCCACAGCCTCCAGTTTTGGGATAGGCAACAGATATATTTATGTTAGCTGCTATTTTAAATAATTTTATGAAGGTTTAGATTAGTCGTGGAAATGCACATATTCAGGCTTTTTTCATATAATGAAAACTCACCACAAGTAAAATTTCTCTTTTTCGTGATTATTTGATTAAGGTCTTTATCTCCTGAAACATAAATTCCCTAAGGTTTGGGACTGTACCTAGTACAATGCCTGGCATTCCATAAATATTTGTTGAATGAGTAGATGGAAAGGATGATTTGAAAATTTACTGAAGGCTGTTTTATAACAGTTGGTAAATTTACTCTTTAAAAAGTATGCATGTTCCATGTTTATTTTCTTTTAATGATGAAAGAACCAATTTTAAATATCTTTCATGGTTTTACAAAAAACTTCTAGATAAAAATATTTTTGTTTTTAGTTGTGAAAAAGAAGAGTATAGTTATTTTTTGAAAGAAAGGAAAGCCTAACTATGTTGAAACCCATTTTAACCAAAAATAGTTTTTCTTTTCTTCTCCTTAAAGGAATCCTTAGTCTCTTTCCACAGTAGGATGTCACCAACTGTCAATTTGTTTCTGTCTTTCAGAGAATAAAATCATGGAGGCAAAAATCCAATCGGACAGTTTAGTAAATTAGACTTGTCTACTGGAATAACTAGGGGCAAGCACTTTCAAATCTAAAGCCTTTTTTTTTTTTTTAAGAGAGAATATTTGATAAGCTGTTTATCAAACAAAGTAGTTTTTCATAAAATGAAGCCATTCAGAGTAAAAAGTCTTGGGAGAATTTTAGTGTAATTTGAGGAGATGTCTCTCTCAAAGTCATCCTTCCAAACTTTCAATAGGAAGGTAGAAAGATTCATCAAGGGAGCAGACAAAGAATGGAGACAGATAAGAGTCACTGTTAATAGAAGAATTCTCATCTTACAGAACAGGGAAGTTCCAAAGAAACAAGGTAACAAATTTATTTTGCTCAAAAATCAAATTATTGTCATACTATTTTTGATTTATCATTGTGTTTTGCTTTTATGTACATTCCTTCAAATGAAGTTATTCTTTTTTTTTATTTGTGCATTCTGAATTTTTATTTTAATATAGAGTGGAAACAGGCTAAATATCCAACAGTAAGAATATGGTTAAATCAGTTATGGCTTATATAAGCATTTGGTGAAATATTACATAGCAATTGAAAATAAATGAAACACTGTGTATTTTGGTAATATAGGAGATACTTATTGCTGAGAAATGTTGCCGTTAGGTGCCATCAAGTTGGTTCCGACTCATAGAGACCCTGTGTACAACAGAACGAAACACTGCCTGGTCCTGCACCACCCTCACAATTGTTATGTTTGAGCTCATTGTTGCAGCCACTGTGTCAGTCCATGTTATTGAGCGTCTTCCTCTTTTTCACTGACTCTCTACTTTACCAAGCATGATGTCCTTCTCCAGGGACTGGTCCCTCCTGATAACATGTCTAAAGTACGTGAGACGAAGTCTCGCCATCCTCGCTTCCAAGAACACTCTAGCTGTATTTCTTCCAAGACAGACTAGTTTGTTCTTCTGGCAGTCCATGGTATATTCAGTAGTCTTCACCAACACCGTAATTCAAAGGCATCAATTCTTCTTCAGTCTTTCTTATTCATTATCCAGCTTTCACATGCATATGAGGTAATTAAAAACACCATGGCTTGGGTCAGGCCCACCTTAGTCCCTAAAGTGACATCTTTGCTTTTTAACAGTTTAAAGAGGTCTTTTTGCAGCAGATTTGCCCAATGCAATGTGTTGTTTGATTTCCTGACTGCTACTTCCATGGGCATTGATTGTGGATCCAAGTAAAATGAAATTCTTGACAACACCAATCTTTTCTCTGTTTATCATGATGTTGCTTATTGGTCCAGTTGTGAGGATTTTTGTTTTCTTTATGCTGAGGTGTAATCTATACTGAAGGCTGTGGTCTTTGATCTTCAAGTCTTTCAGCAGGCAAGGTTGTGTCATCTGATATAATGCAGGTTGTTAATGAGTCTTACTCCAAATCTGATGCCCCATTCTTCTTCATATACACCAGCTTCTAGGATTATTTGCATACATACTGAATAAGTATGGTGAAAGGATATAACCCTGATGCACACCTTTCTGACTTTAAACCACGCAGTATCTCCTTGCTCTGTTTGAACAACTGCCCCTTGGTCTATTTACAGGTTCCTCATGAGCACAGTTAAGTATTCTGGAATTCCCATTCTTTGCAGTATTGTCCATAATTTGTTATGATCCACACAGTTGAATGCCTTTGCATAGTCACTAAAACACAGGTAAACATCTTTCTGGTATTCTCTGCTTTCAGCCAGGATCCATCTGACATCAGCAGTGGTATCCCTCATTCCACGCCCTCTTCTGAATCTGGCTTGAATTTCTGGCAGTTCCCTGCTGATGTACCGCTGCAATCACTTTTGAGTGATCTTCGGCAAAATTTTACTTGTGTGTGATATTAATGATATTGTTCAATAATTTCTGCATTTGGTTAGATCACCGTTCTTTGGAATGGGCCCCAATATGAATCTCTTCCAGTTGGTTGGCCAGGTAGCTGTCTTCCAAATTTCTTGGCATACATGAGTGAGCGCTTCCTGTGCTGCATCCATTTGTTAAAACATCTTAATTGGTATTCCATCAGTTCCTGGAGCTTTGCTTTTTGCCAGTGTCTGCAGCACAGATTGGACTTCTTCAATCGATACCATCAGTTCTTGATCATATGTTACCTCCTGAAATGACTGAACGTTGACCAATTCTTTTTTGTACAGTGACTCTGTATTCCTTCCATCTTCTTTTGATGCTTCCTGTGTCGTTCAATTTTTTGCCCATAGAATCCTTCAATATTGCAACTCGAGGCTTGAATTTTTTCTTCAGTTCCTTCAGCTTGAGAAATGCTGAGCGTGTTCTTCCATTTTGGTTTTCTATCTCGAGGTCTTCGCACATTTCATTATAATACTTTACTTTGTCTTCTTGAGCTGCCATTTGAAATCTTCTGTTCAGCTCTTTTACTTCATCATTTCTTCCGTTCACTTTAGCTACTTGACATTCAAGAGCAACATCCATTTTGGTCTTTTCTTTCTTTGCTGTCTTTTTAACGACCTCTTGCTTTTTTCATGTATGATGCCCTTGATGTCATTCCACAACTTGTCTGGTCTTTGGTCATTAGTGTTCAATGCATCAAATCTATTTTTGAGATGGTCTCTAAATTCAGGTGGGATATACTCAAGGTTGTACTTTGGCTCTCTGGGACTTGTTCTAATTTTCTTCAGTTTCAACTTGAACTTGCATATGAGCAGTTGACGGTCTGTTCCTCAGTTGGCCCCTGGCCTTGTTCTGACTGATGATATTGAGCTTTTCCATCATCTCTTTCGACAGATGTAGTCCATTTGATTCCTGTGTATTCCATCTGGCAAGGTCCACGTGTATACTCACTGTTTATGTTGTTGAAAAGGGGTGCTTGCAATGAAGAAGTCATTGGTCTTGCAAAATTCTGTCATGTGATCTCCAGCATCGTTTCTTTTTTTTTTTTTTAATTGTACTTTAGATGAAGGTTTAGGTTTACAGAACAAATAGTTTCTCATTAAACAGTTAGTACACATATTGTTTTATGACAATAGTTAACAACCCCACAACATGTCAACACTGTCGCCTCTCAACCTTGGGTTCCCTATTACCAGCTTTCCTGTCCCCTCCTGCCTTCTAGTCCTTGTCCCCGGACTGTTGTACCCCATTAGTCTCGTTTTGTTTAATGGGGCTGTCTAATCTTTGGATGAAGGGTGACCCTCCAGAGTGACTTCTTTACTGAGCTAAAAGGGTGTCCAGGGGCCATACTCTTGGGGTTTCTCCAGTCTCTGTCAGGCCAGTAAATCTGGTCTTTTTTTGTGAGTTAGAATTTTGTTCTACATTTTTCTCCAGCTCTGTCCGGGACCCTCTGTTGTGATCCCTGTCAGAGCAGTCTGTGGTGGTAGCCAGGCACCATCTAGTTGTACTGGACTCAGTCTGGTGGAGGCCATGGTAGTTGTGGTCCATTAGTCCTTTGTACTGATCTTTCCCTTGTATCTTGTTTTCTTCATTCTCCCTTTCTCCCAAAGGGGTGAGTCCAGAGGAGTATCTTAGATGGCTGCTCACAGGCTAAGACCCCAGATGCTACTCACCAAGGTGGAATGTAGAACATTTTCTTTATAAACTGTGTTATGCCAATTGAGCTAGATGTTCCCCAAGACCATGGTTCCCACAGCCCTACACCCAGCAATTCAGTCCCTCAAGGATTTTGGATGTGTCTATGGAGCTTCCATGACCTTTCCTTGTCCAAGTTGTGCTGGTTTCCCCAGTATTGTGTACTGTCTTACCCTTCACCAAAATTACTACTTATCTATTGTCTATTTAGTATTCCTCCCCTCCACCCCGTACCCCTCCCATTCCTCATAACCAACAAAGATTGTTTCTTTTTGTGTGTAAACTTTTTCATGAGTTTTTACAGTAGTGGTCTCATACAATATTTGTCCTTTTGTGATTGACTTATTTCACTCAGCATAATGTCTGGCATCGTTTCTACCACCAATGCCAAGTTTTCCAACTACCCATCCTTCTTTGTTTCCTACTTTCGCATTCCAATCACCGGTAATTATTGATGCATCTTGACTGCATGTTTGATCAATTTCAGACTGCAGAAGTTGGTAAAAATCTTCAGTTTCTTCATCTTTGGCCTTAGTGTTTGGTGCGTAAATTTGAATAATAGTCATATTAACTGGTCTTCCTTGTAGACGTATAGATATTATCCTATTACTGACAGCGTTGTACTTCAGGATAGATCTTAAAATGTTCTTTTTGACGATGAATGCCATGACGTTCCTCTTTAATTTGTCATTCCTGGCATAGTAGACAATGTGATTGTCCGATTCAAAATGGCCAATACCAGTCCATTTCAGCTCACTAATGAATAAAACACTGTATATTTTGGTAATATGGGAGATATGTTGGAGCCCTGGTGGAGCAGTGGTTAAGAGTTCGGCTGCTAAGCAAAAGGTCGGCAGGTTGAATCCACCAGCTGCTCCTTATTTTTATTGCTAAGGAATAGCCATTATATATAGCCTGAAGGCCTGGGACTTTGAAAGTCTTTACTGTCTCTTAATTTCCTTGAAAGGTAAGTAATGTCTAGAATGCATACCTGTCTCGCATACCTCCTCCTATCCCTTTCTGTCTCTTTCTCCTCCTTTTTCATTTTCCTCCTCTTTTTTCTCTCCCTTCTGCTCCTTACCTCCCTCTCTTTTTTTCTTCATTGGCAGTGAGTTTAGAGAGAGAAAATTAGTTGTTGCTGAAAGAATTAAATTGCTGGTCACAACATATTTTGGGGACATAAAATATTTCTCGAAAATCTTCATACTAAGGTACAGACTCAGGTTATTACTATTATGTTTTTATAATCACCCAAAATATTATGCAGGTTAATTTTTATCTGATATCAGCTCCATATATGGCAATCAGCTGGTAACTTCAAATTACAGTTGCTATGACAGAGTATATATGAAAGATGCAAGCATAATTTTGATCATGATTATTGTACTTGGCTGAATAATGGCTTGCATCATCTTTTGCAATTCATGATTCACAAAATTTTATCTTCACTGCAACCTTTTCAACCCCCCTATAAGCATCAGCTATAGCAGATAAATATGTGATGACAATTTTGCCTTAGTAGAAAAAGTCAATAATTTCTTTTGGCCTACTACAAAAAATTTCAGAAGCTTTTTTTTTTTTTTTTTTTAAGCAAACAATAAACTTTATGCCCCCCTAAATTACCACTTTTTTCTCTGTTTAATAGTGTGTTTAGAGCTATGTTGAGATGTTATTTTAAAATGGATTTTTTACTTACTAACGAGATTCACAAAGTTATTTCATTATAGTTTTATAAGTTGGGAAGGGACATGATTTGTTAAAACCAATGACAAGGAGAACATTCAGAGTGAAAATCTGAGCAAGCGAAGCCATAGCTGATTTTAATATAATTAAGTAAACCCTTAGACCCTGATACAAATGATTTTAAAATGTACTTTGGTTGTCAGTTGAATCTGCTGTTGTCAATTCTCACTTACATTTGTGTTAAAAATTTCTGAAGTATGAAAATATTATTTTGTTTCATACTTAAAGGCTATGTAGAATCAATTACCACATTGCAGGGGGGAGGGTTGGGGTGGTGGTGGTGGTGGTGAGGGGTTTGGAAGGGTGGTATCCACTCTATGCAAGGCATTTTGCCTATATTATCTCATTTAATCTTTTTATTGTTATTATTGTGCTAAGTATACATATATATTTATATACACATATACGTATATAGCAAAACATTTGCCATTTCAAATTTTGTACATGTGAAATTCAATAACATTAATTAGGTTCATCATGTTGTGCAACCACTTCAGCACTATGCTTGGGGGCCATTTTAAACAGTGAAATAACCAACAAAAAATACAAAAAAACATGATACTAAGTAGACTGTGAAAAGGACACTTGTTTAAAGAATGAGAGTTGAAACAAGAAGGCGGAGTGTAGTCTTGTTTGACCTTGGGAATGTGCACCTCAGGTGACTCAAATTTTTCACTGCTTTGTGCATGTCCATGAATGACCACAAAAGTGCTGTGAGTACTGATTTTGGGATTACAAATAAATTTTAGTGAGTAGGTGAATTCGCAAATACAAAATTTGTGAATAATGAAGCTCGACTGTATTATTTGGCTATAAAAAGAAATGAAGTACTGATATATGTTACAACATGGATGAACCTTGAAAACATTATGCTAAGTGAAAGTAGCCAGTCACAAAATACCATATATTGTTTGATTCCATTTATATGAAATGTCCAGAATAGGAAATCTATAGAGACAGAAAGTAGATCAGTGGTTGCCAGGGGTTAGGAGTATTGGGGGTAAATGGAGAGAGACTGCTAATTGGTATAGGGTTTCTTCTTTGGGTAAAATTTTCTAAAATTGAGTGTGGTGGTGGCTGCATAATTCTGAGAACGTACTAAAAATCATTGAATTGTAAACTTTAAATGGGTGAGCTTGATGGTGTGTAAATTATATATCAATAAAACTGTTAAAAATAAGTCATGGTTCAACTATTTGCAAATATGTTCAATATGACAAAAAATAAAGGCAAAGAAGAAACCATGAGTATTGAGAGTAATTGGTCAAAGGTCACCAGTGAACCAAGGTTGGGAGAAACAGCTGCAGCCTGGCTTGTAATGGCTGCTCAAGACCATAGATAGCAGCACACAGGTCTTACCTCACTCCCATCTCAGTCAAGATATTCCTAGTACTGTGCAAATGCAAGTAGGCTAGAAGAAAAAGGAATGGCTTGAAAGATAATTTTCAAAAAGGGTAAAACCATGACTCTCATACAGATATAAAAATGAATACATGTTAAAGATATTAACTCATTCAGTGAGGGAACTAGGCAGATGTTATAAACAGTTCAAATGAGAATTCAAACAACAGACACAGTTATACAGAGTTGTAAAATAGCTCAAAGACAATGAAAGGGCTAGGATCA
Organism: Trichechus manatus latirostris; assembly: GCF_000243295.1. NCBI lineage: Eukaryota > Metazoa > Chordata > Mammalia > Sirenia > Trichechidae > Trichechus > Trichechus manatus. The sequence continues at coordinate 10,493,443 of NW_004443986.1, forward strand.
GATAACACATGTAGACAATGCATGGTTGTAAAATAGCCCAGCAATGAAAGGCTAGAATCGGATGGCTTGGAGTGGTGTCCTCTAGTTTTCTGTTTTAACAGGTTTTTTTTCCTCTAAAATATTTGCATCAAATAGGCCACGATGAGGAAGGAGGGTTAGAATAGAATAGAGTGAGAAGGAGTGCGAGTGGAAAGGACAAAAACATCCAACTCTTTGCGCCCAGAGCTGTAGACTTGACAGGAATGATGGAGGCATATACTAGAGATAAGAGAAAGGGAGATTTATTGTGACTGGAGGCAGTAGCTAGCAGAGCAGAAGGACACAAAAAAGAGAAGAAAGGGGTCACTGAACTGAGGGAGAGGAGAACTTAAATAGATGAACTTTGACATATACTTGATGTCATGGATTGAATTGTGTCCCCCAAAAATATGTGTCAACTTGGTTAGGCCATGATTCCAAATATTGTGTGGTTGTCCTCCATTTTGTGATTGATGTAATTTTCCTATGTGTTGTAAATCCTAATCTCTGCCTGTGATTAATGAGGCAAGATTAGATTATGTTAAAGAGGATTAGGGTGGGATGTAACACCCTTACTCAGGTTGCATTCCTGATCCAATGTAAAGGGAGTTTCCTTCGGGTTTGGCATGCATCACCTTTTATCTTACAAGAGATAGAAGGAAAGGGAAGTGAGCAGAGAGTTGGGGGAACTCATACCAGCAAGAAAGCAGCCTCAGAGTAGAGTGCGTCCTTTGGACCTGGGGTCCCTATGCCTGAGAAGCTTCTAGACCAGGGAAAGATTGATGACAAGCCTCTTCCTCCAGAGCCAGCAGGGAGAAAGCCTTCCCCTGGAGCTGATGCCCTGAATTTGGACTTCTAGCCTACTAGACTGTGAGAGAATAAACTTCTGTTTATTGAAACCATCCGCTTGTGGTATTTCTGTTATAGCAGCCCTAGATGACTAAGACACTTGACCAGATTGACATAGTCAGAGGCAGTCCAGGCCAGACCCCTGCTTTTCAAATGCAAGGCTCAGTCATTGCTCAAGAAGTGTTTAAAAAAAGTGACTGATTTTCCAAGTGACCAATTTACCAAATGATTAATTCATCAGATAATCAATTCACCAATTTGTTTCAGTTTTGCAGTAACGTTGGCAAATTGATCATTCAATGAATTGATTTTCAGTGAAATGGTCTACTTCCAGATTCTGATCCCCCAGGAAAACCAATTTGCCAAAGTTCAGTTGCCTTTTGTAAAGCACGCTCTACATTTATTAATTTATTCATTCATTCACTGAAATTTTTTTAAGCACTGTGTGTCAGGCACTATTTAGGAGTGAACCTTCTGCCAATAGATCTGAGAAAAAAAAAATCAAGGGGAGGGAAATACATTCATCCACTGTATATAATACATAACTGACAAAGATGTCTTATTCCCATAAAGAAGAAGAAAATTTCTACCAAATATTAGAAAATGAGAAGGATCTATTTGGAGTAAGAGTCTAATAAGACATGGGAAACTGGCTAAAAACTCAACAAATATTTATGGATCCTTTTCACATGCCTGCACTGTGCTAGGTAGGCCTTTATGGGATAAGAAAAGAACTACAGGAAGAACCCAAGGAATGACTAAACTTGGTTTTTAATGTTCACATGTAAGTCATTTGCTTGACACAGGTCACCCATGTTTCACACAGAAATGAACAGGGATTAGATTCCTGGATCAACTCACAGCAGTTTAGCCCACAATGTGACAGTGAGCATGGCAAGAGAAGACCGTGTGGTTTAGTTTAAAAACTTTGGAATCAGTTGGACCTGAATTTAAGTAGTTAGGTAACCCTGGGCAAATTACTTAAGTTCTCCAAATCTCATCTGTAACATGAGAATGATAATGTCCACCCCAAAGTGATTGGTGATTAAATGAGATACTATAATATGAAAGTCCTTCTGAAAGCATTCTCTTATCTTTTTATATGTAGACAAAATACTTTTGTTGTTTTTTTCCTGCCTTCTTAAGAAGAACAGAGTAACTATAATTTAATATTTCAGTGACTCTGGTTCATCTTCTGCTATACTATAGTAAAAGAGGCCCTCAGGAGCATTTTACTTATATAGGGCTATATCTTCTACATTAAATGGTCCTAGAGTGTTATGTTTTTATAGTTTAGATGCCTCACCTTCACTGTAAACCATCACCTCTGGCTGTTATTAGTGACTAGTTCTAGCTTTATTATTTACTACTCTTAATCTGCTGGGGAGAGAACCCGGAGGGCTTGACTCATTACAATTGCCCCAGGCACTGCCTCAGAGTTTGAGCTGAGGCCAAGTGCTTCCAGGCAGCATCATGATGAGCATGGCTGTGGTTAAAGGGCTTGCCAGAGCCCTCTTCTGGGCTGGCTGGAACTTTCCCAGAGCTGCACTGTAGTCGGAGGCTCCTGTTACCCAGTCCTCCCTCTTTCCCCCTCTGCTTTCACAGGTGTCAGACCCATATCACACACTGAAGACTTTTCTTGCTTACTCCTGCTCCCTCTCTCCTTTATCTTTCACTGGAGTTGTTCCCAATAAATCTCTTGCATTTCTAAGTCCTCCTTGGCATCTGTTTCCCCAGGACCCAGCAGACTCTCTCTGAGAAGTCACAACAAATGGACTTAGGACTAGTCTTTCAGAATCTGATCTGCTTAAAAATTTAGGAGTTTCTGTACTTCTGTCACTCTGAAATCTATTTTCTTCCTCTTAACTATATCCTAGATTAGTGCCATCCAATCTAATACAAACCACATATGTAATTCTAAAATTTTTAGTAGCTACATTAAAAATAGGTGAAACCGATTTTTTTATGTTTTCTTTAACCTAATATATCAAAAATATTATCATTTTAACATGTAATCAATATAAAAATTATAAGCAAAGTATTTTACATTCTTTTTTGTTTTCTTTAAGTACTAAGTCTTCAAAATCTGTTGTGTATGTTGCACTTACAGCACATCTCAATTCAAACTAGTCACAATTCAAGTGCTCAGTAATTACATGTGGCTAGTGGCTACTATATTGGACCACACGGTTCTGGATAATCTTGAATGCAAATAAGTGACCTTGTGGACAAGTGAAGAGTCACTGCTGGATGGTTTCCTATAATTTCTATGGAAGAGTGTGGGTGAAAGGTTGGCTGGTGACTAAGATCTAAGCATGTATCTCATGTTCTTTCTCTGGCCTCCCCAAGGGCATTCCTCTTCTCCTGCTTTGTGGTCCCAGTTGTGAAAGGTGTTTCCTTCTCTGCAGCCTTCCTGGTGAGACAGTCTTGCTGATTTCCTTTCCCAGCAGTGAGAGGCAATTCCTCTGTCCTCATCCGTCTTGGTATAGCAGGAGGGCAATACGGGCCTTGTGTTCAGTGGGTGGCAGGGGCAGGAGGAGTCTGGTTTGTTGTGAGGGACCTGTAATCATGGAGCTTTCAATGTTATTGGTAAAAATTAGACAAAACACCCATATAACAGTTGTGGAATGTTACAGAATTAAAGCCTAGGTTACAAGGTAGTGACTATAAATGTATTTTTGAAAATATCATATGCTACATTTACAAGTCTGTAAGGTAATATAAGTCTAGTGTTTTTCAAACCTGCTGCACATTGGCATCACCTGGAAAACTTTAAAAAATACTGATGTCTGGCTCCCATTCCCCAGACATTCTGATTTAATTGGTCTGGGGTGCTGCTGAGGCATTGGGATTTTTTTTTTTTTAATTGTACTTTAGATGCAGGTTTACAGAACAAACTAGTTTCTCATTAACCACTTAGTGCACATATTGTTTTGTGACATTGGTTGCCAACCCCATGACATGTCAGCACTCTCCCCTTCTTGACCTTGGGTTCTACATACAAGTTTTCCTTTCCCCTCCTGCCTTCTACTCATTGCCCCTGGGCTGCTGTGCGCATTCAGTCTCATTTTGTTTCGTTGGCCTGCCTCATCTTTGGCTGAATGGTGAACCTCAGAAGTGACTTCATTACTGAGTTTAAGGAGTGTCCAGGGCCCATGCTCTCAAAGTTTCTCCAGTCTCTGTCAGATCAGTAAGTCTGGTCTTATTTTTTTTGTGAATTAGAATTTTGTTCTACATTTTTCTCCAGCTCTGTGTGGGACCCTCTATTGTGATCCCTGTCAGAGCGATCGGTGGTGGTAGCCGGGCACCATCTAGTTGTGCTGGACTCAGTCTGGTGGAGGCTGTAGTACTTGTCGTGGATTAGTCACTTGGACTAATCTTTCCCTTGTGTCCTTTGGTTTTCTTCATTCTCTCTTGCTTTAGATGGCCACTGACAAGCTTTTAAGACCCCAGATGCTACTGACCAAAGTAGAATGTAGAACATTTTCTTTATAAACTATGTTATGTCAATTGAGCTAGATGTTCCTGACACCATGGTCCCCACAGCCCAGTAATCTGGTCCCTCAGGGAGTTTGGATGTTGTCTATGGAGCTTCCATGACCTTGAGGCACTGGGATTTTTCAAAGTTCCCAGCAAAGTTTGGAAACTACTAGTATAATCCCTTTAGACTCTTTAGAAGATGTAATATTTGTTTATTCATGTAACAGACATTTATTAGGATCTTCTTTGTGTCAGACACTGGGATAAATGCCAGGGCCTAGTATAGATATTTATTATCCGGAAAGCACCATATGTTATGAAGTCCCAGAGGGAGGAAGGGTTTTGTCAGAGAAGCCTCAAGGTGGAGTCTTGAGGGGTGAATAGGAATTATCCAGATGGGGTATGGAGGAATTACATTTCTGGGGGAGACAGTGTGGTATAAAAGACATATTTCAGGATATATTTGGTTAGGGTAGGTGTTTGGGATAGTGCCAGAGATAAATCTGGAAAAGCAGACTCGGGCCATGTTGTGATGAGACTCATAAACTCAGGAGTTTGTTTGGGTTTTATGCCTGTTCTGTCTGATTTCCCCAGTTATACTGAAAATCCTATGAGAGTGGATTTCTTATTGACAGTGAAAAAGCCAATGGAAGTATTTCACGAATAAAGACCAGGTTTGCCTTTGAGGAAGATGACATTGGTGGCAGGACAGAAGGTGAATGAAGACATGGAGACAGCTTTGGAGATATGAGGGGAGAAATGGTGGGGTTAGAGAAGGGCGAGTGGGTTTGCAGGGTATGTACAGTGTCTTTTTATCCCTCAGTGCCCATGATGGCACCTGTGCCCTCCATTCGTGGTGTAGAGGAACAAACGTGAGTTTAGGAACCCACGAGAACTGGGTGTTTATCATTTAAGAACTGAGTGACCTTGTAGAAGATGCTTAACTCCTCTTAGTACTGCCTATTCATGGTGGAGACAGTGTATGAGAGGTTCTGGCCCAAGGGTTTGCCAAGTGATGAGTGCTCTGTCTTAGTCATCTAGTGCTGCTGTAACAGAAATACCACAAATGAGTGGCTTTAACAAATAGAAGTTTATTTTCTCACAGTTTTGGAGGCTGTAAGTCTGAATTTAGGATGCCAGCTCTAGGGGAAGGCTGTCTCTCTCTAGGCTCTAGAGGAAGGTCCTTGTCTCTTCTGAGCTTCTGCACCTGGGTGATCTTCATGAGTGCACTGCATTGAATGGGGGCTAAGCTGCCTATATTGCACACGAGCGTGGCTTATATAAACTTTTTTCTGTTTAAATGTCTAATCTTCAGTTGTTCGTTATTTTGTGGTCACCATTCTCTCTAGCTTACTTGCCTCCATCTAATATTTATGAGCTGTTTTAAGTAAACACTGGAAAGTAATACAGTGCAATGCCCTGCTAATAGAAAACAGCGGGGGGAAAGAGAAGCCGTTTTAATGTTTATTGTCAATCTACCTCTATTAAAATCCCCAACTGAGATTAAAGCTAGAGAAACACAGAGCTGAAACCTGAACTAGCAATACGAACATTCTATATAGTAGGTCTTCAACCAGGGGCTTTCTATTCTTTGAGGATTCTGTGGGTACATCTTTCTTGGCTGCAATCACACATCCGAAGAACTCAAAGTAGAAAATACAGTACATGTCAATACCAGCACTGCATTAGCCTCAGACTTTTTAAAAACTGAGAGGTTATGTGGTTTTTGTGGTGAGATTTTTTTTTTTTTTAAATCATATATACTAGGCTTTAATATGTCTGCAAACTTCTAAGGATCATCTCTTATATAAGTGGAATTAAGTATTTTTTCAAGTTCAAGTTATCCTCTGAAAAAGTTTTCAGTTGGGTTTCTGGTTTTGTCTTATCACTGAACAGTGCTGATCGCTGTAATCAGAGAACTGTCAACACATGTGGGGGGAAATAGAGGGCAATTGCTTCCCTGATGGATGGGGCAGCCTTGAGGGAAAACAGCTATCGTTTTCATTTATGGGATTCTGTTCCATCTGTATCAGAGATTGACGACGAATGGGAACAATAGACACTCTCAAATTAAAAAATAATGTTTTAGTCGGCTATTATTCAGAGAATCCCAGCATGGCATAACTGGAGCAGAACCTGAGGATCATTCATTCTGGTTCCTCCCTTTTAGGAACCAGAGGTGAATTGATTTGAGGAAAGTTCACCTCTCCTGACTCTGATTTTTCCATGAAACATGATTTTTGCCCCTTGTACATATTTTTTTAAACAAACTAATAATTTGGAAAAAAAAATCTCCCCTGAAAACTTCTAGTTTGCCCTGCATTGGGTAAATTATGTAATATTGTAGCCAATCAACTACAGAAATATGAATTCTATTAGAAATTTGCATACTAACTTCTTAAAGTAAAAACTATAGTTAAACTATATCTGGTTTCTACTTAAAAAAAAGCACAGCTTTTATAAAGTGTTGAAATCAACAAATTATTCATTCATTCATTAATTTTGTTTTTCAATACCCATTATATGTCAAGCTTGAAATGAAGAATCCATGGACCTGATCCTGGAGTGTAACGGAAGAGGGATATCTGTAAACATATAGTTACTTCAGGAGGGCAAGGCTTGTATCTGTTTTGCTCATCATTTTATGCGTATTGTCTAGTATGGACAGACGGCATCCAATTATTATTTCTGAATAAACGAATGAGTGAAGAAGATGGATCACACATGACTTCATAGAGGAGGTGGTTTTTAGCTGGTTCTAATCACTCAAGATGACTTTTCTAGAAATAGATAGGAAGAGGTGTGATACAGAGCCTGAGCAGGAATTTTCATATGACTTCATGTCCTTTATTTGACATTGATTTCATCTGATTATAGCCTGAGAAACCCAGTGCCCATATAGTAAGCTACATCCTTGACCAAAGTCCCAGGATGGAGACTAAAAATGGAGCCGGAAACTGAGTGCTCCGCTCACTAAATAAAAAGAAACCAATGATACTTTGAAGCAGAGACAGAAAGGAAGGGAATGAATTTTTTTAAAAAGCCTCCATTTAACATTTATTTACATTCCTTTACATATATTGCCTCATTTAATACAACTCTGAAAAAGCTATTATCATTCCCATTTTAGAGATGAGAAAACAGGCTCAGGAAGATTGAACAACTTGTCCAACGTTGTATAGCTGTTAGGTGGTGGAGCCAAGATCTGAGGCTAGTTTCTCACTCCAAAGTCCAGCAACCTCCAAAATGCATGCTCTTCCCATTATCTCTCCTCACCAGCAGAGTTTAGTGCAGTCCTTAAGCAGCCGGTAAGTTCCTACAGTCTCACTACCTGCCGTGATTCCAAATTCTTAAAATCTGGGCTTTTAGTTCAATGGAAACACAAGAAATGCTGTCTCCAAGTTCCTCTTAAGTTACTGGAAATCTATTTGAGGTGAAGTTTTCTTTGGTGTGTTTGACAGTGTAACTCATCCCAGTCCTGCCAAATAAAGGAGAGCAAGTTTGAAGGCTGGGTAGTAGAAGGAGTAAGGGAGAGAAAGAGTGAGGGAGAGAGGAAGAACGGTGGGGAGGGAGAGGGAGGAGAACACACTTATCAGGGAGCGGCTGGAGGAGAATGAAGTTTTCTAGGAAGGGCACAGTGGGTTTCAGATGGGAAATGGATTGTGGCAAGGAGCTAAAGGCCAGTAATGAGCAACAATGGGCATGCAAGGCTATAGAGTTTAGTGTTGTATTTAAAAATAAAACTCACAAAAAGTTAATGTTGCACGTAAGGATCCTTTCAGCTGTGAAGGAACCCTGGTGATGTAGGGTTAAGCGATCAGCTGCTGACCAAAAGGTTAGCGGTTTAACCCACCAGCCACTCTGTGGCACAAAGGTGTTGCAGTCTGCTTCCCTGAAGATTACTGCCTTGGAAACCCTATGCGGCAGTTCTACTCTGTCCTATAGGGTCATTAATGAGTTGGAATCGACTCAACGGCAACGGGTTTTCAGCTATAACTCTTGAACCAGGGCAGACCAGTTAGGAGGGGCTGGACCGGACCATGATTTCCTGGGTGCAGAAGAACTTCTAAGGGTGTTTCCTTGTTCTTCCTTCTGCCAGGTCCCCACACAGTCATTGGCACAGCTGGGAAAATCGGTTGCTGAGCACTAACAACTGCCTTAAGTATTCTCTATTTGTGGCATTATTTTTTTTTTTTTAATTTATAAAGGTACACTTGAGTATGTTATACTCTAGAAAATCAATCATTAAGGGTAGAATTTCAAGACTGTGATAGGTCATTTTGGGTTAACACAGGTACAACCTTAAAATCATACCACAAAGACAAGACTCTATTGTGGGCAAAGATGGCCCTACTTATTCTAGGATAATAGCTTCTTGCGGGGAAACACTGCTTGCAGTGGTTGTTTTTTTTTTTGTACTATCACCTTCCCATAGCGCATCCGGTGTGAGAGGTTGGAAAGTGAGCTAGACCGATAAAAACATACAGGAAAAGAGAAGACAACTCACAGCTCCCCAAAGAGCAGTCGTTACTGGGAAGAGTCCCTTAGCGGGTAAGGAGAGAGATACAGCCCATACGTTAGACCCTCGGGCAGCGTGACAGCACACAAACGGTCCCTATTAGCTCTAGTTCTGACAGCTCAGGCTCATTTCCCCAGGGCCATGACTGTTGAAAAGGATGTATTTCACCTTCTGAATAAGAAACTTGCCTAGAAATATGTAAAAAGTTCCTCTGTACCTGCGGCCAGAGGGGAGAAGAGAAGCTGCCAAGTGTACAGGCCACCTTTCAGTGCCAGAAGAACTCTGCATCTGTGGCCGCTCTCTCTTCTCCATTCCATAATAACCCCTGACCAGGAGCACTGGATTTTTTTTAAAACTAATTTTGACAAGTTCTCCGTGATATGGGTGGGGAACAGCCTTTGTGTTGCTGATGTTACAGGAGCAGGGATTAATCATACCTCAGGGCTCTGTTTTTACCAGCAGGACTACCTCCTGGTGCTTTCTCTATATATAACATTTTTTTTTTCTCTCAGTTTGCTTCTTGGAATCTTGCTGGTACCCTCTCATCTGAGTTTTCAGTCTGCCTGACTCTCTTTGCCTTTTGCACAGGCACAAGGTTGAGGTTTTCTTTAACTGGCAATTCTTTGTCAGTAGATGGAATATTAGAAATGGACTGGAGAGAGGCTATTCCTGCCATGCTTTTAGTTTCAGAGAATCTTATCTCCATCCAGGCCCTGGCATTCGCTGCTTCCCAGAAACATAAAGGGGTCTATTTGCTGGCTTTTATTTTTTAGCTTTAAATAAAATCCTTTCTTTGGGAATAACCAGCTCCTGAGAAATGGCAACTATTACCATATCCACCAACCAGCCCTTTAATGTGGCAGCTACAGAGGAAAGGAACGACATGGCCTAATTGGGTGACTGACTTTTCTTCTTCAACTTTTAATAGGTCTGTGTGAACATCACTGCCAACCAAAAGGTCAGCAGTTCGAATCCACCAGCCACTCGTTGGAAACACTACGGGACAGTTCTACTCTGTCCTGTAGGGTCACTATGAGGTGGAATCCACTCGACGGCAATGGGATTGTTTCAGGTTTTTTATGTGAACATTTAATGAACCCACATCGATTCTGAAAAGCACCTCACAGAAACAGAGTGGAAGTCAAAGGAGAGTTGAAAATGTCAACTTTGGCTTCCCTGTTGACGGGTCTCCAGCCACCTGGGTCAGAGGAGGAAGACTCTGGCTGGCGGGAAGCTGTTCCTCAGCCTCTTGACAAATCTGCCCGGGAAACGCTCCCTGACAACGTGGCAGCGTAAGTGCTGCCCGTTGGGCGCCCTCATCATCCTCAGGGCACACGAAGGAAGGCGGGGATTCGACAAGGGGAGGGCTTTTTCATGTTTCTCCCACGTAGTGTTTCTGGCATCCCATTTTGGCCCAGGCACTCACCCCAGCTCCGCAGGCAGTACTAATCTCACCTGGGCCCTCGGTGGGGAGGGGCATCATGTTAAAAGCGTCAGCGCCGCGGACACAAGCGGGAGCTCACTCTCCGCACGTGATGGTGACGGCCGGGCCCTGCTGGCCGCCATCTTGAGCTGGCTGCGCTTACTGGACGTGGAGCTCCCTTCACCAGCAGCTTGCTTGGCTGAGCCGTTTGCACAGCGTGCTGGTGTGCCTTGTTCCCTGACACTTCCCAGGCTAGGTTTGCAGTCTGATGCCTCCTGGGTTTAGATCAGTATTTTCCGGACGGTGTTTCTGGAGCTGTGAAATTTCAAAGGACATCGAGATTGCGGTATGTGACCTTTTCCTCCAAGCTGCTGCATTCTGTTTCGGGCTGCTCGTTTTTTTCCTTCTTTTCTTTTCTGCCTTCGCCTTCCCCACCTATTTCCCAGTTTGGGTTCCTCTATTATGTTCTTATGCATGGCACTGATTCTTTCAGCAGAAATAGATAAATAATGCATAATTTTCATCTTATAAACCATACATGCTCAGACTAAAAACAAATTTTTTTTAAACATGTAAAAGTAGAAGGAAAATAAAAAAAATCCATAATACCATCACGAAAAGACAATCCTCTCCTTCCTCAGTCTTCTTTTCTAGCCAGACTAGATGCTGGTATTTCATTAACAAAAATAGGCCTGTCAGATATCTGTGTCCCTTGGTGGCTCAATTGTTTTGCTCTCGAACGTGGTTTGAATCCACCCAGCAGCTCTGGGGGAGAAAGACCTGGTGATCTGCTTCTGTAAAGATTACAGCCTAGAAAACCCTATAGAGCAGTTCTACTCTACAACACCTGGGGTCGCCTTGAGTTGGAGTAACTCCACCTGACAAAGCCTTTGGTTTTGGTTTAGAGATCCATAGGCAAGGGCAGTTAGTTTTATGAGCAAGGGAGGCAGTAGGTGCAGGGGAAAGAGTGTAGACTGACCTGAGTGTGAAAACTGGCCAACCATGTCCTGCCCACGTAACTGTGGGCAAATTAATCTTAACTCTTAGAACCGCAGTGACCTTATGAGTAAAGTAGGAATAATAAACTGTGAGTATTGCATGTTAAAGTAAAAGCTATACAAGGGCGTCTCTTCACAGGGCAGATGTTCAACAAATGTTTGGTGCAATGATATTATAACTTAAGTAGGAAAATGTCTTTGTGCTCTTGAATGAAGTGCAGGCGATGGGGCACTTGGGGCTGGGACGGGGAAGAGGTATGAGAAAGAGGCCTGCTGGGCAGAGGAATTTCCAGAGCACATCTGGATTCCACTCAGAGGGCTCACTTTACTGCTGCAAAGACCAATTGTGCAGCCCTAAATGCTACTTCATCTGAGAAATCTTCCTTGACAGTCCTTTCCTTGTGGAAAAGGGAATCCCCTACTCCCTTTGTGACTTTATTTATGAACTTATCAAATTATAAAGTCACTTAAAAAATTGATACCTGGATCCCTCACATGCCTGTGAATTGCCCAGCCTAGTGCTTGGCATTATTTAAGTGATTGTTAGATACTGGGATAGATGGATTTGTCCGTGTGTAATGCACATTATCATCAGTGCAAATAAGCTCTGCTTTCACAGGATGCTTGGGGGCAGTGGGAATATGTGCTTGGGTTTCTTTTTGCAGGGGCTAGGAGGGATTGTGGTGCAGCAGAAAAAAAGGAGGGGCCAGACTCTAAAATGGAGAGATGGTATGTTCTGATTAGTTGACTTTCCTCTGTATTTAAAGTGTACACAAACATCCCTTTTGGTTTTAGCCCTCATTCAATATTCCTGAAAATCTATTGGGATTCAATGCTTCTTAGACTTTTCCACTGAAAATACTCCAGAGCAAAGGAGAGAGACCACCAGCCTGTTTGGGATCAGAGTCAGAAACTGCCTGAAGCATGCCCACAGTTTTTTGAAGTTTTTAGTTTTATCTTTAAAATTCATAGACATTTTGCATTAGACGTAATAATGCATCCAACTTTGTTTTTATACTAAAATTACATTTTAAGCTATTTCCATTCTTTCATATAATTTTCCTCTCCAAATCTCTGAGTAAAATTGAGCTTCAGGAAGATGTGCCATGTTTATCCCACAATTTGGTGCTCCTCCTGGTCTCCCCACCATGTAGCCCTAGGGGAGAGTGAGCCCAGGATGCATAGTACATAGTGTACTTTCCTGCCATAGTAATTGCGGGTACTTGATCATTTGAAAAATGAGAATATCATGCCTTTGGATGACCAGTTCTCCCTGATGAAGACATTTGACATAGGAGGTACAACTAGAAAAATGAGGCTAATAGACCTATATGAATCTTGGGAAACCCATCTCCTTGTTTTATAGTTCCAGTGTGTGGCCATGGGTGGCATCACTACTGATTCCACCTTCTTTGAGAATGTTTTTTATGGGACTAACAACTTATTGATCTGTAATTTTTTTTTGAAATAACTTTCTTTTTTCGTCTTAGAACACACACACACACACGCGCGCACAATTGGGCTAATTCCTGTGACTCCTGTGTGAGAACAACTTGTCACTGGGACATCCTTTCTCTCTCTCCTAGCCATGCCCTTCATACCACCAGGAAATAAAAGGAAGTGGAAAGCAAACAGCTTTGGTTAGACCTGTATAAGATATCACAGGTCTGGGAAGGGGCCTCAAGAGTCCTTTTGGCTCCCTTATGACTTTATGCGCAGAATGAAATGGTTCATATGTGTACTTCTCTCTTTAAGAGAAAGAAATTATACAGCGTAGGTTATAGCTTCCAATGCTTAGAGTATGTGTGTGAATTATGATTCTCTATCCCAGTTCTGGTCTTAGCACCTTATACCAACCTGTAGGAGCTTCCTGCATCCAGTGAAGTACCACATCTTAGTAGGAGCAGCATATTAGGGTTGTCTGATTTACAAATGCACAGCTCCTAACCAAGAGGTTGGAGGTTCAAACCCATCCAGAGGCACCTTGGAAGACAGGCTTGGTGATATGCTTCCGAAAGGTCACAGCCTTGGAAACCCTATGAAGAGTCCTACTCTGCACACATGGGGTCGCCATGAGTTGGAATCAACTTGATAGCAACTAACAACAATGGCCATTTACATATATATAAAACTATAAGCAGATAGTTGGGGGTATCAGTACAGTCTAATATACAAGTGTACTAACCGTATCTAGAATCAAAACATAGAGTTGCTTAATTTGTATATTATGTGAAAAATAAAATCAATACCTTAGAGTTGCTTAATTTACAACTATATTGTTTACAGAACCAGCGTGTACAGATCTAGGACCAATCTATTGGTGTCCATTAATTATAAAACTCTCATACTTTCATAGCTCCATGACACATGTTCCCCCTCCCCTTAACCTGACCCTGGAAGGTTGAGCCTCTGGTGAAAGATTCTGGACCTTGCTCTTTTAAAAGCTATCCCTAGTGTGGGCTAGGCAGCAGTGGGTAGGTGGGTGGGAGAGAGCATCCACACCTACAGGTCAATAGTGGACCATCACAGATCCTGCCTAGAGAGTTTTCTTTTTTCTTTTCTTTTTCAAATGGACTTTGGGGCGTCTTTTGATTTCTTTTTTGTTTTTATTTTTTTATTGTACTTTATATGAAGGTTTACAGAACAAATAGTTTCTCATTAAACAGTCAGTACACATATTGTTTTATGACATTGGTTAAGAACCCCACGACGTGTCAACACTC
>NW_004443986.1:10507926-10516658 GCF_000243295.1 Trichechus manatus latirostris
CCCTCTGTTGTGATCCCGGTCAGAGCAGTCAGTGGTGGTAGCTGGGCACCATCTAGCTGTACTGGACTCAGTCTGGTGGAGGCCGTGGTAGCTGTAGTCTTTTAGTCCTTTGGACTAATCTTTGCCTTGTATCTTGTTCTCTTCATTCTCCCTTGCTCCTGAAGGGGTGAGACCAGTGGAGTATCTTAGATGGCTGTTCACACCACCTAGAGAGTTTTAACCAGTTGCTGTCGAGTTGACTCTGACTCATGGCGAACCATGCATGTAGAGTAGAACTGTGCTCTATAGGGTTTTCAGTGGCTAATTTTTCAGAAGTAAATTTCCAGGCCTGTCTTCTAAGGCACCTCTGGGTGGATTTGAACCTCCAACCTTTTGTTTAGCAGCTGAGCACATTAACCATTTGTACCACCCAGGGACTCCTAGAGAGTGTTACTGTAGCTTTTTACTCCTACCCTAAAGAAGCATATGTGTATGTGTATTAATAGGAAGGTTTATTTTAGATAGGTTAGGTAATTTCTTTTTTTTTAAATATAATTTATTTTTTTTGTTGTTGAGACTGTACACAGCAGACATACACCACTTAAGCAGTTTCTGTGTGTACAATTCGGTAACATTGATTACATTCTTCAACTTGTGCAACCATTCTGACCCCTGTTTTCTGAGTTATTCTTCCCCCATTAACATAGACTTACTGCTCCTTAAGGTTCCTGTCTGATCTTTCAAGTTGCTGTTGTCAGTTTGATCCCATGTAGATAGATCTTAAAAGAGCATAATGCTCAAGACAGACATTCTTTATTAGTTAAGCTAAATTATCGTTTGATTTTAAGAAGACTTTAGGGAATCTTTTTGGTTTAAGGTTTAGAGATTATCTCAGGGCAATAGTTATGGGGGTTCATCCAGCCTCCATGGCTCCAGAAAGTAATTTCTTATTGGATTATCTTTTGTTGTGTTCAGTTACTCTCTGTCGTTGTTGTGTGCTGTTGAGTCAATTCTGACTCATAACGACCCTATAGGACAGGGTAGAACTGCCTCGTAGGGTTTCCTAGGCTGAAAGTTTTATGGGAGCAGATCACCAGGTCTTTTCTCCCATGGATTGGCTGGTGGGTTTGAACTGCCAACCTTTTGGTTAGCAGTGCATGCTTAACCACTGTCATCAGGGCTCCTTAAAAACACTGTAATAAATATGAATAATTTAAAAAGGCAATGTCTGGTAGGTTTCCACACTGCCATATCAAAGCCAATGGAGTGTATAATGGGAGCTTCACCGTAAGTCTTAGAGTCCCTTGATTCTGAAACAGTGTATCTCAGATCTCATTCAGAATTTTTATCTAAACCTAGGTGGTCATTGATGAGGGTACCTATTCGGGGCGGGAAGAGAAACGGTTGCTAATGAAGCTGCTCGCTGCTGCTTTCAGTCGTAGCTCAGGACTTTATATTTTGAGAACTTGAGGATGTATTCAGAATTCTGTCACATATAGAGTGGTTTAGTATTTTGGAGATTTGAGAAAGAATAAAAATGATGCTGAACTTTAAAGAGAACTAAATAAAGAACAAAGCAGCAGGAAGTGCCGTGTGCAGAATATGGATGGGCTCTTTTCTCCTCTAGGGTGCCTGGCATGAAAAGTACCAAATGGCAATTTATTTTCTTTATATACAGTTTCCCCTGAAATATTTGTCTATCAAGCCTGTCAGAAGTGAACACAGTTGCAAAATGAGTGACTAACTTGATTTGAGGACTAAAAGCGTTTTTCTTGTCTTTTCACCTGTGATGCGACATTACTGTTTCCTCTAGGAGTGAGTAAATGTTAGGGCAGAGCCTTTGGCGCCTGAGGTACCTAACTCCTAACTCACTTAGTTGGCCACTTGAGAGCGTTTATTCTGAAAACAGACATTTCAGCTCAGTCTTCTCTCATGTGGTGTGAACAACTGAAGGTTCTGTTGCAGCAAGTACCAAATAACAGTTAATAGCTATATATTTGTGCAGTTATCATATTCTATATATATTGGGATGTATATGATTATACAGAATATATAAGTATATATAAAATGTATAGGTAAGGGTTGGTGAATTTGTGGGCAGAATTTTCTTTATGGGTGTAGGTGTACCTCACTTTATATTATAAGGCTATCCTCCATGTGTGTATACATCAAAATTCCAAATAAATTGAATCATACTCTGTCGTGTATGGAGTGGTTTAGTACTAGGAACACTTGCTGGTAAGGAAACTCAGTGGGTAGATAATTTTACAAAGTGAATACGTGTTCATTTTTGCTTTGTATAATTTCTATATATTGGGTTTGCTTAAAGGAGGAGTTCTCCTGATACAACCGTATTATTCTGAAAACCAGAGGTGAGAAACTACAGGAAGGGTTTATGTTTGTAGTAAATTTGGTTGGGTGGCACTCTTTCAAGCTCTTGACAAATACCTAACATTTTTTTAGGATACCTGTAGGCCAGAGCTTTGGACCAGTTCAGACTGGTTCATGGCTGATGAAGCGAGACCAGAACAGACCTGAATTTTTACAGTTTGGATGACCTAGAACGGGAAAAATTACGGGTTGAAGCCCTGGAATGGGAGACTTGGAAGCGGTGTAGTGAGCCCTTTCAGGAGCCTAATGCGTAAGATTGGATTATTGGCAGGACTGTGGAGAGCGACACATTCCAAACGGCGCAGTCGGCCACCATCTTTGAGTGGGACATTGCTGTGTCAGACTCTGCTCAAAATCCAACAGGCAAGACAGTTGGCCCCTATGCCACGCATATGATGCCCTTGTTTTTTTAAGAGGGAGATTAGGTTTCTAGCAGGGCTTTGACCCATAATTTTTCCTGTTCTAGTTCACTCAAAATTAAAAAATTCAGGTCTGTTCCAGTTTCACTTCCTCTGCCGTATGACTGAACTGGGAAGAGCCGGTTCAAAGCCCTGCTGTAGGCTGAGGAGAATGTGGAAGGGATCAGAGGTCATTGTGTTTTGAGACAGTGTTTCCTTTCTTTACAAATGTAAAATTCAGTTCTAATGGAGTGAGCCTTAGGCTCCTCCTGAATAGTAGATACAGTGAAACCTGTGAGAGCTTGAACTCGAAGGGACTCCCTTGTTTTTCCACATCTTGCAAGTTTTCTGCCTTTGATAGTGTGCAGTCTTACCACTTTTCTATAGCTCGCTTTAGTAGAAAATATTTGTGTTGTCCTTCGCTGACATGTTTCTGCCTTCCACAGGTTCTGGCTTTTGCAGGCTTTAACGTATTAACAACTTGTTGGAAAGAAAATAAGGAAACGTGAAAACAAACAAAACACCCAAACCCATTGCTGTTGAGTCCATTCATACTCATGGTGACGCCATGTGTGATAGAGTAGAACTGTGCTCCAAAGGGTTTTCTTGGCTGTAATCTTTACAGAAGCGGATTGCCAGGCCTTTCTTCTGTGGTGCCACTGGGTGGGTTCGAGCTGCCAGCCTTTTGGTTAGTAGTTGAGTACAAATCATGAAAGCAGATATTAATGGGACCAAGGACTTGGACTCTGTAAGGAAGGGTGAAGTTTGTAACCAGGGCTTCGAACTGGTTCTTCCCAGTTCATTCATGGCCAAGGAAGTGAAACCAGAACAGACTTAAATTTTTAAAATTTGCATGGTCTGGGACAGTAACCAGAATGAGAAAAATTATGGGTCAAAGCCCTGCTAGAAACCTTATCTCCCTCTTAGAAAACAAGGGCAACCTACACGTTATATAGGAACCAAATCTCTTGCCCGTCAGATTTTGAGCAGAGTTGGAAACAGCAGTGCCCCACTCAAAGATGGTGGCCAGCTGTGCTGCTTTGAATGTGTTGCTTGTCACAGTCTTGCCAATAATCCAATCTCACATATCAGGCTCCTGAAAGGACTCACTACACCTCTTCTGAGTCTCCCATTCCTGGGCTTCGACTTGTAATTTTTCACATTCTGGTTATTGTTCCTGGTCACCCAAATTATAAAAATACAGGTCTGTTCCAGTTTCGCTTCATTGGCCATGACTGTACTGCTTTGAAATGGTTCAAAGCCCTGTTTGTAGCAAACACATGCAGCTGCATTAAATAATGGTGGAGATGAAAAAAAGTAGGCAAGTTAGAGGCCTCCAAGTAGTTTATTCTTACGGTGGTAGTTGGGAGTGAAGGAGTATTATAATTATCTTTTCAAACTACTGAGATGTCCTCTCCTTACAGATTTTGATGTGTTTTTATAGAGTTTAAGTGTTCTACCCCCAAAATGAGAATCCCTGCTGGGGTCTGTGAGGTACCATTCCTGAAGGTTTATTGGCCATACACCTGCTGGGTGTATTGGGCAGAAAAAATTGACAGACTGAGCTCTAAAACTGTGAAAAATTCAGAGGGAAGTAGGAAAACATCTGTGTTTGTAATTTGCATTGAGATAGGACTAGAACTTTTGTAATGGACTAGATGGAACCTCACTCTTTTTTTTTGAAATGTGGAGGGCAAGATAAGCAATGGCTAGGGTGGAGGTGGGCAATTACTATTTTAAAATTGCCAGCAATTTTTCTACTTTTCTATAGTGAAAGTCTGACTCGACATCTGAGAGCAGATCACTCCTTTTACAACAAAAGCAACTTCAACAGGCTTTTTGGTTATGTGAAGATAAAGGCAAGAAGCCATCCTGGAGTGGAAAGGTTTAATGCAACCAGAAGCTAAACTGTTCCATGTTGTTAAAGTAAATGTCATCTTCAGTTAGGTGGTATAATAGAATATTTTGGTTGGGAAGGGGTGTAAAATGGGTTTTTCCTTTGACAGGAGCCTGAAGAAGGAGGTTTGGGATGTGATATCCTGGTAGAAGACTTGGCAACAGGATGCAGGGCAGGTGATAAGGAGAGAGAGGGTTGCCCAGTCTGGTGAGGCTTGGTCTGGGGACCTGGGGCAGCTGCATGTGACATTTAGGTTATAGTATCTGCTTAGAGCATAATGGCTTTTTGTGGTGCCCAGCTCTCAGTGAGATTTTTTCCTGGGTGTTTATAGGGTGGGCCTATGCCTACATCCCTGGATGCTGTAAATGGTTAACATGCTTGGCTGCTAACTGAAAGGCTGGAGGTTCAGATCCACCTAGAGGTACCTCAGGAGAAAGGCCTGGCAATCTACGTTGAAAAAATCAGCCATTGAAAACCCTATGAAATCAACAGTTACTCTAAAGCAAAGATGAGAAGGGGACAGGGAAACTAGAGTGCTAGAAACGGAACAACCAGAATGCAGTTAAAAAGAATGTTGACACATTGTGAAAAGTGTAACTAATGTCACTAACAATCTGTGTAGAAATTGTCAACCAAACCCATTGCCATCATGTTGATTCCGACTCATAGCGACCCTATAGGACAGAATAGAACTGCCCCACAGGGTTTCCAAGGAGTGACTGGTGATTTGAACTGCCAACCTTTTGGTTAGCAGCCAAACGCTTAACCTTTGTGCCACCAGGGGAATCTAATTTGCTGTGTAAACTTTCACTGAAAACACATTAAAATATTGTTAAAAAAAAATCCTATGGAGTGCAGTTCTACTCTGATGCACATGGGTTGCCATGAGATGGAATCGACTCAGTGGAGACTGGTTATGCCTATGTTGGTCAGAGAGTGTGGGGCCAAGAGTAGCCTGGAAACGTCACTCCAGGGAGTGAGCAGAGGTGGTAGCACATGCACTTCCTTTTGTGTCATCTCTGGAGACAGGCTCTTATACTCTGATACCACCTCTAGGCCTAGAGAGAGGGAGGTTTTGTTCTCATCTCCGTCTGGGGCTTGTCTCCCTGAATCTTAATTTCCTGTCTCAGTAGCCTCTTCCTGGGTTGACTGACAGTGGCAACACCTGTCCCTTCAGGAGAGCTCCTCTCCCACTAATAGCAATGTAGTTGGGCCTGAAGTCCCTGATGAGAAAACCACAAAATAGAGTGACACCCCTATATAGACTAACACCCCACATGGATGAAGTGAGTAACCTAGTTGGTAACTGTCTTTGATCTATGTTTCTCAACTGGGGAGCTAATCTAGCCAAGGTCCTGAGCACGGGAGCTTTCCTCATTCTTCCTCCTCTGGCCCAGGGAGGCAGTGACTGAGGGAAGAAGCACACTGACCCAGGGAGGAAGCGTGTCTGCTTTACCTTTCGCTAGGGAGCCTGAGTTGGTTGTGAGGGAGTTAGCAAGGCCAACTGTCTTTCAGTTTAGCTTTATCTGTAGTAAAGGTGGTATTTTGTGCCTCATCTCTTATTCTGCTATTTTATTTCTTAATTGGTTCAGGACTCAGGCAGGAAAAGAAAACCCCACAAGAGTCAGTGCTTAATTCTGTCAATGGCTTAATCTGTAAATTGGGGCGAGCTATTTGTACCTCTATTTCTCTATCTGTAACCTGGAGCCATGGCAATGGCTGCTTGGATAAGGGTTAAAAAAAGAAAAAGTGCCTTAAATTATTGTTTGAAAGATGTAATTGCTGGCCCCATCCCCCTGATAATAGATAATCATTGTTTGGCAACATTTTCTAAATTGTATCTGAGAACCTTGCCGCTGTGACACATGGATTTCATTTTGTTTGGCACCATATGCTCCTGTCTGCTGTGAGTAGTGTAATTGCTCTGTGTCATCAACATTGGGCGCCCACAGCTAATTTGTGGGGAAATGCTCCAGCACGGTGGACCCTGGGTGGGGCTTGTCTGTTGATTCATTCCAGTGGAGGGGGGCCCAGACCCTCAGCATGCCCCTCCCTCCTACACTGGTTGCGGTAAGGACAAGCCTGCGGTTTCTCTGAGAAGAACTTTGCCCCGAGTCTCAGATGAGGTCATTTGTTGGATCTTTGTTGTGTTTATGTATTCCATGTGCTATTTTCAGTACTGGTGATCTGAGTTCAAATTCTGACTTTACCTCTCAGTAGCTGTGTGACATTGAGCCAGTGACTTTTCCGAAATGGCATTTCCTTCTCTGTAATATGAGACGAATTCTTACCTTGCGTGGTTGTTGTGAAGACTTAATTATCTGAGGTAAGTGAACTTGGCCCGGTGTGTGGCTGGTAGTGAGCACTCAGTACATGGTAGTGATTATTTTCAGTGGAGTGCTCACTCCTTGCTCACATAGCAATTATGAAGAGTAGTGATTTTTTTCTTTAAACCTTCACATGCATTTCTAGCCCCCCTAAATGCTTGCTCCTCAAAATATGATCCTTGGAACAGCAGCGTTTATGATCATCTGAGAAAACGTGTTGCTGATAAAGCATCCTGTATGCCAAAGCATCCGGTGGGTGAGATTTAGGTTTGTTCTTGCCAGGGTCAGGGTGGCTGTGAATGCAGCTAATACAGGCCATGTCTGTGTTGAAGAAATTTCAGGAAAGCCAGGTGAAGATGTCAAGGATTTCATTTTACTTGGATCCACAGTCAATGCCCATGGAAGCAGCAGTCAGGAAATCAAATGACATACTGCATTGGGCAAATCTGCTGCAAAAAGACCTTTTTAAAGTGTTAAAAAGTAAAGATGTCACTTTGAGGACTAAGGTGAGCCTGACCTAAGCCATCTTCAGTCGCCTTATATGCATGCAAAAGCTGGACAATAAATAAGGAAGACCGAAGAAGAATTGATGCATTTGAATTATGGTGTTGGTGAAGAATATTGAATATACCATGGACTGCCAGAAGAACAAACAAATCTGCCTTGGAAGAAGTACAGTCAGAATGCTTCTTAAAAGCAAGGAAGGCAAGACTTCATCTCACATACTTTGGACATGTTATCAGGAGGGACAGGTCTCTGGAGAAGGACATCATGCTTGATAAAGTAGAGGGTCAGCCAAAAAGAGGAAGACCCTCAATGAGATGGATTAACACAGTGGGTGCAGCAATTGCTCAAACATAGCAACGGTTATGAGGATGGCGCAGGACCAGGCAGTGTTTTGTTCTGTTGTTGATAGGGTTGCTTTGAATCGGAACGGACTTGACAGCACCTAACAACAAAAGGCTTGGTAGGGATTACCATGGTAAAAGTGATTTCCCAAGAGTGGATATTCCTCACTGCAAATAAATTTATAATATAGTTCATATTGTGGAGACTGTAGAGATGAGGAAACTAATCCTTCAGTAAGTAGGATGAGTTGGCAATCTGTGTGTGTGTGTGTGTGTGTGTGTGTGTGTGTGTTCACGTTCCAGATGATGATTGCTGCTCTTCTGTGGCTGAGGCACTTGGTGGGGGCACACGAATGGCAGTACAAAAGTATTCTGGGCTCTGCTCTCAGTGAGTTAATGAGCACATAAATAATTCTGATGCAACTGGGGAGTTCTAACAACATACCTCTGAGAGGCAGGCCACTGGGCCATCCTGACAATGAGCACTATTGAAATTCTGAGTAGGGACTGTCACGTCTCAATGGGTCACCTCCGGCCATACTGTTCTTGCTTCGACTGGCACACACACCAGGCACGTTTCTGCCTCAGGGCTCTTTGCACTTGCTGTTCTAACTACCTGGAACACTCTTCCTGGAATATCTGCATGTCTGTCTCCCTCCCCTCCTCAGGTCTCTGCTTGCATACCCCCTTCTCGGTAAGGCCTTTCTGATTGTTCTATTTAAGGTGGCAATATTCCTCACCTGCACTCTCTACCATCTTCCCTGCTGAATTTTCCTCCAAAGTGCTTACCACTGACTACGTGGTATGCATCTTCTCATATATTTGTTTATTGCCTGTCTTCCATACTGGATTGTGGATTCACAGGGGCAGAATTTTTTTTTTTTTTTTTTTT
>NW_004443986.1:10518738-10579494 GCF_000243295.1 Trichechus manatus latirostris
GTATACGGTGTGAGGTATGGGTCCTGTTTCATTTTTCTGCAAATGGATATCCAGTTTTGCCAGCACCATTTGTTAAAAAGACTGTCTTTTCCACAGGGGCAGAATTTTTGTTTGTTTTATCTCCAGCTCCTAGTGCCTGACACACAGTAGGTGCTTAATACATATTTGATGAATGAGTGGTCATTTTACATGCTTCTCTCCTATTTTTATAGACTCTTGCAACCTGGTCATTACTGTATTTGCATTTTAGAGATGAAGCAGCTCATATGCGGAGAGGATGAGCACCTCCCTGTAGGCACAGAGCTAGTAAGTGGCAGAGACAAGATTTGAATCCAGTCTCTGCCTTCTTCCTGAGCTTCAGGCTCATATATCGTCACCTGCCTGATGAGACAGCACCTGGAACTTATGTGCCCAAGATAGAAGTGTGCATTCTGGCCACACCCTCTCTATTCTTCCCCATTTTAGTAAATGCCACCTTCACTCACCCCGTTGCTCAAGTAAAAAACATAGGAGCCATTCTTGATTCCTTTCTTCCCTCTGTCGCCTCCATTTGATCCATCAGCAAGGCTGGTAAATTCTACCTGCAGAATCATCCTTGATGCATTCACCTCTCTCCACCTACATGGCCCTGGTGAAAGCTACCATCATCTCACATTTGGATTATTCCAGTAGTCTCCTAAACCAGTCTGCCTGCTTCCTCAGTTGCTCTTGTAATTCACCCTCCACATCACAGAATATAATTGGCAAGAGGCAGTGCACTGCCCATGCTAGGACCACGAATAGAAATCCTATTTTCTATTCCCTTCATTGTGCAACTCTCTCTGCAAGGATGTCACTCTTGGCATCTAACCCTGGGCTGCTGAGTAAACCTGCAAAACTTCCTGTCAAACTGTCCTTTTTCAGTGATCTCTGTGGCTTATTAACTTAGGTGAGTCCCATCTGCATGCAGCACTGTTATTGCTCCTGCATCTTTGCAAAGTGCAAAATAAAATCATACAAAACTTATTATTCAGGAGCTAATTGTTTAATCTGCTGTAAATTGTTTCGTTTAGCTACAGGTGTGGTTGCATTTTGTATTTGTGTTACAAACCCCAAAGGACTGACTGGCTAACCCCTGCGTGGGCAGGGCCAGCAGCTTGGGGCAGGCAGGGCCAGCAGCTTGGGGCAGGCAGGGCCAGCAGCTTAGGGCAGGCAGGCTCCAAGGTCTTAGTTCCATGCACTATATGGCTGGACAGGGGCCATTCCAGGCTGTCGGGGGACTTGGACAGTACTCTGACTGGTACGCACATGCTGTCTGCTTGGGACAAGGAAGAGCAGATGAAAAGAACACAAAGGACAGCAGAGAGTTGCCCAGTTCCTCCACTGGCTTCTCTTCACATGTGGCCCCCACAGGCAGCTGACCAATGCCAAGGAATGTGCTCTGGGCAGGGCACATACAGTGTTCTGAAAGGAGTAAGTAGTATCCCGCACACATTTGAGTCTTACCACAACCTTGGCAGGTAGGCAGGGCAAAGTCATTATCCTCATGCATCTGGGGAACATTCGGCTTAGAGAGTTGAGGTTTTGCCCACGGTCACACAGCTGGTAACAGTCTGAACCTGGGTTTGAACCAGGTCTGCAGACTGTAAATTTATTTTTCTTTCCATTATCCCAAGAGTAGAAAAGAGGTTTCTTCTTATGGGCCAGCTTCGATTAACTGTGATTTCCTGGAGTGTGGTAAGTTCAGAAATAGTTTGAGGCCATTTCTGAGCTCTGTAGGAAAGAAAGTTATGGTTGATTGGTGATGTCTGCCATAGATGAGGGAGGGGATGTGGTAGTACATTACTGTCTAGTTGTCCCTCCTTTCCCAGTATTGTGCCATAATCTCCTACTTTGCTTGCATTCCCTTTTTTGGACCAGGGGTTAAAATAATAAAAAATACAACTTGTGAGTCTCAAATATGCTGCTGTATTCTGTCCTGATCCTGCTATGGGTGTCTCTTCTGCTCTGAATAGCAATGACTCAGACAACTACACCAGTCCATGTGCTTGCTGCTCCTTTAAGAAGTTTAATTCTTCCCTATAAGAAAAAGCAATAGCAGAGGCCAGTCACAGTTATTTATGTGAAGGGGTGGGCAACGTTTACTGGGCAACGTTTACTTGGTAGGCATCATAATTGGAATCTTAGGTGCCAGTCTAATTACTGTGCAGACAGAACTCAGAATGCGGAAGTTATAGGCATGTCTCCTTTTTAAGCACACTGTGAGGAACTATGGAGAGCCATTTGAAATCTGAAATGGCCTCATTGCAGAGATGTCAACAAGGTTCTTTATTGATTCCCAAGTCTGCAGGGAGTCATCTAGACCTAAAGCCTTCCCTCATCTTAGATAAATAACCAAAAAAGTAAATTCTAGCTAAAGCAAAGCTACACAGGAAGAAGAATCCTGTATTTGAAGCTCTTCCCATGTCACAGTGAATCTCCTCCAGTGGACTTCCAATGACTTTCCATTCCAGCTCCATCATTAGGCTATGATTAGCCAAGTTGATTTTCTTTTTCCCCTGTACTTTGTGGCTTCTGCTTCTTTGCTTAGGAGCTCATCTCCTCCTTGATTGTATTACCGCTCATTAACCTTTGAATCTGTATGTTGACACCATCTCCTTCTTGAAGCTTTTCCTAAACATCCAACTGGATGATTTCTCCTTTCTTTGAACCACACCTCAAGTCCGCAACACTTTGCTCATGGGGTTTGTAATATTCTCCCTTGTATTATTGTTGTTGACCAAGAGCTCCCTCCACCTTGTAGGTGGTGGTCTTTTTGAGGAAGGACTGTCTCATCATCTTGTCCCCATTACCTAGCATAATGCTTGAGCCAGAGTAGAAACACAAAAGTATTTGTTGAATGAATAGACTGTTTTATGGTGGCCAATTCACGAAGTTTTGTTTCCTCCAGGACTTTCATATTTGAGTGATTCACTGTGAAGGTGCCTGTCCGTGGGCTGCTTCTAGGGGTTGGTTAGTCATCAAGCAGTGTTTGCCTCTTGAGTCTTGTAGCTAATTCCCACCCCCAAGCACTCCTACTGAAGATTCCACCAAACAACCATAAACTTCTAATACACAAGACTAAGAAGCTTCTTTTTCCTGTACTATGAGCTTATATTTTTACATGTTAATTCAATGAGATCATGAATATGGATATATTTTGTAATCTTCAAAGTGTTATACAAATATTATTGATTGATTGTACAGCACCTGGCTATCAACACCAGGTTCTGGGGATGAGGATGCTGTTTATAGTTTGTATCAATTGAGGAATTAGGAAGGTTATTTCAGACAGGGAGTCCCTGGGTGGTAAAATGATTAACATGCTTGGCTGCTAGCTGAAAGGTTGGGGGCTTGAGTCCACCCAAAGGCACCTCTGAAGAAGGGTCTGGCGATCTATTTCTGAAAAATCAGCCATTGAAAACCCTATGGGCACAGATTTTTTGGACAAGGTAGTGATGATTTTAAAATCTTCTAGCTGGATGAACTATTTGGAGTTTTGACCATCATAAAATAAGTAGAACCATGCTTTAAATATTACAGTTTACCTAGGCGATGTCATACATTTTATATAGTTCTATAATTTTTTCCAGAGCTAGTTTTCCTTTCATTTGGGAAAACTTCTCACCCTCTCCCATTACCGTTATCATACTTGGGGACCTGGAAAAAGTACCAGTGACATTGTTCCCAGTACATTCTCTAAGCCCCTGTTTGGGGTGGCTGCCTCTTACTAGGTCCACAGCCCCTGGAGTGAGACAGTTGGTTTGAGTAGTCAGGACTTCTTCTCAAACAGGGTCCCACAAAGAAGAGTCCCTCATCCTGATGCATTCTGTACCCAAATCCAGCTTCATAGGTGGAGAACAGCTTACCATCCCAGATAGGGAACTGTTCCCTTGGCTAGAAAAGAAGGAGCCAGCAGAGGACAAGTTTGGGTGTGAAGTGCGTAGAGTACTCTGGAAGGCTCATTCCCAGAGGCAAACTCTTGACCTTCACCTGACTGTTCACCTGATTGTCTGAGGATTAATGTATAAGCTTGAGAAGCCACTCTGGGTCTTGTCCTTCTTGGCATCTAAAGTCGTCGTGAGTATGTTGAAAGATAATCTCAAAAAAGCATAAAATCATGACTTTAACACAGATATGGACCCCTGGTGGCGCAGTGGTTAAGAACTCGGCTCCTGACTAAAAGATTGGCAGTTCGAATCCACCAGTCACTCCTTGGAAACCCTATAGGGCAGTTCTACTCTGTCCTATAGGGTTGCTGTGAGTCGGAATTGACTTGGCGGCAACAGGTTTGTTTTTTGATTCAATACAGATATAAAGATGAACACATGTTAAAGATTTTATTAAATTCATGAGGGAACCAGGCAGATGTTATAATCTGTTCAGAGAAATAAAAAAAGCGCAAATTTATATGGAGTTAAGGTAAGTTGACATGAATGTGCAAATGGAGGTAATTGGTTTTTCCACTGAGTGGGGAGGGAAGTCAATTGAATCTCTATTGGTTAGAACAGAATTTGCCTGTCTGTAAAAAAAACCGAAACCAAACCCATTGTTGTCGAGTTGATTCCAAATAGAACTGTGCCATAGGGTTTCCAAGGCTGTAAATCTTTATGGCAGCAGACTGCCACATCTTTCTCCCATAGAGTGGCTAGTGATTTCGAACCTTTTGGTTAGCAGCTGACTGTCTATAGAAAAGGAATATTTTGCATTGCTGTTAGTTATGTACAATTTACATAGTCGTAGAATAGCTTGCATAGACTTAGAACCAGATAACCAGAAGGGTGAGTTAGAGACAATGCATAGTTTTCCGTGGAGCACATAGGGAAGGCCCTATAGCAAGAAGAGTTACTGCCTCCTTCTGGTGCTCTGTTCCCTGTCCTGCTAATTTCCTGGAGAGCTGTTGTCTTTAATTGTTGTCTTTTCACCTCTGGGCTCCTCAGCTAGATAGTAGCTGTCTGTGGACAAGAACCAAAGATGTAAACTTTTCAGATACTTAAAGCTATGGGAGCAGGGAACATTTCTTTTTATTAAATAAAATATTAAAAACTTTTTTCTTTATACCTACTGGTCCCATCCTGGCTGGAGCAAAGGAGAATGAAGAAGACCAAAGACACAAGGGAAAGATTAGTCCGAAGAACTAATGGACCACAACTACCACAGCCTCCACCAGGCTGAGCCCAGAACAACTAGATGGTGCCTGGCTACCACCACGGACTTGCTGGTCTGACAGAGACTGGAGAAACCCTGAGAGTATGGCCCCTGGACACCCTTTTAACTCAGTACTGAAGTCACTTCCCAGGTTCACCCTTTAGCCAAAGATTAGACAGGTCTGTAGGGCAGACAACACCACATGTGAGGAACGTGCTTCATCGTTCAGTCACGTATATGAGACTAAATGGGCACGCCAGCCCAAAAACAAAGACGAAAAGGCAGGAAGGAACAGGAAAACTGGACGAATGGAAACAGGGAACCCTGGTGGAAAAGGGGAGAATGTTGACATATCGCAGGGTTGGCAACCAA
Source organism: Trichechus manatus latirostris (assembly GCF_000243295.1). Lineage (NCBI taxonomy): Eukaryota > Metazoa > Chordata > Mammalia > Sirenia > Trichechidae > Trichechus > Trichechus manatus. The sequence continues at coordinate 10,524,277 of NW_004443986.1, forward strand.
TGTCACAAAACAATTTGTGTATTAATTGTTTAATGAGAAACTAATTTGCTCTGTAAACTTTCACCTAAAGCACAATAAAATTTTTTTTTCTTTAACTATTGCTTTGTTATTATGGGGCTAGAAGAAAGTGTGGAGTGGTGGAGATCGGAGAGGGAGGTGGAGAAGAGGAAAAAAATGAAGTTCCTCTTCACAAAGAGGAATGCGCTTGGGGAGGGAGGTGAGAGGACTGCCTGAGCTTGGCTTTATTCTCAGCTGCAGGATGCTCAGGAGTGGGTGGCGACTGTTCTTTGTGCCTGGGTTCTGCTCATGACCAGAGGGCTGGTTTTCCAGAAGCACTTTCATAATTGCTTAGTGTGTGACAGGCACAGCCTGTCTTGTGAAGAGGGGCCTTCAGCAGCCCAGATAGGCTTTGTTTAATGGATGGTGTAACTGGGTCTGTTTACTCCTCTGTAACTCATTTAACTGGGTCTGGGAGGTGAAATCAAGTGATTTTCAAGCCTGGCTGCACATAGAATCACATGGGGGAACTTTGGAGCCTGCCACCTCAAGAGAATCAGATTGAATTTAACGGGGTGGACCTGGGCATCAGTATTTTTTTAATTTCCCCAGGTGATTGTAATGTGCAGTGAGAGGCGAGAATGCTGGTCTAAGTGTTTCTCTAACTTGTCTGGTTGTTAGAATCACAAAAGTGTGCTTGCTAAGAAAAGCAAATTCCCAGGCCCTTGGCGATTTGGATTTGGTAGGTCTGGGGTAGGGCATAGAAATCTGAATGTTTGGCAGGGCCCAGGTGGGGTAAGGACTACGTTTGTGAGCCACAGATAAGGTGACACTTCAGAGGCTTTGGTTCTGGTTCGTAGAGCTATCTTTAAAACTTCAACGCTTCTTTGCTGAAAATAGGTTTTAAAGGGTTGCCTTTTGTTAATTTATTAAGTTTCTATTTGGAGATGGTATTTATACAGATCATGTATATAGTTCGGCTATATCCCGACTGGCATATGAACTTAAGACTTTGTAGTTGCACGGCTGTGGTATGCTGGAAAATGGCCCCCGAAAAGATACCCACATCCTAATCCCTGGAACCTGTAAATGTAATCTTATTTGGAAAAGGGGTCTTTATAGATTTGGTTTAAGTCAAGGATCTTGAGATGAGGAGATTATCCTGGATTTATCCAGGTGGGCCTTTAATGCCACCATGGAGCAGAGAGAGATTTGACATACATACAAAGGAGAAGACAATGTGAAGCCAGAGGCAGAGATTGGCCACAAGCCAAGGAATGCCACCAAAAGCTGGAAGAGGCAAAGAACGAATTCTCCCCTAGAGCCTCCCAAAGGAGCCCAGCCACCCTGCCAACACCTTGATTATGGCTCAGTGATACTGATTTTGGACTTTTGGACTCCAGAACTGTGGGAGAATGAATTTCTGTTATTTAAATCACCAAGTTTGTGGTAAGTTGTTACATCAGCCATGAGAAACAAACACATACCTACTGCCATCGAGTCAATTCCGACTTATAGTGACCCTATAGTACAGACTAGAACTGCCCCAAAGTATCCGTGAGGCTGTAATCTTTACAGAAACAGATTGCCACATGATTCTCCCTCAGAGCAGCCGATGGGTTCATACCACCGACTTTCAGTTAACATTCGAGGGCTTAACCACGGTGCCACCAGGGCTCTTCAGCTAACACAAGGACGCCTCACACTTTGTCTTGCACAAGAATCCCCTAGGGAACGTCGTGCATCTGGGATTCTGATCCGGTAGGTCTTGGGTGGTGCCTGAGGTGCTGCTGCATTTCTACAAGGCTTCTGGATATGCTGCTGTTGTGAGTCCACGGACCACACTTTGAGTAGCAAGTTTTAGAGGGTAGATAAGGAGTGGAGATAGGTATGACAGTGATGACTGAAGATAGAAATCTGGCAGTCTTATGAAAGTTTTGTGAGCCTATTCTTGTCTTCCAGTCATGTCATGCTTCCACTGACAAAGAGAAGATCAGAATTCAGGCAGCTGCCCAGATAACTGGGATTAAAAGTAATTAGAGGATGGCCTTGTTTCCCACTCTCTCAGTTGAGAGACCTGACTAGAAATGGTGTGTGGCCATTTTAAAGTAACAAAGGAATAATGGCTGCAGCAATCACATCTGTAATGTGTCATCATTTTCTAAGTGCCAGTGGAAATTTCTGTACCTATTGAGAATGAGCATGGGTGCAGAGGGTTCATTTAATTTTAAAAGCCATAAAAGCTGAAAATTAAAAAGAACCCCCATTCCCGTGGCTAATTCTGATGCCAAGTATTAGTGGAGAGTTTTAGCTCTGTAGTGGCTTGGCAACAAAGTTGAGTTTAGCATCAACCTTGGGTGGTTTTTAATTTGGTGCTTGTCTTCCATTTAAGGTATCATGGTAAGAAGGGCAAAGGAGGGAAGACCAAACCAAAAAACCAGTTGTGAGTCACTTCCGACTCACAGTGATGCTATAGGACAGAGTAGAACTGCCCCATAGGGTTTTCCAAGGAGCGACTGGTGGATTCGAACTGCCAACCTTCTGGTGAACAGCTGAGCTCTTATCCACTGTGCCACAGGGCTCCAAAGGAGGAACAGCCACTTATTTAAATGCAGTTTGATAACAAAGTACAAATGAAGAGGGCAATGAATAATTATGACATTGGGGTGATGCTGAAATGTTCCATGACTTCCCTTAGAGAAGTGTCCTCAGTCTCTTTGGAAGTGACACTTGGGTCTTTGTTTCCTTCTCTATCATTCCTCTCCAGAAAACCTTGGGGGTGCTGTGTGGCATTTTATCTTTTCTAATAAGGTTAATTAAAAATCTTGTAAAAATGATTTTTGCAAATTCTAGGCCTTTCCTTACATAATAAGGGAAGATAGTCCCATGAAAGCAATATTGGGAACCACTGCGTTAGGACAAAGTGCCTTCTTTATCTTTATCTGCATTACATGTGAAAAGGTCTTACTGAGCTGGGAGCAGATACTTGGAGTTGGAGAAGGGAAACAGTCATGGGTAAAACTACCCTACAATCCAAGCCACTGGGCGGCTGCTCTGGGCCTGCCTCATAGGGGGCCCATTCTGGCCCTCCTTTGGGAACACTTCCGCTGCAGGGCTAACGAATGTGCCCCCCTAGAGCTTGCCCCTCTTCTAGACTTTGCTCTGGTATCTGAGACACCCAGATTCCATCCCCTCTTCCAGGGTCCCTTCTCTGTGGTTGACCCATGCTGCTGGTTGATGCATGCCGGGCTCTTGGACTGAGGGGGGCCAAGGGGCACTTGTTTGTCCTTTGGGGTTAGGAGTGGGTAGTGACTGTGAGGCTGAGCCCTGAGTAGTAAGAGAAGGAGGTGGGCCTCATGGTGGATTTCTAGCAACGTTGACCAGATCAGAGGTTGCTTCAGGTCTTGCGTACACTCAGAATATTGAACATAGTGGGTGAAAGAGATTGTGCAGAAGCATAATTCTAAAATAGATGTAAGGGTTTATCCTATACCCTTTTTGCTTTCTTTCCTTTCTAGCACTTCCTCCCACTGGCCTCTCTCCTCCCTGCTATTTTATACACACACGCACACACGCACGCACGCACGCACGCACACGCACACACACACACACTTTAGAGTCAGAAAGTTTTTCACACCTGCCTCATTTGACAGATGGGAAAATCAAGGACAGCAGAGATGAAGGTCGTAGAAGCCTCATGAGTTGTCACGGCAGAGACAGGGTTCCAAACTTGCAGCTCCTCCCCTCCTGCCCGCGGTCTCGTGTAGGCTGGGTTTCTTGCTGCCCTCCCTGCCCCTGGCCTGTGAGAGTTTTCCTGTCCGGATCCCCATTTCCACGTCCTGCTGGGATGGTTGGTGGGCCCCTGTTCCGCACACCTACCTGGATAGAGGACGTACTTGGTTTAGTATGCTGTAAAGTATACCCCTATCTGAAGTTATTAGCATTTGGCAAGTCATTCGATGCTTTCATGCAAAGCAGTGGCCAGGAGCAGCATTTTAGGTGCGTGGGCCCCACCTGCTGGGGGAGATGACAGTATTCAGGTATAAACTTTGCTACACATCTGGCACTCAGCTAGCTACTCTAATTAATTATCTCATCCTAAATCTTTAGCCCCTCACAGACACTCTGGGGCAACAGTTTTCAAAAGGTGTTCTGTGGTATCCTGGGTTCCACACAGCAGGTGACGAAGGGGCTTAGTAACTGGGCTCTCAGCTCTGCTCCTCCAGCCAAACCACACCCTTTGATCAGTCTTACGTATTGAATGTCCACATGTGATTAAATCTGTGTAAAGGAGTCCCTAGCAAAGAACTGTCTGAAAACCAAATATCTAGGTTATTAACACCTTCCTGGTCTATGAGACGAGGGTAAATGGGCACCTAAGTTAATGTGGAACTGGTTGGAGACTTCCCACCCAGATCCCTGCGACTTAGTGATTTAAAGGCTTAGTGTAAAATTTGAGGCCTGACCCCTACCTTGAAATGAAGAATCAAGACACTTGCATTCCAGGGTGACTTGGTTCCTAACTAGCAGTTGGAATTTGGGAAAGGACCAACATTTTTGGACCACAGTCTCCTTATTTATTTATTTTTTTTAAATAATAGTGATAGTCCTACTTGCTCTGCCCATGATCTCACACATCTGCTATGAAAATCGAATTGTCTGAAACATATGACGTGCCATACCAGGCAAGATGCTAAAGACAGTGTGAGCCATGGTGGGGGACAAATTTTTGCGGTCCTTTGATCTGGAAATACTGTACTGCGTGTGCACGAGGAGCGGGGAGAGGGAGCAGGATTCTGACCTACTTTCATATGTGTTCATCTCTCTCCATCCTTCCCCTCACTTCTCTTTCCATCCTTGCTTTGTCATCTCAGTAGAGGACAGGGAACGGTTTTGTGTGGGAGGTGCCCAGGCAGGACGGGAGCAGAGCCTGTACTGAGAGGCCTGGCTGAACTGGGGTGAGCTGACACGGCAGCCTGACAGATGCGTCTTGATGTCTCCATCCACTGTGACAGTGCCAGAGGCAGCAGGCAGGGTGAGTGTCAGTGCATTCCAGCTGCCACCAGAGCCGAAGGCACAATGACAAAGTTGGACAAGTTTGTACATAATGCCCTCCCTCTTCCTTTTCAGGATCTTTGTCCTCCCTCTCTCCTCTTCTGTTTTCCTTCCCCAACCCCAAACCTGGATGTCCAAAGGTCTTCCTGGTCATCTACCTCCTTCCTAAAAAAAGGTTTTAAAAATAACCTTGCCCCTCTGGATCTCAATCCTAACTCTGAAATCTCAAACTCTGGAAGGTACTAACCTGATTTAAAGAGTTGATAAGCTCAACAGTCACAGAGGTGATTTGCATGTATAAGAAGAGATTGTTGACACAGCTGAATCTGTTATTGTTACATTAATATGGGAGACCAGAATGTCAACAGGAAGCTCCTTCTTCATGCCTTGTTCCTTCCCACATCTAACCTGCGGGGAGGGATGGGTGTCTTGTGGGCAGTTGCTGTCATGCATGTATCAGGCACTTGGCATGTGTCATCTCATTTAATCTTCATGTGGGCCTATGAAAAAGATATTATCCACATTCTGTAAATGGGAAAACTGAGGCTCAGAGAGGTTAAGAAACTTGCCCAAGGCACAAAGCTTGTCTGTGGTAGTGCTAGGTTCAAACCCAGCAGTGCCCCACATTTTCAGATGTAGCATGGCTCCATGGAACAAATGGGCCAGGACTGGGAGTTAGTTCTGGGGTCTAGTCTCTCTGGTAGTAGCAAGAGTGGTAAGAGATGGGGCTGAAAGTGAGGGCTAGGAGCAGATTGTGGGAGCCTTGTGTACCGGGTTAAGCAAGGATACTTGACATCATTCTGTAGAATAAGGAGACTAAGCGTCTGATGGGCTGGGCATGTCTTCCACCCAGCTCATGGTAGGAGATGATGGCCCCCCCTTCTTCTTCCTTCTTTGTTACTGTGGTTCCCAGCCTGGCTGTCCTCACAGCATCCTAATGGGCAACATAGCTGTCTTGTGAGGAGAACAGGGAGTGTGACTGGAGAGAGGGAGTAGGCAAAAATGGAAGAAAGAAGAAATACTGATCAACAGCAGAACTTCTTGAGTGTCCAGTTGGGGTATGACAGAGAACACAAGTCTCTTCTTTGCCATTTGGTGCTGATATCTGCCTACTTCTAACTCCAGTGGAAAAGAGAACTTGGAAATGGAGCTAAATAATGAAGAGTTAATTAATTTTATGTACGTTTAGGGCTTTAGACTGTCCCTGGTTCCAAGGGTCCCAAAGGTCTCAAAGGGAAATTGAAAAATTAAAATTACCTGATCACCAAAGAAATGGGGGATAATTCAGTCGTTTTTATGACATTTTAATTGTTGCTATCGCTTTCGTGAAAAAGATGGGTGTTCCCTCCCAAACCTGTTTGTGAGCAAGGATGTACTCAGGGCCTGCAGTGAGATGGGGCGGTGACAAGAGACCTGCTCAGACACTGGAGCCACAGCTGGAACCGGCCCCTCTCCATGCCTGTTCTCATCTCTTGCTCTGTGTTGTGCTGATGAATAAGGCCTTTTTGTATTACATAAAATTACCTTCTAATCATCTCCACATAATCATTTATTTCACAGCAGCACTGCACAAGTTCCTTCAGCAATCAGGTATCTCATTTTGATTTCCAGCCTCCCTTTTCTTGCACCTTGATTTCTCTCATCTTCTCCCTGTTCAGACATAACCCATGAACCCATTGCTATCGAGTCTGTTCCAGCTCAGCGACCGTATAGAACAGAGTGGAATTGCCCTGTGGGGTTTCCAAGGCTGTAATCTTTATGGAAGCAGATTGCCACATTTTTCTCTTGCAGAGTGGCTGGTGGGTTCAAACCACTGACCTTTTAGTTAGCAACTGAGCACTTAACCGCTTTGCCACCAGGGCTCCTTTGTTCAGGTATGTTGTTGTTAGATGCTGTTCAGTTGGTTCTGACTCATAGCAATCCTATGTATAACAGAATGAAACACTGCCTGGTCCTATGCCATCCTCACAATTGTTGCTATATTTGAGCCCATTGTTGCAGCCACTGTGTCAATCCATCTCTTCAAGGGTCTTCCTCTTTTTCGTTGACACTCTACCTTACTAAGCATGATGTCTTTCTCCAGGGACTAGTCCCTCCTGATAACATGTTCAAAGTATATGAAACGAAGTCTCACCATCCTGGCTTCTAAGGAACACTCTGGCTATACTTCTTCCAAGATAGACTTGTTCATTCTTCTGGCCGCCCATGGTATATTCAACATTCTTCGCCAACACCATAATTCAAAGGCATCAATTCTTCTTTGGTCTTCCTCATTCATTGTCCAGCTTTCACATACATATGAGGTGATTGAAAATATGATGGCTTGGGTCAGGCACACCTAGTCCTCAAAGTGACATCTTTGCTTTTGAACATTTTAAAGAGGTCTTCTGCAGCAGATTTGCCCAATGTAATATGTCGTTTTATTTCTTGACTGCTGCTTCCATGGGTGTTGATTATGTATCCGAGTAAAATGAAATCCTTGACAACTTCAGTATTTTCTCCATTTATCATGATACTACTTATTAGTCCAGTTGTGAGGGTTTTGTTTTCTTTATGCTGAGGTGTAATCCATACTGAAGGCTGCAGTCATTGATCTTTATCAGTAAGTGCTTCAAGTCCTCTTCACTTTCAGCAAGGAAGATTGTGTCATCTGCACATTGCAGGCTGTAAATGAGTCTTCTTCCAATCCTGATGCTATGTTTTTCTTCATATAGTCGAGCTTCTCAGATTATTTGCTCAGCATACAGATTGAATAAGTTCAGTTCTTTCAGCTTGAGAAATGCTGAGTATGTTCTTCCCCTTTGGTTTTCTAACTTCAGGTCTTTGCACATTTCATTATAATACTTTGTCTTGTCGAGTGGCCTTTACAATCTTCTCTTCAGCTCTTTTACATCATTATTTCTTCCATACGCTTTAGCTACTTTACGTTCAAGAGCAAATTTCAGAGTCTCTTCTGACATCCACTTTGGTTTTTTCTTCCTTTCCTATCTTTTTAATGACCTTTTGCTTTCTTCATGTATGATGTTCTTGATGTCATCTCACAACCCATCTGGTCTTCTGTCATTAGTGTTCTGTGTGTCAAATCTGTTCTTGAGATGGTCTTCAAATTCAGGTGGAATTGTTTTAATTTTCTTCAGCTTCTACTTGAACTTGCATATGAGCAATCGATGGTCTGCTCTGTAGTTGGCCCCTGGCCTTGTTCTGACTGATGATATTGAGCTTTTTGATTGTCTCTTTCCACAGGTGTAGTAGATTTGATTCCTGTGTTTTCTATCCAATGAGGTTCCTATATATAGTTGCTGTTATGTTATTGAAAAAAGGTATTTGCAATGAATAAGTCGTTGGTCTTGCAAAGTTCAATCATTCGATCTCCAGCGTCATTTATATCACCAAGGCCATATTTTCCAATTACAGATCCTTCTTCGTTTCCTACTTTCGAATTCCAATCACCAGTAATTATCAGTGCATCTTGATTGCATGTTTGATCAATTTCAGGCCGCAGAAGTTGGTAAAAATCTTCAGTTTCTTCATCTTTGGCATTAGTGGTTGGTGCTTAATTTTGAATAATAGTTACATTAACTGGTCTTCCTTGTAGGTGTATGAACATTATCCTATTACCAACAGTGTTGTCCTTCAGGATAGATCTTTAGATGTTCTTTTTGACGATGCATGCGATGCCATTACTTTTCAGTTTGTCATTCCCAGCATAGTAGACCATAAGATTTTCGGATTCAGAATCGTTGATACCAGTCCATTTCAGATCACTCATGCCGAGGATATCGATCTTTATACGTTCCGTTTCATTTTTGATGACTTCCAATTCTCCTAGATTCATATTTGGTACATTCCATGTTCCTATTATCAATGGATGTTTGCAGCTGTTTCTTCTCATTTTGTGTCTTGCTACATCAGCAAATGAAGGTCCTGAAAGCTTTACTCCATCCACATCATTAAAGTTGTCTCTACTTTGAGGAGACAGCTCTTCCTCAGTGGTATTTTGAGTGCCTTCCAACCTGAGAGGCTCATCTTCCGGCACTGTATCAGTGTTCCGCTGCTATTCATAAAGTTTTCACTGGCCACTTTCTTTGGAAGTAGACCACCGGGTCCTTCTTCCTAGTCTGTGTTAGTCTGGAAGCTCCACTGAAACCTGTCCAGCATAGATGATCCTGCTGGTATTTAACTACAGGTCACATAGCTTCCAGTATCATAGCAACAGACGAGCCACCACAGTTTGAGAAACTGACAGATGAGTGGTACAGTACTCCTCTTTTCAACTCTTGGGGCTCATGCCACATAATCATAATATTTGCTGTTTATTGTATACGTGGAGTCCCTGGGTGGTACAAATGGTTAATATGCTCAGCTGCTAACCAAAAGACTGGAGGTTTGAGTCCATCCAGAGCCATCTTGGACTAAAGGCCTGGCGATCTGCCTCTCAAAAACCAGCCATTGAAAACCTTGTGGTGCACAGTTCTATTCTGATATGCATGGGGTCACCATGAGTTGGAATTGACTCAGTGGCAACTGGTTTTTTATTGTATACCTACTATTTTCCAGGTGTTTCATCTATAAAATCTCTAGTCCTCATAATACCTCCATAACATTGAGTTTTCTCTGTCTTACAGAGGAGGAAAATTGAGGCTCAGAGAAAAATTGTAAAGTCTATCCAGGTGGTTACTGAGCTGGGACATAAATCAGGCCTGTCCAACTCCAAGCTCACACTTGTCCCCAAGTCTCTTCTGAGACTTTGGGGGCAGTGCCGGTAGGGTAGGGAGGTGGTGGTTATGTGTTGGGGAATGATCACAGTATTGAGATTGGCTTCTGAGAACCAACTTCTATTTATACTGTCCCATCTTCTAAATGGAAACTATTAAAAAGCAGCTCAGGTGAATCACATTGCTCATGGGGGTATTTCTGGTCACCCTTTAGAGTAATCTAAATCTCCTCTTTCTCCTCCAAAATAAAACCACTGTTTCACCTGTGAGTAGCATAGTCGACCCTCATTATCATTGGGGTAGGGATGGAGGGGGGTTCTATTTATTTGGGAGTTTATCATATGCAGGTGTTTGAGATAATTAGGAATTGCATTACATGGTGGAGAAAAACTGGGGAACTGGGGATAATCTGCTTTAAATGGGGTTGCCAGGGAAGGCTCCTCTGAGATGTGCCTATTACATTCTGAGGAGGAGCCCGCGGTGTGAAGAACCTCAGAGCTCTACTCACAGCCTTGAGGTCTTGACTTTCCTCTTCTGACTGAATTTAGCATTAGAAGTAGGCTGCAAATTGCAATGTAAGACTTTTCTAATTAGTTTTATTTTCTCGTTTTAAGAAAGGATGTGGCAGTTTCTCAAGTTCATCAGGTAGGGAGGCATAAACTGCAAGGATGAGTGTACTGATGATCCCCTGCTGACAGTGTTCCAAATGGCTTTGGGGGCTTTTACAGGGGGACTCCCCCAGTGGGTGGTCCACAGTGCTATTCAGCTCCCTTGGCAGTTATCATGCTGTGTGCATAAATGGGTGCTTAAAAGGGTGCCATGCCTCTAGGATGGGTTTTAAGATCCTGTCTTGTAAATAGTGTTTCTGTTTTTATAAGACTATTCTAAAGGTTGGAAGTCTGCTCTTTGGAGTTGTGCCGTAATGTCTTGGCTGTAAATGTTGTCCTCTGCTTCAGCTCTTAAGTAATGATGAAGATGATGATGACTACAGTAAAAGTGGCTTAGCATCAATTAAGCACTTAGTATATGCCTAGTACTGTGCTAAATGCTGTACATGCATTGTTTCATTTAATTCTCACAACATGAAGACACGGTGTGGTCTAGTGGTGATTCATTCTCACATTGCTTGGGTTCGAGTCTCAGCTCTGCCATTACTAGCTGTGTGATCTTGAGCAAATTACTCAACTCTGTGCCTCAGTTTTTCCTCTGTAAAGTAAGGATAATCATAGGTCTTACTCAGACTATTCCATGGGGTTGTGGAAAAGATTGAATGAATTAATATGTATAAAGTGCTCAGAGCAGTGTGTGGTCTGTGGTAAGCCCTTTATAATAGTTATCCATTATTAATATGAAGTAATACCACTGTTAAGGAGCCCTGGTGGTGCAGTGGTTAAGCACTCATCTGCTAACCAAAAGGCCGACAGTTTGAACTCACCTAGCCGCTCCACAGGAGAAAGACCTGGTGATCTGCTTCTGTAACGATTACGGCCAGGAAAACTATGGGGCATCTACTGTGTCGCACGGAGTCGTTATGAGTTGGAACCAACTCGACAGGACCCAACAACAACAATACTACTATTACTCACATAGAACACATGAGAAAACTAAAGTTTAAATAAACTAAGTTACTTGCACAAGGCCACATACCAAGGAAGTGACACTCTCTCCTGCTGCTGTGTTGAGGTCCTGAGAATGTTGTCCATTGGCCCACAGTGTCCCTAGATGTGGGGATGTTTGAAAAATAAGTGATAAAGACTTGTTTTTGGTCCTGTGCTCCATAGGACCATATGCTGCATGGAGCTGGCGAGCTTTGGTTTTTGGCAGTTCTACACTGTAACTGTAAAGTAGACCTTTTTCTGCTAGTGGCATCTCTCCAGACCTCATTTCTCAGTATGACAGGACAGTCTGGGCGGGATAATCGGAAGCTTAACAGAGTGATTAGTTCATTTGCTTTGGAACTTGTTTCCTAAACCTCAAGACCGTCTGTTAGGTTAACTTTCTGGAAACTTGTTGCCTGGAGGTTAGGATCAGGTCTTTGGAGTCAGGCAGGTCTAAGTTTGCATCATGGTATCGGTATTCCCTAGTTGAGTCATATTGGGTGAGTTTTAACCTTTCTGAAATTTAGTTTCTACCTGTGTGAAATATATTGTCATGATTACTTCAGAGAATTGTTTTTGAGGATTGAATCAGATTATGCATAATAATAATAATTAAAAGATAGGTACATCATTAGTCATCAAATCAAATAAAAACTGTAATGAGATGCCACTTCACATCTACTAGGATGGCTAGAATCAAAAAGATAGTGTTGGTGAGGATGTGGAAAAATTAGAACTTTATATGCTACTGGTGGGGATGTAAAATGGTGTAGCTGCTTTGGAAAAGAGCTTGGCAGTTCCTCAAAATGTTAAACATAGAGTTACCATAAGATCCAGCAATTATACTCCTGAGTATATACCAAGGAGAATTGAATACATACATCCACAAAAATACTTATACAGAGACATTGCAGCATTATTCATAGTATCCAAAAAGTGGAAACAACTCAAATGTGTATAAACTGATGAATGGATAAATAAAATGTGGTATATCCATACAACAGAATATTATTCGGTAATAAAAAAGGAAGGGAGTACTGATACATGGATGAACCTTGAAAAAATTATGCCAAGTAAAAGACGCCAGTCACAAAGGACCACATATTGTATAATTCCATTTATATGAAATGTCCAGAATAAACAAATCTATAGATTCATAAAGTAGATTAGTGGTTGTATAGGGCTGGGGGGATGGGAGAATTGGGGGGTGGTGGCTAAGGTGTAAGAGGTTTCCTTTGGGGGGAAATTAAATGTTCTAAAATTGATTGTGGATACACTACTCTGTGAATATATGAAAATCTGTTGGATTGTTACACTTTAAATGGGTGAGTTGTATGGTATTGAATTATATATCTCAATAAAAGTGTTAAAAAATGATAGGTAGTATGAAATGAGGCTATATCAATAAGTAGTCATGATGATCATCCCCATATTACAGATGAGGAAACGTGTAGTGCTTGTCATATAGTATTGGCTCAAGAAATAGAAGTTATTATAATTAAAATTCCATAACTACTTATGGCTCTTTGGTTTAATGTGACATTTTCTACTGGTAGAGAACCCAGGTAAATCATTGCCTGATTGGCACGAGACACATGGGATAACATGTTACTATCCTTAAGCCTGTTTGCTTTTGGGAAAGCTTATGGCTCCTCCTGGAGTCCCTGGGTGGTGTAAATGTTAATTGGCTTGGTTGCTAACCAAAGGTTGGAGGTTCAAGTCCATGTAGAGGTACCTTGAAAGAAAGGCCTGGCATTCTACTTCTGAAGAATTAGCCACTAAAAACCCTATGGAGCATAGTGCTACTCTGACACAAATGGGGTTGTCATGAGTTGGAGGTGACTTGATGGCAGCCATCAACAACAACATAGTGATTGCCTTTGAATTTCCTGCCAGTATCCAGTGCGTGAGTGCTCAGAGCAGTTTGTTTGATTTGGAGAGTTGTAGAAATGTGACATTTAAAAAAACTCAAGTGTTGCAGAGTTATATCTGTGCCCACTATGACGGCATGGCTTGGCCGGGCAGACCGTGTGGGTTTCTATTTAAAAGCCGTAAAATTCAGTGGTCACCTCAGGGGCATGACTGGCTAGCTGTTCCTGGGGCTCAGCACACACTATGGAGTTGAAATGCTGCCAAAGTCACTTCTTTGTTTTGACAGTGATGAGTGGAGTCAAATGCTCTGGGCCTCTCTGCTTTCCTAAAAATGCAGGCAGTACCACCCTGCCCTTGGCTCCCATGCAGTCATGGGGGGATGAAAAGATCAAATATGACAGAATGAAATAGAGACTTTTGTAAAAATAATAGCTGACATTTGCACAGCCCTTCAGAGTTCTCATACATTATCCCAGTTCATCACGTGCTAAAAGGTGAGAGGAGCAGGTTTATGATGATTATCCATTTTTTACTGATGAGGAATCTGAAGCTCAGAGGGGCTGAGAGATGTCCCAGATCACACCACTCTCAAGTGGCAGAGCCAGGGCGGAAACCTGCTACAAACTCACGCAACTCATCTCTGTCCCCTGCGGTAGCTATTCTTCTTAGCCCCACTTTGCATATTAGGAAACTGAGGCACAGAGAGGTTACTTAACTTGTCCAAGTTCACATAGCTTGGATTCAAACCAGACCTCTAACTCCAGAGTCCATACTCTTAATGAATGATTAGGATTAAGAATAAAGTGATTCTGTTGAACAAGACATTGTGAAATGTGCTGACATATTTGTATGAGTGTGTATCTGCAGGCAGAGAAATAGAGAACCCTGTGCTCCCAAATCCATTTGTTGAGAGAACCCCACAGTATCTGAGAAACAGCTCATGGCTCCATGCTCAGGTCTACAGGAGATCAACATGTAGACATGGTAGGCAGCATTTGACTTATGAACCTAAGAAAGCAAAATTGGAGTGCTGGGGAAGATGTGGGGGTGGGAAATACATGAGTATAAAAGTAAAAATCAAAGAAAAACCATGTTGACGATGCTAAAATTTTAATAAAACATTATTTTTACAGTTTGTTCCCCCCTAAAGCAATACATGCTCATTGTAGATTTATCAAGTTAGACCCACAGACCCACACATGGAATGCCCAGAGAACACACCTTTTACCACGATGGTGAGGAACAAATTTGTGAAGGGAGCCCCAGCATCCTTGAAGACTGCCGTGATTGCTATTGTATATAAGTCAGATTTGACAGTGGGAACTGCCCTATATTAATTAAGACACCTAACTCCAGTGGGGCTGATTGGACCCTGTGATAGTAAGGGCCAAGTGGCGGCACTCACTTGACAAAGACAAGGTGGACGTGGTTACTATAATGGATGGTGAAGTCAAAGCAGTAATCAGAATAGTCTGCCTTGTATGTACTTATGGCATTGGCTACTTAGTCATGGTGTTCCTAGGAGTGAAATAGATGTGAAGTCTACTGAATATATACTTGATGTATACAAGCGGAAGAATTCTAGGTCAAGTGAACAGCAGTCTAACTTGAATCACCAGAATAGAGAGTCATGGCCCCTCAATCAATTCCCAGACTTGAGCCAGTTTAAAGACCCACAACTCCTTGAATGAAGGGGAGGCTGGGTCCCCTTGAGGAAGACCTCACTACACTGCCAAAATTTTATACCATTAGTCTCTCTCCTAGCCTTCCCCAAAGAAATTACAGCCTTTTGCGAGAGTGACTGTTCACTGGGGGAAAAGGAAATAATCAGACTTTTCGAGGATTGCTGGGTACTGGCTGTGAACTGACACTAATTCCAGGAGACCCAAAACAACAGTGTGGCCCACCAGTCAGATTAGGGACATATGGAGGTCAGGTTATTAATGGAGTCTTAGCTCATGTCCATCTCATAGTAGGTCCAGTAGGTCCCTGAACCCATCGTGTAGTGATTTCCCCAGTTCCAGAATGCATAACTGGAATAGATATGCTCAGCAGCTGGCAGAACACCCACACTGGATCCCTCACAAATAGATTAAGGGCTATTATGGTAGGAAAAGCCAAGTGGAAGCCATTAGAACTACTCCTACCTAGGAAAATAGTAAACCAAAAGCAATACCGCGTTTGTAGAGGGATTGCAGAGATTACTGCCACCATCATGGACTTGAAGGGTGTAGGGGTAGTGATTCCCACTACATCCCCACTGAACTCGCCTGTTTGGCCTGTGCAGAAAACAGATGGACCTTGGAGAATGACAGTGGATTATTGAAAACTTAACCAGGTTAACTCCAATTGCAGTTGCTGTTCCAAATGCAGTTTCATTGCTGGAGCAAATTAATACATCTCCTGGAACCTGGTGTGCGACTGTTGGTTTGTCTAATGCCTTTTTTTCCATACCTCTTTCGAAGGACCAGCAGAGTCAGTTTGCCTTCAGCCGACAAGGCCAACAGTACACCTTCAGTGTCCTCCGTCAGAGTTGTATCAACGCTTTACTTGTTTTGCTTCTCTAGGGAACCCAGCCTAAGACAATTAGATAATCCATTGTTAAAAGCTAGGCCTGACAGTGTTGCCTCTGCTTTTTCTTCTAAGAGTTTTATGGTTTTGGTTTGCATATTTAGGTCCTTAATCCATTTTGAATTTTTTTTTGTTTTGGGTATGGTGTGAGCAGGTACGCATGGGCTTATTTGTGCTTACTTACTAATCTGTAGTGCATAATTTCACCTGTTTTTTTTGCCACATCAAAGGTGTAGTGAAACCCATGTGAAATTGTACACTACAGATTAGTAAGTAAACACAATTAAGTGTGTGTGTACCTTGCTTACTGTAAGCCTGTGCATACCTTGCTTACTGGTTAATCCACCCCATGTGAAGCGTGGACCCTGTTTCATTTTTCTGCATGTGGAAGTGCAATTTTCCCAGTAAAATTTATTGAAGAGACTCTTCTTTCCCCGTTGAATGGACTTAGCACCCTTGTCTAAAATCAGTTGACCGTAGGTGTGTAGGTTTATTCCTGGACTCTCAGTTCTATTCCATTGGTTTATGTGTCTGTTGTTATACCATTACCAGGCTGTTTTGATTACTGTAGCTGCATAGTATGTTTTAAAACTAGGAAGTGTGAGTCCTCCTACTTTGTTCTTCTTTTTCAGCATTGCTTTAGCTATTCAAGACCTTTTTCCATTCTGTATAAAATTGAGGATTGGTTTTTCAATTTCTGTAAAGAAGGCTGTTGTAATTTTGATTGGGATTGTGTTGAATCTGTAGATCACTTTAGCTAATATTGACATCTTAACAGTAGTAAGTCTTTCAATCCGTGAACATGGAATATCTTTCCATTTATTTAAGTCTTCTTTAATCTCTTTCAGCAGTGTTTTATAGTTTTCATTGTATAAGTCCCTGGTTATCTTTATCCCTAGGTACTCCCGCTAGTTTTTTTCTAATGCTTGAGTCAGATATATCCACCATTTACCTGAGTTATCATAACTGAGAAATGTTTAGGAAAAGCAGAGTAAAGATTTTATGTATCTGAAATAAATAGTGTAGCTGCTCCTACTAACATAATAAAGGCTAGGAAATTAAAAAAATACACATTTATATGTATGTGTAGTTACACTGACAAGTATTTAATGGGTGATACAGCTTTGGCTGGAGAAGGAAGATGGATTATTGGGGAGATCTAGGGACAGAGATTTTTCAAAACTGAGGACAAATCTGCTAAGAAAAGCCGTACAACTTTGAGAAGGATTTGTCTGGGTTCTTGGAAGTGAAACAAGAGTAAATCAGATAGATGGGTGTTGAGAAACATTTGCATGACAGTTCTGAGTCATTTTTGTCTTTGCTGCTGCCAGACCAGGTCTAGTACTGATGAAACTGTGAAGCAGTGGAGAACCAGGTATCACCCTGTGGCAACGAACAATCAAACACACAAACACATAAACATACAAACACACAAACAAATGAGACTTGAATCAAAAAGAAATTGTAAATCAGTAAAAAGTTTTTCAAAGAATTTAGTTCCCCCCAAAATTAAGTGTTCTCAGAGGAAGTAGTTTCTGAGAAGGATAAAGAAGACTGCAATGTGAGGAAAGGAATACAAAGCTTCCCACTCTAAGGAAACCTTGTATATAAAAAAGCCAAGTTCCTAAATTGGCAAATGGGGGCACATATACCTATGTGTGTGTGTGAATATTTTTTGTATTGCGTTATCGCTATCTCTCTTTTTATAATTTTATTTTTTATTGTGGTAAACTTGTGTAACAAAGCATTTGACATTTCAACATTCTCCACATGTACAATTCAGTGATATTATGTTTATCATGTTGTTCAACCATTACCCTTATCTGTTCCCAGATTTTACCATTATCCTCAACGGAAACTCAGTGGATTTTCTCAGCAGATTTGTCCTCAGTTTCAAAAAATCTCTATCCCTTATCTCCCCAGTAACAGAAGCAATGAGTCCTTCTTTCCTCTTGTCTCCTGCCTGTCCCTGGTAACCACTAATAAACTCAGGTCTCTCTACACTTGCCTATTCTAGGTATTTCGTATTAGTGGGATCATACAATATTTGTCCTTTTGCGATTGACTTATTTTACTCAGCATAGTGGTTTCAAGGTTCATCTGTATTATGGGATTATTAGGACTTCGTTTCTCTTTATGGGCGAGTAATATTCCATTTTATGTATGTAGCACATTTTGTTTATCTGTTCATCTGTTGATGAACGTTTAGACTGTTTCTACCTTTTGTCTATTGTGAACAGTGCTTCAGTGAACATTGGTGTACAAGTATATGTTTGTGTTCCTACTTTCAGTTCTTTTGGGTATATACCCAGGGATGGAATGGCTGGATCATATGACAGTTCTGTGTTTAACTTTTTAAGAAACCACCAAACTGTTTTCCATAGTGGCTACACCATTTTACAATCCTACTGGGAATGGATGAGGGTTTCTATTTTTCCACATCCTTTTCAACATCTATTGCTTTGTTTCTTTAATCGTAGCCATCCTGTTGTTGTTAGTTGCTGTGAAGTCAGTTCTGACTCATGGTGACCATCCTAGTGGGTGTGAGTGATAACTCATTGTGGTTTTGATTTGTATCACCCTAATGATTAATGACATTGAATATTTACGGTACTCTGCAAGGTCCTTCCAAGAATCTTGCAAAGAGGGCCTCCTTGATGCATTCAGGGGTTCATTTTTGGCTTGTCTGAGAGGTAGGCAGTAATGTGAGCCCAGATGCTGAAAGCTAATGTTTAGAAGTGATCACAAATTAAAGATTGACCAAAACTAGAATAATATTTATAACTCTAATGGACATCTGAGGAAAAAGGAGGAGTGAAATTATTGAACAAAGTGAGCAGCCTGTATTTTAATGTAATATAATTTTAATGTAGAAATCTCTGAGCAACAGAAGTTATTTAAGTTGAAGTTGTTTAAATTGAAAGAAGTCACTTGGAGGTCAAGTAAGTAGCTCATATAAGAGACCCACATGGGACTGTTAATGGCAGAAGCTGGCATGGCTGTGAACCTGGTGAATTCTTGGTCTTGTGATTTGTAGTCTCAATGAAGGTCATTCTGGGAATCCAAAGAGCCAAATGAGGAGTAAACTGGGCTTTATTTGTGCAAATCTGATGAAGCAACACCTTGAAGAGTAAACGTAGGAATGTCTGGTGAGCTGTGTGTGCCTTATTGGGCTGATATAGGACTCCCTGTCCCAACCCCTGTCACCCCCTCCCCATCCCACTACTGGGACTGGAGGAAAGGTCACTAGAACTTACACTTGACTGGCAGAGATTTTCTGGTTGGCAAATATAGACAAATTTGAGTCAGATGGCATCTCCTATCACTTGTGGTTTTTGCCTTGTAAGAAACTTCTAGTGTTGCAGAAGTGACTTTAGGGTCAAAGATGAAGAACCCCTCTGAGGCAAGGTCTGAAGGGGCTTGTGTGTGGCAGCCTCCCTAGCCAGGTTTGTGTGGGCAGGAGGTCAGTCTCCACACTGCTGGGCTGCAGCAGTCCATACCCCAGCTGTTCGTAAGCTCCAGTGACGGCAACAGGCTTCCTCGGAGGGCACCTCTCCTCAAAGTTCTCATAAAAAAAAAAAAAAAATAGTTTCAAACTTCGAGAAGAGTTGCAAGGACTGTACAAATAACTTTTTAATGGGATAATTATAATAATTAATAATGAATGTGTTTCAAATTCCAGCAGGTATTTTATTTGGAGGCATTTCTGTGAAAGGAACAAGGAGTTAAGGTGATTTAGAATTTGTTGTAACAAAACAAGTTCCCCAAGTTGTCTTACAATGCAAATAGTAAAAATAATTACTCTTTTCCTTCTAGTTCTCAATATCTTATATTTAACCACTGATCAGGTGAGGAATATGGGATGCCTCCCCCAACCCCTCCTAGTCCAAATGGAGCACTGCCCTGGTCAGTGAAGTCGCTGTCAATATTGTGATTGAGTTTGAGTCCTTCAGGGTCTGGCAAACACCCAAGAACATTTTCCAAAGCTGACTGGAACCCTCACTGTATTTGTGAGCAGGTGTGGATGAAGAGGTCACTGTGGGGACACCAGCTCTCCTCCCAGTGAGCGCTTGTAAAGTCTCTCCTTAGCTTGGATATCAGAGTCCCATGCTGTGTGCATGGTATACAGTCCAAGTGGACAGGGCTCACTCAGTCTTCCTCAACAACAGAAAAGGCCATGATTCTCAGATTTGCATGACAGTAGAGAGTCCTTCAATTACATCAGTATAGGGACTACCCTGTCTTCCTTTTTTTCACAGTGCAAGGAGTCAGGACCATGCTTTGGAGCAGAAATGGGACCTGGCCCATCCTGACCGAGTCTGAGTGGGAAAGAGTTTCCTGAGGAGATTTGGGGGTTTGACTGCTAGAGCAAGAACCACATGAAGTTGCTCAATCTTGGAGAGACCCTTTCATCCCCGTCTTTTAAAGGAAAGACAGTAGTCGAAATCAAATGCTAGTTTTTATGTGTCTTGGAACTGTTTAATCTAACACGCTGCTTTGTAGTCACCCTAGGTCCCAAGGTGTAGCTGCACAGCCTGGCGTTGCCCGGGGCACCAGCTAACATTGAGCAGCTTGCCGTTGGCAATTTACAGTTTGTTGGCAGCTGAGCTGCCTGTCAGCGACTCCCAAAGCCCAGAAAAGCACATGTATCTTAATTACAGAGGAGAATGCGTGGAGGGGCACACAGGCCGGGGCAGTGGATCCCAAAAGACACATCTTTGGGGAACATATCTGTGTAATCTGTTCTGCTGACCTTGAACTCTTCCTCTTTGAAAAAGAGGACAGAATAATGGCACATTTCTCTTGTTTATTTACTGTCTGGCCCTCATCACCCCCTGCCTCTCATAGTATTTTGTTTGACAACTAAAGGCCAAGGGGTTGCATTAAAATTCTTGTACTTTCTGTTTAGTTGTTGGCTGGGTTGTGATTTCAGTAAAAGGGGCATGGTGGTTGTCCTGGGTGTTCATGTGGTGTCGTTAACATTACTTCCGGGGTCTAAATCTATCTAGCAGCAGGGGAAAGTGATACTTAATTGGATTTTTGCAATCTTAGAGGCGACAATTGTTCTTTTCTTTAGAAGCCGTATACTGAGTTTAGAGTTGAACCTCCTCAACTCCAGCATTGCATCTACCTATTAACTTCACAGGCAGTTAAATAGAGGAATATAAAACCACATGACTTACTGTGCTCATAGCAGCTGAAAACCACATGAGGCAATCTTGAAATCCTTTATTTCAGCACATTGTGGGTGCTAAATAAATTTTTTGGTGATAAGTAATAAAAAGGAAATGCAAAGTTTCCCTTCATCCACAGTCCTCTTGCTGATACCCACTCCCTGTGGAAAAGCTCATATTTATTCATTGGAAAGAATCTTGCGGAGGCGATTTTGGAAGGCTTTAGAGAAGGAACCAACGTCGGGGAGGTTGGGAGGACAGGCCTCAGGAGAGGCAAAGAAGAGAGAATGAGGAGGATTCCCAATAATTAATGGTGATTATGGGCCAACGATAGAGTCCCTGGGTGGTGAAATGGTTAATGTGCTGACTGTTAACTGAAAGGGGGGTTTGAGTCCATCCAGAGGCATCTCAGAAGAAAGGCCTGGCAATCTACTTCTGAAAAATCGGCCATTGAAAACTCTGTGAAGAACAGTTCTACTCTGACACCCATGGGGTCGCCGTTAGTCAGAATCCACTCAACAGCAACTGGTTACTGGTGGGCCAAGCATGCTTGCAGGTCAATGGTTCGCAGCCCTGGCCAACCATGAGAATCACCTGTGAGACTTTTAACTGATACTGATGCGTGGGCCTCACCCCAGACTAATTAAATTAGAATCTCTTAGGGACTGGACATGTGTAGTTGTTAAAAGCTCCCCAGGTGATTCTCATATGCAACCAGGGTTTGTGACTTCTGCTGTAGCTAGATGACAATGGCTATGCCAAGAGTTTTGGGCATCTGCTGTAAGTCCATGTCTTTGAAACCATGAGTGTTGAGCTCTTGCCAAGATAAGCCTCTAGGATCCCTTGGGAAACAATTGTATGGGTTCCCAGAGCATTATCAATTTGGAACTCCATGCATTGAGGTGCAACTCATGCCTTACCCCCTTCCTGCCTTGATTCGTCAAGCTGCACATGTTGATTTCTTTACTGAATCAGCATTGACGAAAAGCATTACACATGTGGTAGTCAATAAGCAGTGAGTTTGTGCCTTCAATGAGATTGCATGAAGATGGATACTTGTCTCTGAACCCCCGTTTTCCATCTGTAAAATGTAAATAATAATATATCTGAGGAAACTTCGTGAAGCTGGTTGTGAATTACCTCCCCTAACCCCCACAGACATTTTCCTCACTGGACTATTGTAAGCATCAACTGAGATGGGCAAACTACTATTCAGTTGGAGGCTGTTGTCATTATTTTAGGAGGTCCTAAAAGGCTCTAACTGTAAGCTTTACATTGAAGTCTCCATCTGTTGCTTCTGGATACCCTGAGATCACCCTGGGATTATCCAGGATGTATAAGGAAGAGTACAGTCTAAACATCCACCCCAGTGATCAGAGACCTGAGAAAGTCAAGGCTGGGAGAGGAATAGAGTGATGCCTTTCGAAATAGAATACCAGGGTATTTGGGGGGATTTATCAGAAGCAGAAGGGTGCCTCATTAAAGATACCAATATGTTACACTGTTGGAATTTTGTAATTTGCAACTGATGAATATAAGTCATCCTTGGTAGATGTGGGCAGCGCAGTTTTCTAAATATGAATTAGATTGTTTAGCAAGATTGTGAAAATGAGGAAGACAGGGCAACTTGGTTTTCATGGAGAAAGAGGAAAAAAAGGAAAATGAAGGAGTGCCTGCTATCTAGCCTTGCTTAAAAAGATCGTGTTATCATGTTGGATGAATGAAGAGCTGTGTTTGGCGTCCCAGGTTGTTGAATTGCTCTTTTCCATGAATTCACGCTTAAATAAGAGCAATTAAAAAGATACCATAGGATGTTCAAGAAACACCAGTTAATAACCAGAAAAAAAATGTTTACAGCTTGTGCTACATCATAGTCTTTCCTCATTAAAAACAGATTGGTTGGGTGTGATCCAAGGTAGTTTGCTTTTATACTGTGTGGAGAGATGGGAACCACATAAAATGCTTTCATGGGTTTTCTTTTCTCCCTTCATCTTCCCTCCTTTCCTTTCTTCTGTTGTAGGTGCTATAGTGGTTGAACCGGGAAGCTAAAAACAAACGAACAACAGGCATCTAATAGTATGTATTAAGGGCCCTTTTGCTGAGAGCCGAGAGAAGTCCCTCTGCTCAGTCTTCTGAGATAGGCAGGACACACAGGAAAGGTGTGGTCTCTAGGGCTCTTCCACTAACAACCAGCTTCTTGCTTGTCATCTGGATTTCTTTATTTTAAATGAATTAGGTCCTTGGAAATAGAGTCACAGGGCTGGCAATTTTCTCCTCGCAGAGTGGCCGTGAACGAAAGCTGGAATGCGTTAATGATAAATGAGTCAATTAATTACAGCTCTCCTTCCCCTTTGGGGTCAGCACTGGCAACCGTAGGCCCCGAGTTATTTACGGAATTAGACACCGAAGATGCCCTTTATAGAGCCAGTTATGTGGAAATAAATGACTCTTTCAGATGACAATATGCTGTTCTCTCGGAACACACTCGGAGGGGTGTCTTTTTGTCTCTGAACAGTCCACACGCACTTTCCCATGATAATTAAAACCCTGAAACCATTTGTGGAAAAGCAAAGGTCTCTTCTGGCTCTGGTTGCTTGGATATAACACAGGGGAGGGGAGTTTGTTTTCCTGTGTAATGTGTTGACATCTGACTAGGTTTCAAAGAGGTGTGACAGAAACTCCCTGGGACCGGCCTCCGTGGCAGGACCGGCCTCTGTGGTGGAACCGGCCTCTGTGGCAAGTGAGTGGTGTAAATCACTACTTGAGCCCTTCACTCACCCCAAGAGAATAGCAGGGTGGGAAGCCTAACAAACGGGTTTCAGAGCTCACACTGCTCTGTTATAAATGTTGGTGGCACAGAAGCGCCACTGCTGTGCAGGGAAGCAAGCAGTGATGTGAGCTGGTGCTTGAGGAGGACAGGGGAAGGAAGCAGTATGCTGGGGAGAGGAGGACTCTTTCTTCATCACTGGCCCCTTCCCCTCTGGTCCGCGGATTTCTCTGTCTTCAGCCACACCTGAGACGTAACCAGCAGGGAGAAGAGAATGGGTCAGCTTTGCAGGCTGCAAGGATGCTCATTGCGGTGTGGTTTATAATAGTGAAGAGCTAGAAACTATCCAACGTCTCTGTCTCTGAAAGGGAGTGGCTACAGGAAGAGGGTTACGGAGCGTTCTCAGCAATGAACACTGTGCAGCAGCTAAAAGGAATCAAGGCAAGGGAGTTCTGGGCTCTGACATGGAGAATCTTCTAGGCATATCATTAAAGAAAAAAAGAAGGCTGTACAATAGGGCATATAGCGTAATGCATTTATGTGAAACAGCCACAAACAAATCGTGTGTAGAAATATATTAGTTTGCACCATGTGAAATTGCCTTTTTGAAGGTCAAAAGTGGTCAGACACACTGGCAGTTTCATGTAGTTTGACTCAGGGTTTCTCAACCTCAGTAATATTGACATTTTCGACCAGGTTCACAAAGACTGGAGTCCGGAAGGCCCACATATTTGCATCATTACTGCTCACTGCCCTGCTAAATTCTCTTTTAATTTAGTATGTAAGTGGCCAGAGCATTCAGACAGAAACTGAGCTCCTTCTAAGTATTTGTTCCTCAACTTTTTATTATGAAAAATTTCAAACATACAAAAGTTTAAAGAATAGCATAATGAACACCCGCATACCCTGTGCCTAGATTGAACAATTACTAACATTTTGACGTACTTGCTTTATTTCTATGTATTTTTTTCCTGTACAATTTGAATGTAATTTGTAGGCATTGTAACACTTCATTCCTAAATACTTCAGCATGCTTCTCTTAACAGTGGGACTTTCTCCTTACAATTATCTTACCTTAGAAAATTAACAGTAATTTAACAGTATCATTTAATCTATAGTTCATATTCAAGTATCCTCTCTTGTCCCAACAGTGTCTTCTGTAGCTCCCCCCGCCCTTTTTTTTTGAACCAGGTTCCCGGCTAGATGCACAAATTGCGTTTGGTTGTCAGATGTTTTAGTTTTTCAGGACCTTGACTCTTTGAAGAGTCCAGCCTGGTTGTCTGTGTAGATTCTGGATTTGTCTATTTCCTCAACGAACATTTAACTTGTTCTTCTAGCTCCCATATTTACTTCTAAAAGCTAGGTCTAGAGGCTTGACTAACAGATTCAGATTAAAACATTTTGACAAGAATATTTAATTATGATGTGTTCTTTTTCTCGTATCTTCTCAGTTCTTTTTTTTTTTTTTTTAAGGTTTGAGGGAAGTGGGAATGTATTTTGTACCTGAAGTCAAAGAGATATTTTGTGGTATTAGATTCGTTTTAGTACAGAAAACTACCAAATGGGAAGCCAGTGTCTCTTGTTACACTCCTTTCAGGTTTAGAAAGCAAGATGGTGGCTGATGGAACACCATTAGATGGACTTTGTTTTTTGGGTGCCTATTTAGCCCCCAGGAGCCCTGGTGGTGCAGTTGGTCAAGAGTTTGGCTGCCAACCAGAAGGTTGGCAGTTTGAATCCACCAGCCGCTCCTTGGAAACCTTATGGGGCAGTTCTGCCTTGTCCTTATAGGGTCGCTATAAGTATTCTGACTCAACAGCAATGGGTTTGGTTTTGGGTTTGGTTTAGCACCGAGGCTAATGGCAGAAAATGTAGTTGGATTGGAAATGGGCCACAGATGGATTGGAAGTTTCAAAGCAGGCTAGAAGCCAATAGAAAATCAAAGGGAATGGGGTGGGGAGGGGTCCCTCGTAAGCCCTCCAGTCAGCAAGTAGGAAGGAAGAACCAGAAGAAATTAAGAAATTAGGAAAAAATGGGTATCAATAACAGATAAGATGGCAAACCCTCCACAATGGATTTTGATCAACTTGAGAGACATAGTTGCCACGTGAAGATAAAAGTGCAGTGTCAGCCATATTACTCATGTTCAGGGTTCTCTGGGAAAGCTGGATCAGAGAAGGTGGTTTGTACTGGAGGTGGAAATGAGGCTCTCTGCACAGTCCCCCTGAACTGACCTGACTTAACCTCCTGCTTGCAGGTAAGGAGCTAGAGAGTTTTGCCTGGTCAGCTTGAGCATGGTAGGAAGGAGACGGAGCCTGAGCAGTGCGGTTTGCCCCTCTTCCACAGATTAGGTAGGTCATCCTTGGGCCTCCGAGGGTTAATGAGTGAGAGAGCATCAGAGAATGGCAGAAGTACCTCACCATATTCCCTCAGAGGGTGGGAAAATGGAAAGTAGCAACCAGTATGAAGATTCAGAGGGAATAAGAGGAGAGAAAGAACTCAATATATCAACTGGGTACACTGAAGAATTACAACCCACGTATTATGATATCTTAAACATTGCCTCAAAAGACAGAAGATGGCCTGAGCTAACTGTAATAACCAAACTGATTGGGACTGGATCCACCCAGTAGACCAAGAGACACACTAAAACATCACATTATTTTCAGCTGTTTGGCCTACATGGACAAATTGAAGAGCATCTATCCAACTTTCTAGCACAAATTCATAAGCTGTTAATAATTATGAACAATATTAATGGCATACAAAAATGGCTTTTGATTTGGATAAATTTGATTCTGTATATATGGTGAAAGCCTGCCTTACTGTGATAGATTGCATTTCTATCAGGAGAGTTCTGATTATTGACGATTTTGTGTAAGGGCAGTTTAAACATATCTGGCTTTTTCCCTGTTGAAAATAATGAACCAGAGAGCCAAGAATTATTGCCAAGGTCATTTAGTTTATGGGTGGAACAACAACAAGAACATCCATATTTTTGTTTTTAGCTCAAAGCGGTTCATTAGATAATGTAAAAAGACTTTAAATGCCTGGCCTTGTATTTGAAAGCAGTATCTCTATGTATCTTTGCCCTTACTTACACTATCCCTTCTATCTGAAATGTAGTGTTTTTTTAAAAAAAAAAACTTATTGCTGCATCCTGACCAGTCTTTCCCACAAATACTCATTAAACACCTGTGAAAATATATGGTTACTGTAATTATTTAATTCATTTATACTCCTGTGCCAATTTTGAGAGATGCAGATGTTCAATACAGTTTTTCCCTCAAATTGCTCATGATCTAATCTATAATTGCTCTGAAAATTCAGGATAAAAATTAATCATATTCCACCATCCAGAAGGAATGTCTACTGTTTCCTCTGATGATGGGATGGGATTAAGAAGCTCCACCTATACTGTCTCCTATACTGAAGCAGCATCACCAAGGAGTTCTTTAGAGGTGACCTCTTAGTTCATTATCCCTGGGTCTTCCCCACAAAAGCTGTAGAAACCAAGAGTCAGGCAACAACCTCTTTCTGAAAAAAAAACTCCTGGCTGGAACGTGTCTCTGCATCATAGCCTTTCAGTTTAGTGTATATTGATTATTATTGGTTAGATGCTGGGCTGAGTATTGAGTCTCTTACCCTCAAGAGAGTTACCGTTTAATAGGGGAGAGAGATATTTAAACTAATAGGGTACAAGTATGTATATGGACAGAAGTGGTACAGTAATTCAGTCTGAATGAAGGGTTAGCCAGGAGGGTCTTCAAAGGGGGAGAGGACCACTGAGCAGAAGTTTGGAGGATATCCTGGAGTTTTATTGATGGGTCAGGTATGACAGGGCAGTCCAGACAACATAACAAGCGTGTGAAAAAGCAGAGTTATGGAATAATAAGATACGAGTCTGCGTTGTAAGTAGCAGCTCCTCTTTTGAGGCTGCAGTTTCCAGATGTAATGTGGCTGGAGATAGAGGAGAATGGAAGGTAGAGCATCCCATCCTCAGATGTGAAGCCCCAGAGGCACGCGTTTGAGAACTCTTACCAGTGGGGATGTTAAGAGGTGTGACTCTTCCTTTCATCACTTCTCTCATTAAAGAGGAGTATCCTGCAGATGGCCTCCGTTTCCCTGGGAACTGTATTTTATCCCTATGGCAAATGATGGATGTGGTCCCCAGTTTAGTTTGGTAAAGGACACTGGTCGACTTAGCTACTAGGAACTGAGCTTAGAGCTGTGCATGCACATCACCTTGCTTGGTATTTGATGGGCGATTCTGACATCTCCAGAGTGGGCAGTAGGTACGTTATGGAGAGCACATCTGTAGAGTCTGTTTTCCAGTAGGGGGCCTGAATGAGTCCTCCGTTAATGATAAGAAATAAACAACTAAAAGAACAGCCTGTGTGGCATCAAAGAAGGGAGGCAGTGTTTTGAAGGCAGAAAAAAGCATGAATTAGATTTACTATAGAAATCAGAAGAAAATTTCAGAAGATATTTGCTTAATCGTTCTTATTAATATAACTAATTGTTCTTGAATGTTGAGTAGCTAAAGTGAATGGAAGAAATGATGAAATGAAAGAGCTGAACAAAAGATTTGAAAGGGTAGCTGGAGAAGACAAAGTAAAATATTATAATGAAATGTGCAAAGACTTGGAGTTAGAAAACCAAAAGGGAAGAACACACTCGGCATTTCTCAAGCTGAAGGAACTGAAGAAAAAATTTAAGCCTTGAGTTGCAATATTGAAGGATTCTATGGGCAAAAAATTGAACGACATAGGAAGCATCAAAAGAAGTTGAAGGAATATACAAAGTCACTGTACCAAAAAGAATTGGCCGACATTTAATCATTTCAGGCAATAGCATATGATCAAGAACTGATGGTACAGAAGGAAGAAGTCCAAGCTGCACTGAAGACATTGGTGAAAAACAAGTCTCCAGGAATTGATGTAATACCCATTGAGATGTTTCAAAAAATGGATGCAGTGCTGAAAGTGCTCACTCATCTATGCCAAGAAATTTGTAAGACAACTACCTGTCCAGCCGACTGGAAGGGATCCGTATTTATGCCAATTCCAAAGAAACGGGATCCAACAGAATGCAGAAATTATCGAACAATATAATTAATATAATATGCAAGTAAAATTTTGCCGAAGATCATTCAAAAGCGATTGCAGGAGTACATCGAAAGAGAACTGTCAGAAATTCAAGCTGGATTCAGAAGAAGATGTGGAATGAGGGATATCATTGCTGTTGTCAGATGGTTTCTGGCTGAAAGCAGAGAATACCAGAAAGATGTTTACCTATGTTTTATTGACTGTACAAAGGCATTCAACTGTGTGGATCATAGCAAATTATGGATAACATTGTAAAGAATGGGAGTTCCAGAACACTTAATTGTGCTTCTGAGGCATCCGTACATAGATCAAGAGGCAGTTGTCTGAACAGAACAAGGAGATACTGCATGGTTTAAAGTCAGGAAGGGTGTGCGTCAGAGTTGTACCCTTTCACCATATTTATTCAATCTGTATGCTGAACAAATAATCCGAGAAGCTGGACTATATGAAGAAGAATTGGCATCAGGATTGGAGGAAGACTCGTTAACAACCTGTGATATGGAGATGACACAACCTTGCTTGCTGAAAGTGAAGAGGACTTGAAGCACTTACTGATGAAGAGCAAAGACTACAGCCTTCAGTTTGGATTATACCTAAACATAAAGAAAACAAAAATCCTCACAACTGGACCAATAAGCAACATCATGATAAATGGAGGAAAGATTGAAGTCTTTCATTTTACTTGGATCCACAGTCAACACCCATGGAAACAGCAGTCAAGAAATCAAAAGACCCATTACATTGGGCAAATCTGATGTAAAAGACCCTTTTAAAGTGTTAAAAGGCAAAGATGTCACTTTGAGGACTATGGTGCACCTGACCCAAGCCATGGTGTTTTCACTTGCCTCATTGCATGTGAAAGCTGGACAGTGAATAAGGAAGACTGAAGAAGAATTGATACCTTTGAGATGTGGTGTTGGCGAAGAATATCGAATACAGCATGGACTGCCAAATATATGAACAAGTCTGTCTTGGAAGAAGTACAGCCAGAATGCTCCTTAGAAGCGAGGATAACATGACTTCGACTCACATACTTTGGACATATTATCAGGGGACTAGTCCCTGGAGAAGGACATTCTTGGTAAAGTGGAGGGTCAGCAAAAAAGAGGAAGACCCTCAACGAGATGGATTGACACAGTGGCGGCAACAGTGGGTTCAAGCATAACAATGATTGTGAGAATGGCACAGGACCAGGCAGTGTTTTGTTGTGTTATACATAGGGTCACTATAAGTCAGAACCAACTCAGTGGCACCTAACAACAACAACAGTTATTATTAATATAATTAATGTGATTATTTATAATTATTAATATAAGTTACTTCTATGAATAAGAAGAAGCTTTATAATAACCTTGGGTTAGTGAAACAAAAAACGTAACTGTCAAATCAAAAGCTTTATTGAAGGCAGAAAAGAACAAATTTGCAAGTAGAGAAAATTGAATAAGTAATGTATAACAACGGGTTTGAAATGTTTTTAAAAAGCTATGGATCCGCTTCTTTAATGAAACTATACACACACTCTTACTGTGTAAATGTGATGAATGTGGAGTGTCTGGTTGAAGTGTAGGTAGAGTCCCAGAGCCCCATCTACCATGCTTTCATCCTTGACCCTAATAGTGGATCCTAAAGGGATTGTCCAGGACTTCCACTGAAGTTTCTCTAGAACACTGAAAACACTGAGGTAGAGGGTAAAATTGAGAAGGCACTCCCAGAACACATAATAAAGAGTTGAAAATGATGACAGAAGATGAAAGATGTGGAAGACAGACCGCAAAGATCTAGCCCAGGAGTAATACATATTGATGGAGGGGAATATATTATTAATTAAGGTAAAAGTAATTTATAATGCAAGTTGTAATATAAGAAAGCTCCTTATCTAAACAAACAAATAAACCCAAATCTAAAGATTGAGAAAGTTCTTACATTCCAGCAAGATTAAGAGATCTGTGCTTGGATATCTCCTGGTGAAATTTATGAATCTTAAAGGTAAGCCAAAAAACATTGTTCACTATATGCTAGACACTAAATATTATCATACTCTACAAGAGCTGTTGTTGTTGTTATGTACTGTGGAGCTAATTCTGACTCAGGCACAAATACACCTTTATTCAGGAATGAGATGAGGAAGCTGGGGTTTAGAGAAGTTACATAATCGCACCTCTGTCAAGCAGCAACAGTATTAAGTGGTGGTGTTTAGATTTAAACCTAGCCATTCAAGACAATAAAACAAGTTACTTATGAAGAAAACAATTTCAGGTTATGCTTAGACTTTTTGGCAACCCAGAACACCAGAGATATTGGAGGAATACTTATGGCAATGGTTCTTAACACTGTCTTCTTGTAAGAATCACTTTTGGAGCTTTATAAAGGTTACCGATGAGTGAGCCCCATGCCAGACTGATCAGGCCTGGAAGTAGGGTCAGACACAGCCGTTTTAAGATTGACTGTTCTACAGGACTTTTCAGGACAAAAAGACTGCAACACAAAAATTCTATGCCCACCCAAATTTGTGTGTGAAAGCATTGCTATATCTGGAATATCTTGGAAAATGTACTGCCTAAGTATTCTTCCTAAAAAACACATTTGAATGTGTCCGTCAGTTCAATGAATGATGAACCCATTTTAAATTGTGAGGAGTGCGAATAGAAAAAAATGTATCACGGAGCACTGACACTTAGTAAATACACAGAAATAAGCGTGATGGGTGTGAATATTATTGCAAAGTTGAATGTAACAGCTTTAAAACTTTATGAAAGAATTTGTTAAAGAGAAAAATGATGGAGCTTGTATTAGTGTTCTATTGCTGCTGTAACAAATTACCACAAATTTAGTAACTTAAAATTTCATTCTCTTACAGTCTGGGGGTCAGAAGTCTAAAATCAAGGTGTTGACCAGACTGGTTCCTTTTTGAGGCCCTAGGGGAAGATTCATTTTCCTGCCTGTTACAACTTCTACAGGTTGCTTGCATTCCTTGGTTCATAGCCCCTTCCTGCATCTTCAGAGTGCATCAGTCCAGCCTCTAGTTCTGTGGTCACCTCTCCTTTTTTTCTTTGACCCTCCTGCCTCCTTTTAATAAAGTCAAACTCATTGCCATCAAGTCGATTCTGACTCACAGCGACCCTGTCGACCTTATAGGACAGAGTAGAATTACCCCATAAGGTTTCCAAGGCTGTAATCTTTACTGAAGCAGACTGCTACATCTTTCTCCCACGGAGCAGCTGGTGGGTTTGAAACCACTGACCTTTTGGTTAGCAGCCAATCGCTTAAACACTGCACCACCAAGGCTCCCCTCCTAACAACTTTGGGGAGTTCCTGGGTGACACGAATGGTCAAGTGCTCAGCTACTAACCAAAAGGTTGGTGGTTTGAATCCACCCAGAGGCGCCTCGGAAGAAAGGCCTGGTGAGCTACTTCTGAAAGATGACACTCATTGAAAACCCGATGGAGCACAGTTCTAGTGTGAAATACATGGGGTTGCCATGAGTTGGAATCAAATCCATGGCAACTGATTTACCGTTTAATTACATTGGTCTCAACTGGATAATCTAGGATAATCTTCACATTTCAAGATTCTTAATTGCATATATGAAGTCCTTTTTCCGTGTAAAGTAACATATTTACAGGTTCAAGGGATTGAGACATGGACATCATGGCGGAGGGGGGCTTCTTCCACAGGCTTTAAAACCCCAAACTAAATGAATGAAGATTTGGAAAGGGTAAAGAACACAGAGAAAGCAGAGGACTCAGCTCCTTGTCTTCCATAGTAGGAAATGGAAAGTTATTTGAATCTTGATCTTTAATAGTTAGATAAATATAGGTTTAGGAGTATTTTTGAACAATGTGGTGGTTAAGATTGTGCGTCAGCTTGGCTGGGCCACAATTCTTAGTGTTTATATGTGATCACCCCCATGATGGGATCTGCTGTGAGTAGCCAGTCACTTGAAAGGGAGTTTTCTTGGGCGTGTGGCCTGCATCCGAATATAAGTGGACATCCTGGGTTTTGCCTGTCCTGGCTCCTGCAGCTGGCTCCTGCTCTCCGACCTGCTGATCTTGGGTTTGCCAGCCCCTGCAGCTACATGAATCAGGAGAAGCCTTGCAGTCTTGCTTGCTGATCTTGGGATTTGTCGATCTTCACAGCCTGTGAGCAAGAGCCCTGCTCTCCGACCTCTGATCTTGGGTTTGCCAGCCCCTGTGGCTACTTGAATCAGGAGAGACCTCTGTCTTGATCCACAGACTTGGGATGTTCCAGCCTCTACAATTGAGTGAGCCGTTTCCTTGATATAAATCTCTTTCTGTGTATATTTTTGTATGCTTTACTGGTTTTTCTTCTCTAGAGAACCCAGCCTGACAAACGGTATAAAAGAAACCACTAATAGAGTTTAATTCAGGCCATATTTATGTCAGTGCAGAAAATAAAAGCTGAAATGGGTTGGGGGGATGACATGAGAGGATGTAGAGACATCATAATAGACAAATTTCCCAGGAATTTCTACTTTAAAAATTAGCAGAAAAGCAGGGCAGTAGCTGGAGAAGGATGTGGGGTCAAGGGAAGTTTTCTCTTTTGTTGTTAAAGATGGGCACCATTAAGAGTATTTGTGCCATCAGGAAAGATGCAACAGGGAAGAAGAAGCAGATGATGTAGGGTGGAGTGAAGTCCTTGTGCATTGGTGGAGGAGTTGCCCATAGATGAGAGCATAGTTTATCCATTGTCACAGGAGGAAAGTAGACTATGTGGAGACAACAGTTGTTAGGTCTGTGCCCTTGGGCTGTTAACTCAACAATTCTGTACCTTAGTTTTAGCTCTGCAAAATGGAGAGCATGGTAGCAACCTCAGCACTGTTGTGAGGATTAAATGAGCTCATACGTATAAATTGTTCAGAGCAGCACTTGGCAAATAGTAAGCGATCAATACAAGTTAGCTATTATTCCCTTTAAAAAAAACAAATGCAGGTAAATTGATAGAGTTTGGAGTGGCAAGATGAGGTGGATTTGGTCTGATTGCATCTATTTTTTTGTATGAAGTAGCAAGTCATTAACTGAGGATGAGATGGGGAGGGCGCTTCGTGATTTGAGGAGAGAGAATAAGGTG
Organism: Trichechus manatus latirostris; assembly: GCF_000243295.1. Classification (NCBI taxonomy): domain Eukaryota; kingdom Metazoa; phylum Chordata; class Mammalia; order Sirenia; family Trichechidae; genus Trichechus; species Trichechus manatus. Next base: position 10,558,219 of record NW_004443986.1, read on the forward strand.
TGATATAATCCTCTTGGAGTCTGAAAACATGAATTTACCATGAAAATGTAGTAGGACTTTCTGGCGGTATAGGGTGCCCATTTGAAATCTGTAGTTATACGTTGGAAGCAGGTTCAGGTGGCACATGCTGATTTGGCACAGGGGTGGAGTAAGTGGATTGTTGGGTTTAACCAGGGTTAGTATTTTTCCCAGGTGACTTCAGTGAAGGGAGAAAGAGGCAAGGCAGGGTATTTGCAAGGGAGTCGTTGGAGTGGTGAATCATGGAATGCAGCGCTCTATAATGCAATAAAATTGTAATGAAATCGTCTCAGGCAAATTTGATCAGGAAGAAAGACAACTTAAGAAATGAGAAGTAGTACATAACAACAGACATTGAGGACAATATTACCATGTACAAGATGGGGAATAACTATAGGACAAAAAGCTAATTGCTCAAGAATTCAGTCCAGTGTAGTTTAGTACTTAATGAGTTCAGAACCTAGACTTTGGGAAGAATTTTTATAAAGGGGTTTCTTTTGAATACGACAAGAGTCTGTTGAGCTATTTTCTCTCCCCATTTGCTGTCATATCAAACTCTAAGACTGATTTACCAAGAGTGCCTTGTTAATGCTCACTCTGTCCTTAAGAGATGGACAGCTTGCAGTACAACCTCCAATTTGCAGGAGAGTAGGTTCAGAGGTGACACAGTCTGGTCATACTTTATCTGAAATGTCAGCACCAGCACATCTATAATGAGGTGCTGAGACATCTTCAGAACAATGGCTCTAGGAATGGGTCTTCTAGGTGGTAGCCAGTTGACTGTTGGATTTGTTCTTGTCTTTTTTCCCCAGAAATTGAAGTTAAGCTGAGTTTGTTTACAATTTTCAGGGACACTGCAACTCAGTTCCACTAACTTGGATATACTAGCAAACAATCGGTGTCCTTCAGTTTTCCAAAGAGAGGCAGCTGCTTGCAAGAAATTCTACGTAAGGGTGACATAAAGGACCACACAGAGGACTAAAGAATTCACTAGGATCAAGAAGCCATCCAGTGTTTAGATGTCATGTGGCTCGTCAGCAAATCTGTCATGTGTCATAAGAGGTAAGAGGCAGAGCTATATTAGCCTTTGCCTGTGGAATATGACTCATGGACTAGACTTGGGATAAACATCACTCTTTTCAGCTATATCTTCATATACATTTTTATAGCTAGCAGGACTCCTTTCCACCTAACCTCCCAAAGTGTACTTGTACCTATTGTGTCTAAGGCCCTTGGCTTTAAAAAAAAAAAAAAAAGTAAGAAAATGGGAGGCAAAAATTGGTTGGCAGATTCTTAACCATTTTCTCAGCTTCACAGTGGACCCTAAGCCCTAGGAGTCAGCCAGTGTCCTGGGCCAGGCCTGCCTCAGAGAGGAAACCTTTACAAGGATTTCATGAGTTTCAGCAATAGGACAACTTCCTATTCCCCTTCCTATATATTCCATCTCCTCTCCAGCGTATCATCATAATCACTCATGTCTACATGAAAGACAGGAGGAAGCGGGGAGGTGAGAGGTCCACAGTGCTGCTGCCTTTAATTTGCCTTCAGCCCAGGATCACAAATATAAAGGACACTGGTATAAAATAGCATATAAATCCTAGGTCATGACCCTGCGGAGAAGTTCTTGAATCCTAGCTCAGCAGATCCAACCATACCTGACATAGTAAGATTCGATTAGCTTATAAGTTTCTCCAGGGACAGTATGTTCAGCAGAAAGAAAGAGAGGAAGAAGAGAGAAGAAGTGACTATGATTGTGTGGCAGTATCACCTGGTCGGTGATAGTCTGGGATTTGGAGTCAGATTTCCTTGGGTTTGAGTTCCAACGCTTCCATTTTATACTTGTGTGCCTTTGAGAAAACTATTTAACTTCCCTGAAACTTGGCTTCCTTATCTGTAAGATGGGGATTCATAATGCCCACTTCACAGGACTGTTGTAAGAATTAAATGAGATAATGTATGGAAAATACTAGTGCCTGGTATACAGGCATATAAGGGCCCAATAATTAGCAAATTTTATTCATATCAGTGTTTTAAGGTTAAATACACTTTGTTCCGAATTGGGGGTGAGTGTGCTGTGTTCACTGCCCCTCAGCTCTTAGCCAATCAGCACCAGAGGGTCTCTCTGCCCCCAGGTAGAGCAGGTAGCTCAGACAGACCTGGGATGCATTGGCATTTGCCTGAGGAGCAATCTGTGGAAAACCCAGCTACCATACACTTGTAGTTTTGGAAATACCATAGAAAGAAGGCCAACCACTATGCTGAGGGTGGGTTAACTTCTGAATGTTTCTGTCATAAAATGAACGATGTATTACCAGATGTATTTTTGAACACTTGGTCCAAGTTGAATAAGCCATTGTTTAGATCTCAAGGAATTTAAGAGCCATCTGGGGAGACAGGAGCCCTGGTGGTACGGTAGTTAAGAGCTTGGCTGCTAACCAAAAGGTTGACAGTTCGCATCCACCAGCTGCTCCTTGGAAACCCTATGGGACAGTTCTACTCTGTCCTGTACGGTCTCTTATGAGTCGGAATCGACTCGATGGCAATGTGTTTTTGGCTGGGGAGACAAGACCAGCACACATGAAAACAGAAATCTGACAATATGTCAGAACATAAGATGTGCCAGTGGTGGAGCCGATGGATAAAAAGGAGAATGAGCTCACTGTGTTAAAATGTGGCCAAGGGCCAGCCTGGCATTGATAGCAGGGCTGGGTTCAGATGGGAGGAGCCAAGGGAGGGCTTTCCAGCCAGGAGGAAATAGGGGGTAGCCTCTCTTATCCGCGGGGGATATGTTTCAAGACCTCCCGTGGATACCTGAAACCGGGGATAGTACCGAACCCTGTATATACTATGATTTGTCCTATACATACATACCTGTGATAAAGTTTAATTTATAAATTAGGCACAGTAAGAGATTAACAACAATAACTAATAATAAAATAGAACCATTATAACAATATACTGTAATAAAAGTTATGTGAATAATGGAACGGGATGGTGTGAAATTTCATGATGCTAGGTACTCAGTTAACATTTTCCAAACGCGGTTGACCACGGGTAACTGAAACCACAGAAAGCGAAACCATGGATAAGGTGGGAGCTACTGTAGAAGAAAGCGTACGGGAGTCTGAGCAGTCTAATTTGATTATAGGCATGGGGTCTAGTGAGAAATAAGGATTCACAGATAGATTGCAGCCTGATTTTGAAGAATATCAAAGTGCTAGGATAAGGAGTTTGGATTTTATCCTGTGGCTAATGGGCAGCCATTAAAGGTTTTCAAAATGGGGGTGATTGATGGAAAAAAACATGCTTTTTTCAGTTTTGTAAATGGAAATTTTTTTATTGTGGTAAATATTAAGTATATATGTAACAAAACCTTTGCCATTTCAACGTTCTTCACATGTACAATTCAGTGGCATTAATTATGTTTATAGTTTTGTTCAATCATCACCATTACCTATTTCCACATTTCTCCATTATCCTTAACAGAAACTCAGTGTCCACTAAGCAAGGAGTCCCCTTTTCCTCTCCCGCCTGCCTGCCCCTGGTAACCACCTGTTCTAGATATTTCGTATAAATGGAATCATACAACGTTTGTTCTTTTGTGACTTATTTTACTCTGCATAATGTTTTCAAGGTTCATCTATGTTTTATCATGTGTCAGGACTTAATTTCTTTTTATGGCTGAGTATTATTCCATTTACATATATACCAAATTTAGTTTATCCATTGATCTGTTGATGAACATTTAGGCTGTTTCCACCTTTTGGTTATTGTGAATAATGCTGCAGTGAACATAGGTGTACAAGTCTCTGTTTATATTGCTGCTTTCAAGTCTCTAGGAGTGGAATTGCTGGATTATGTGGTAATTCTGTCTAACTGTTAGAGGAATTGCCATGAAAGTATGGTTTTGAAAGATGGTAAGATAGCTTGGAGCAGATAAAGCCCTTAGGAAGCGACTGCTGTCATCCAGGTATGATGCGATATAGGGTGAAATATGCATGTTCACATGTACACACACAGGCACATGCACAGAAGGGTGACAATCTACACATGCGTGTCTGGAAGAACTTGTCGTCAGTTAGAATCTGTGCCAGATTTCGGACACTCAGCGCCAAAGTTTAAATCTAGTAATGGGAACAGCAGTCCTCTAGAGATTATTCTTGGGAAGAGAGAACAACAGCTCTTTGAATGCTTCCTATAACAATTCAGTGGAACTTTAAAATGAGACAGGTAGAATTACTTAAAAGAGAGTGTGTGAGGAAATTACAGTCCCCCTGGTTAAGTGCAACACAGGGACAAGGATGGACGAGGATGGGGATTCAGGGCTAGGTCCACCAGTCCAGGTATTAACTATACATCAAGTTGATTCTTAGTTAGATGTTAACTAAATAGTAGAGAGGATTTTCCAGCCAAATTCCATTAAAGAAAATGATCCCTCAATAATTACTGAGAGAGTGTCTAATTTTAAAGTGTGTAAAAGGATTTATGAGAGAGTTTGCCATTTATAGAAATAAATCCTATCTTAAAAAAAAACACAAAAACTTTTGTATGATGAAAAATACAATGTATAATTTTTGTAGCGATTTGATTGTTATATTTCCAGGGGCCCAGATCATCCAGTCCCAGTTTTAAGGAAACACGGTCCAAAAAACTAAAAAAAAAATACTTTGCTGCATTTCTCATGGAGCCTCAGAGGTGTGTGTGATCAATTTCTAGCCCCTACCCCCTCTAATACCCTGCCAACACACTGCTTTTCTGTGTCTCTCTTATGTCTTCACTGTTCCCGTCTTCTTATTATGCAGTGACTCAACTGCCCGTGAGGCGGTGTCTTCTTCCTGGGGATGGGGAGGAAGGCATGGATGAGAAGGGGATCAGTCGTGATGGTGGGGAAGGGACTGTGCCTATTAATGTTAAATTTTGTCCCGACATTTTTGGAATGTGATCCATAACCACACCATTCAGGAACAGGGTTTCTTTACTATTTCTTTAGAGTCTGTTTTATGGTCATGCTGAATTACATTTAGATTTCCCAAAGTTATACTCTTTCTTGCCTTCAGGCCTTCTTGTTTTTTTTTTTTGTCTGGTCCCCCTCTCACTCTGGTTTGAGGTTTTATAGTCCTAGGACACTTTACTGCCTACCTCCCTTTAGCTGACTCTTCACTCTTCCTTTAGGTTTTAGGTGAAATACCACTTTGTCCTGAATGCCTTCCCTGGCCCCAAGCATGGGATGTACATTCCTCCTATGTACACTCCCCCTCTTATGTGCGCTCACGGTGTCTCCTGATTCACTGTCAAAGCATTTGTGACGTCGCGTTGTAGTTGCCTGTTTACTTGTCTGTATTCAGAGACCTTTTCCCCCACAACTGTGTTTCTAAAACCCAGCAAAGTTGCTGACACATAGTAGGTATTCAATGAATACTTCTTGAAGAAATAGATGAGTTGTATGCATATTGTTTTCCATTTATAAACATTTTTGACAATATTATATCATAAGCATTTTTCATATTATTAAATTTTCCAGTAAATATAATTTTACATGACTGCATTGTATTTTATTATATAGACATACCGTGATTTAGTCAGGGATTGGCAAATTTTTTCTCTGAAGGGCCTGGTAATAACTATTTTTGGCTTCGCATGCCATACGATCTCTGTTGCTGCTACTTAGCTCTGTGGATTTAGTATGAAAGCAGCCATAGACAGTATGTAAACAAATGGGCATGACTATGTTTCAATAAATCTTTATTTATAAAAACAGTCAATAGATTGAATTTGGCTGGGCTATAGTTTGCCAACCCCTGAGTTAAATGATGATTCCTCTATGTTTTAATTTTGATCGTTTCCCAGTTTTCGCTATTATAAATGATGTTCCAACTAATATATTAACTACATTTTTCTCTGACTACATTTTCACCCTTAAGGATGCATTTTCCCAAAATGTAATTACTGAGCTAAAGGCTATTGGTAGTTTTGAAACTTTTGATACATATTTCAAAGTTGTTTTTGAATATACATTCCCATCAGCACAGTGTGAATCTGTTTTGTAGATTTTTTGTCAATAATACAATAATAGGTATTATCATTTGTAAAATTATGAAATATTTTAAGCATATACAAAAATACAGAAAATAACATAACAAATACCCATGTACCAAAATACCCTACTTCCAACAGTGGACCTTTTGGTTTGTAAAGCTAGGAAAAAGAAATGTCCCTAGTTTTGTCTGAGATCCAAGCCCCATAACCTCACCCACTGTTTTCATGCTCTGGTGCACATGCCCACTTCACCAAGTCTAATGGCCTTCCCAGATTTATTACACTTAAGAATTTCAAGACAAGGAGATCTTTACAATCTTTAAATGTTTTTAGTTTGTGGATAGCCACATTTGATTTTGATTTTCTATCTTGAGTGTGTATTTTTTCCTACTGATTTTGGATCAGCAGCATCAGCATCACCAGGGACCTTGTCAGAAATGCAGATTCTTAGGCCCTGCTCCAGCTCCACTCAATCAGAAACTCTGGGGGCGGGTCCAGCAGTCTGTGTTTTAACGAGCCTCCTGGTGATTCTGATGCTCAAGCTGGAGAACAGCGCAACTAGTGCAAGCCTTCATGCATTCTTGCATTAATTATTGCAAAAGCCTTTTACCTGGTTCCTTGCTTTCTCTCTTGTCCCTGTTCCAGACATGGTTGGCTGACTACTAAGAAGTCATTTTACTCCTTTTTAAAAAAGAACTTCAATTTTGTTCAGATGCGTGGGCCCCCTTGTACTCCACGGCCCACCTGCTGAGTATTGATGGGTCTAACCACAGTAATTTGGTTTTCCTTGCTGGTGACAGATGTAGGCTTGTGCACGTGTGGCAGCTCTAACCAGTGGGGAATGGCAAGGAGAAAATTGGGGAGCTTCTTGGAAAGAGGGGCACAAGCATTGTGGTAGTCATCTTGTGACTAGGATGGGAAAACAAGAGACTTGAATGAAACCACAGTCCTGGTGCCGCCGTGCTGCTGAGTTAACCACCTCTGTGAACTCCAGACTGTGTCATGTGAGCCAGTACATTCCGGAAACAGCCACTTTAGGTGGGAATGCTGTCACTTGTACCTGAGAGCATCTTAATTCATTTATATCCCTACAGTCCACTCACCTTCCAGCATACTTATCTTTATAAAATGCCAATCAGAGAGTGCTGTGCCCTTTCTTAAAGCTCTTCAGCAGCTTTCCACTGTACTTGGGATAAAAATCAAACCGGATGTCATGGCCCCATGGAGTCCTCCATGATCCAGTGCTGCTCCTTCTCCTACCACCCTTCCCCCAACTTGCCACTCTCAGACCTTCCTTTCTATTTTCTAACACATCGGGTTCATCCCACCCAGAACTGTAGTACTTGCTGTTTTCACTGCTCAGAATGCTCCATATTCAGGTTTTCATTTGCTTCACTCCTTCTGGTCGGTGGGCGCTCAATTCTATGTGATCACCTCCTCAGGGAGGCCCTTCTTTTAGTTACCACCATTGGAAATTACCTTATATGTTCATTTGTTTTCCTGTTTACATCTGTTTTCCTCCAATAGGACAGAAGTTCTACAAAAGTAAGGGCCTCATCTGCTTGTCCACATGATTCCCCAGCACCAGAACATTGTTGGGATTTAATATATATATTTGCATTTATTTTTATTTATTTATTTAGTAGTTGAGAATATGCACAGCAAAATGTACGGCAATTCAGCAGTTTCTAAATAAACAATTCACTGACATTAATTGCATTCTTTGAGTTGTGCAACCATTCTCACCCTCCTTTTCTCAGTTGTTCCTCCCCCATTAACACAGACTCACTTCACGTGGTGGCGAGTCTTCTCAAAATCTAGTCTCCATCATGGTTTGAAACCTCATGAATTTGAATGCTAGGTGTTCTAGGCACCCTAGCCTGTCCTTTATCATTGCCTTTTGTTTGGGATTAAAGACCCTACAACGCTTTCTACTGGGGCATCTGACCTTACATTCAACCCAGTCCTCAGAACCTCATAGAACTCCAAGAAAGGGCATAGCTGCTTGAGCAGTAAGAGTACTTATATTAATCTTCCATTACCTATATCTACCTCCTACCCCAGCCAGGCTACTCAGGTAAACACTCCTGACTTTCAGGCTCTTAAGGAAGAAGTCCATCTGTTGGAGTTCAGTGGCAGACAGGAGATAGAGGAAGACTGCTCCTGCTCCATGACTTGTAGACTTCTGGATGGAGCTCTGCAGGCTTGAGGGTCACCCAGTATAGAAAACAATGGGTGCAATGGCAGGTGCCTGTGTCAAACTCATTCTAGATGCCTGGCCCCTACATGTTCTCTAATAGTTACCACCTAGGGAAGGTATGGAACTACAGGGTCAGCCCCCTTGCTGTCTCTCATATGGTTGAGTGATGCCTGACTTGGTATGGAGACTTCATGTTTTTACTACTCTGTTTCTTGATGTTGTAGAGGGTTAAGAGTCGGAAGTTGTTTCTTTTCTTCAGCCATCACAAAGAGAGGTGACCATCAGCAATTGATCAGTTACTCCTTTATTTTTTATTAGAAATCTTCTGACCTTCAACCTTCAAACTCTGGGATTCCTTTGTTCTTTCTCATATTTGCCCAAAGACTTTTTCTGCCTTATTTATTTATTTATTTTTTGGTGTTTATTCCACATGGGCCTTTGGGCATCTGGGGCTCTGTCTCATACTCATTTCCTTGACTGGGACTCTTTGACCCTTGTGACAGAGACTTTTAGTTGCCTCCCCAATATACATTCATACTGTATTCCTTACTACTAGAATCTACTGTCTTTTGGGAAGGCTGCAATGTGCTTAGTTAACAGTCTATATTTCCCAGTTTTCCCTGACACCAGGGATGGCCAGTGAACTATCATCAGAATTCACTGGTTGGAACTTCTTTTTTTTTTTTATTGTACTTTAGATGAAGGTTTACAGAACAAATAGTTTCTCATTAAATAGTACACGTATTGTTTTATGACATTGGTTAATAACCCCGTGGCATGTCAACACTGTTCCTTCTCTACCTTGGGTTCTCTATGACCAGCTTTCCTCTCTTCTAGTCGTTGTCCCTGGGCTGTTATGCCTCATTAGTCTCTTTTTGTTTTATGGGGCTGTCTAATCTTTCATTGAAGGGTGAACCTCGGGAATGGCTTCATTACTGAGCTCAAAGGATGTTGGGGGGCCATTCTCTTGGGGGTTTCTCCAGTCTCTGTCAGGCTAGTAAGTCTGGTCTTTTTTTGTGAATTAGAATTTTTTTCTACATTTTTCTCCTGCTCTGTCCTGGACCCTCTGTTGTGATCCCTGTCAGAGCAGTCAGTGGTGGTAGCTGGGCACCATCTAGTTGTAGACCTTAACTTTAAATGTGAGTGAAACTATCCTCAAGATGAGTCACAGCTCAATAGACATTTTCTGTTTTTGGGTCTGTGGAAGGTAGAATGTTCAAGAACAATATTTTAGATCAGTAAAAGTAATCCTAGTAAGAACACAGTTAATGCCTATGTTTATGGGAAATTTCTGGGGTGGTAAATTTGTGAATTTCTCATTTTGATATTGCATTGATTCTAATGTTCAGAGTATTAAGTCCTATCAAAGGTTTCTTTCATAGTGAGCTTGCCTCTTAACTTTGTAGAATAGAGTTAGACTTTTAACTCATATTTATAGTATACCTTTTCTTTAGGAAACTTATTTTCTAAAAATAATGTATTCAATCAATGTTACAGGAAAAATTAAAACTCTACTATAAATCAAAGTTTGGGATATATAATTAAAGATGCTGTAGAGTCATAGGACAGTTTAGTGTTCCCAAACATTTTTTATTATTTAAGATTTTATAAATAAAACGTGTGTATCATTACTTGCTTGAAGGCAAGTTGGATGACAAAATCCATTCTATCTATATCGTCCAACTCCCCTTCAAGTAAGTAAAACGAATGGCTAAAATTAGGTCAGAAATATTGTATGAATTAGGTTTTTTTTTTCTTTTTCTTTTTTGTTTCTTGTTGTAGTTTAAGTGAAAGTTTACATTTCAAGTTAGTCTCATACTAAACTTTATACATACATTGTTATGGGACTCAAATTGCTCTCCCTGTACTGTGACAGCACATTCTTCCTTTCCACCCCTGATTTCTCATGTCCATCCAGCCAGCTCCTAACCCTCTCTACCTGTTCATCTCACCTCCAGACAGAAGCTGCCCATTTAGTCTCATGTATCTATTTGAGCTAAGAAGCACACTCTTCATGAGTATCGTTTTATGGTCCACAGTCCAGTCCAATCTTTGCCTGAAGAGTTGGCCTCGGGAATTGTTTTAGTTCTGGGCTGATAGAGAATCCGGGGGCCATGCTCTCCAGGGTTCCTCTAGTCTCAGTCAGACCATTAAGTCTGGTCTTTTTACTAGAGTTTGAGTTCTGCACTCCACCTTTCTCCTGCTCCATCAGGGACTCTCTGTTGTGTTCCCAGTCAGGGCAGTCATTGATGGTAGCAGGGCACCAGCTAGTTCTTCTGGTCTCAGGCTGATGAAGTCTCTGATTTATGTGGCCCTTTCTGTCTCACAGGCTACTACTTGCCTTGTGTCTTTGGTGTTCTTCATTCTCCTTTAATCCAGGTGGTTGGGACCAATTGATGCATCTTAGATGTCTGCTAGCAAGATTTTAAGACCCCTGATGCCACTCACCAAAGTAGGATGCAGAACATTTTCTTAGTAAGCTTTGTTATGCCAGTTGGTCTAGATGTCCCCTGAAACCATGGTCCCCAGGCCCCCACCGCTGCTACTCTGTCCCTCGAAGTGTTCGGTTGTATTCAGGAAACTTCTTAGCTTTGGTTTAGTTAATTTGTGATGACTTCCCCTGTAGTGTGTACTGTCCTTCCCTTCACCTAAGATAATTATTGTCTACTATCTAGTTAGTAAATAACCCTCACCCTCCCTCTCTACCCTTGTAACCATCAAAAAATGTTTTCTTCTGTGTTTAAACCTTTTCTTGAGTTCTTACAATAGTGGTCTTATACAATATTTGTCCTTCTGTGACTGACTAAATTCACTCAGCATAATGACCTCCAGATTTGGTTGGAACTTCTGAGGAAGCCTTATAAAGGGGACTGGCCTGGCTGGGAGGTGTGTCATTTTGGCCTTGCCCATCATCCTCTTTTTTCTTGCTTGGGACACACAAGAGTACCTGTAGCCATCTTGGACCATGAAGCCATCTTGAGGGTGGAGCCATGCGCTAAGGATAATGGGACAGAGAGTTGAAGGAAGCTGAGTGCCTGTTGACTCTGGGGCTCCCATTCCCCCCTTGGACCACCAATCTCCAGACTTCTCTTACTTCAAAGAAAAATAAACCTCTATCTTTAAGAACTATTATTTGGATTGTTTGATATATGCAGAAAAATTTAATCCTGATATACCCCTCCTGTTTGTCTAGGATGGGATATTTAGATTATGTTTGCCTTTTCTCCATTTATGTTTGTCCAAAACAAGGAGATCTGATTCATAATCACATAATAGATAATTAATATTTCACTAACGTTATCCAGTATATGATTGCGTCTAAAGTATTGCACAATCCTGGTTAATAACAATGTAAAAGGACACAAATAAAATAATCAGCAAGGCACATGGCATTTGTGTGATTCCCAAGATAATTGTATCCTATTACATTTAGTTTTTAAGTTTCTCCTTTGAAAATTTAATTTAAGAAGATTTATGATGTTGGAATGCTACCTATGCTATGTCACCCATCTGGCTCCCCTTAGCTGCTTGTAGGTATTAAAGGCTGAAGAGTGGAGCCATATGGGCCATTTCTAAAATAAGTCTTTGCCTTTAGTCAGAACCATGGCTCAACTTCGGGCTTCTTCTTGGGATTACACCTGCTGTATGATTTTTTTGGTTCATAGGATAAAGGATCAATTTTGTTGTTGTTTTTGTTAGTTGCTGTTGAGTCATTTCCAACTCATGGTGACTCCACGTGTGCAGAGTAGAACTGTGCTCCACAGGATTTTCAAGGCTGTGACCTTTCAGGAGCAGATTGCCAGGCCTTATTCTAAGGTGCCTCTGGGTGGATTTGAACCACCACCCTTTTGGTTAGTAGTTGAGTGCTTAACCATTTTCATCACTCAAAGACTGTCAAAGGATCAATTACTATCTACGATTTTTTTTTACTCCACAATGTACATAAATAAAAGGTGGTCATTGCCTAATGTATCTGGTTTTTATAACTTCTAAATTGAAATGTAAAGAACTGGGGAACAGAACCTGAAAGATGGATTCATAAAATAAAAACACCTTATACTTCTTTTTTTAACCTTTATTTTAAAGGAACTCTTGTATCAGCTGGAAAATAAAAACTGAAAGTTATTTTCTTCCCATCCATCCCCATGCTCTGTTATTTCTCTTTAGTGAATAACAGCATCCAATATCCTAAATTCACAACTTACAGTACTTTTCACAGTGTGATTTCTGTCACATCAATAGAAATATATTGTGCCCTTCCACAATTACTTATCCACAAAAGTTTTTTTTTTTTTTTTTTTTAATGTTATCTCCCTCCCTCCCTCCCTCCCTTCCTTTCTTTTGGTGAAGCATTAAAGATAAAAGAAAACCCAAGGACAATCATCAAAAAAGATAACAGGGGGAAAAAAATGACTATTTAATTTCCCTGAATTGGAAGCTTTCTGAAATAAATGTCCTTACACAAATTATAACTCAATAAAAAATAAGCTGCTAATATGCCCCCAAAATAAAAGGAGCATGTTTGCTATGAATCAACTTCAAGGAAGTCTCCTTTTTAGGATTTTCCCCTTGCGCTTAGGTGGCAGCTGTGGAAAAGAGTGTTGTCTGTGAGGCCAGCCCTCTGATGAGCCAGTCAACCTCCTGAGCCCACACAGACGATTCCAGCATTTCTCATTTTGTTTGATATAAGGGATCCCACTTAGGTGGTGAGTGGAAGTTGGTAGGAAGGAGAAATGAAAGGCCCATAGTTTGAGACACATTTTCACCCAAAAGTTTTTGGTGATCCCCATGGCATGTTTGTTTGCTTCTCTTGAAAGGGATGAACTTCTAAGTGACCCTAACATTTTGAGGAGGTTGTGATGCCTCTGTAGTTGACATAAAATGCTTTTTTTCCAGGGGGCCGGGATACTCATGTGTCTCTGAGGCCCTGCCACTCCTCCAGCATGCTCCATCTGTTCAGTCTGAGTTTTGCAAACCCTCCAGCAGTTACCATGTTCTGGGCATTTATCTTGTTGCTGGTTCTCTTGCAAGAGAGCAAGAGAACAGCAGATTTAGGGGCTTTAACGATTCTTCGTGGTTCCTCCAGCTGGGCAGATTGCATTAGGGGCGAGAGCCCCTGGCGTGATCTGCCTCTGCGGTGCCCCAGTTTTAAATGGATGTTGTGTTCCTGTAGAACAAGTTTCAGCAAAGATCTGTACAGACGTCCTCTGGCTTTTCATGCACAACCGGCCACTTTCAGGGGCACCTGCAGGAAGCTGCATCTTCATGCTGTGCCTTGACTCTGCAACTGGTGCCTGAGCCTAGAGTTGAAGACTGGGGAATAGCTGTTTCCAGCCCTGACTTTTGGGAATGATGGTGGTGGGTAGCACAAAGGCCTTGACACCCCATGGAGCAACTGAACTCTCCTTTGTGTTTCAAAGATGACTCATTATATGTAGCTGCTGGGTTAAGTTTCAGGATGACATGTGGTATTTAAAGTTCCTGCCCCTGTAGGGTAAGCAGACAGTTTCTGAAAAGTTTTGCTTTTGTACTCAGGGGCTGATGGAAATTGGATATTGTTTCTCTTCTGAGCCTATGCTTGTGTCTCTTAAATTCAGCCTCCATATCTGAGTGGGAGATTAAAGAAGCCCACAGGAATGGAATGTGCCAAAAATCACTAGTAAAATTGCTTGAGATGCAAAACAGACCCAGGAAAAGCAATTTGGAAGCAGTAAATGCCCAGATGTAAGCAATGAAAGTCCATTATCTACATTCATAACATGGACTGGGGAGCAGGAAAAGTATGTGGAAAGTGGAGTTTGAGAAGTAGGAGAAGATACAGGGTGATATTTATGGAGCGGAAAGTAGCATGAGCAAGGTTCAGAGGCAAGGATAGGTGGCTTGCCCATGTGTGCAGTCTGGGGATCAGCACTATCCATAGAGTGGGTGGAGCTGGGAGATAACACAGTTATATTCCCTAACAGGAGGAGGAAGACCAGATGCCTTTGGGAATGAAACTCCCAACCGACACCCCTCCTGCTCCTTTCTCTTGTCTTGCTAACCACAAACTTGTTTTGAGCAACATTTTTCAGGAAGCCACAGCAGGTAGTGACTCTGCCCACTAAACCAGCCCAAACTAGACCTTGGAGCAAGAACAGATTGAGGAGATCGCGTCCTTCACCTGACCCTGGAACTGATTATCACCAGAAAGGCAGGTATTTCCCAGCCCACAGTTTCATCGGAGCCCTTTTGAGAAGCAAGAGGTCCCACCACACAGACATCTGACAGAAGATAATTCAGCATCTGGACCTCCAAATGTGTACATGGGAGGGCTAAAGGCGGAGAGGTCCGGGTACCAAACCCATCCCTCGAATGCTATTGGAAATAAAAGCCTCCCAACCCCCTCAGACGATGAGCACGTGGTCTTCTGCAGAGAATAAACCTGCCCCTTTCTGTTTCCTTTGCAATTAGTGTCCATCTTATTTTGATTGGCTAATGGGACAGGACAAGAACCTGAGCGACGTTCCATTACAGGAAGAGACTACTTCTTTAGGCAGCAAAAGAAATCTCAGAGAGAGAAAAGAGAGCAAGAGAACAGTTTAAAGGAAGAAAGATGGTTATTGCAGTGAAAGTAAACAAGCCCCCTTCATTTCCCCAAATCAGCAGATGTGTGGGCCATGCGGTCTGAAGATCTCCAGTAAAGAGGCAGGGGGCGCAGAGCTGACTGATGGGGCATAGTGGTCCAAGAAAGGCCTGAAGAAGAGAAGAGTACCCAACAGGAATTCTCCACATCAGAGCACAGAGAGTATTTTACAGAAGAGAGAGTGTGAGATGGTATTTATGAAGTGGAGAATAGCATGAGCAAAGTTTAGAGGCTCTACCCCCTAACAGCTATAAAAACCCCAAGCCAATCTCCTTACCTGGATTTCTCAAGCCATTTTCAGACCTGCTTGCGAGCCTCCCTCTCTCCTCAGAAAGCCTCATTATGTAAGTAGTAAACTTTTTCATACTGTATTGCTGCATGTGTAGTGTCATCAGTCTCAACATCTGAACTTTAGGGTGGGAGACCATCTTGCTTTTTGTGGACTGGACATAGTACCTGCCCATCTTTGTCACCCTTAGTCACTACCTAAAATGGAAGCCTCTGATTACCTTTCTCTCCTGTGCTCTTCTCCTTGACCCTCCCAGGCCTTTCTATGTCCTCATCATGATATAGGCTATATTACCATAAATTAAATATAAATTTAAACCTAGAAAATCAAGAGCTGAGGAAAATAGGGTTTTCTTTGTTATGTTAATTAGATCATGCCTAAGTATGGTGGGTTCTAAATCTAATCACTTCGGAGTTATAAAAAAAGCAGATTAGACACAGAGGCAAACACACCCTACGGAAGGCAGAAGCTATGGGGGGATCATATACAAGCCAAGGAACCAAGGAATGCCTGGGGCTACCTACAAGGAAAGACCCACACAGTAGAGACTCTGATTTGGACTTTTGCCTCCAGAACTGTGAGAAAATAAATTTCTGTTTGTTAAAGCCACCCATGTAAGATACATCTATTGGTTGCATCCCACCCAGAGCAAAGAAGAATGAAGAAAACAAAAAACACAAGGAAAATATTAGTCCAAAGATCTAATAGACTACATGAACCACAGCTTCCACCAGCCTGAGCCCAGAGGAGCTAGATGGTGCCTGGCTACCACCAACAACTGCTCTGACCACAATCATAGTAGAGGGTCCCGGACAGAGCAAGAGAAAAATGTAGAACACAGTTCAAATTCACACACACATAAAAAGAGACCAGATTATTGGTCTGACAGAGACTGGAGGAACCCCTGAAACTATGGCCCCCAGATACCCTGCAAACTCAGAACTGAAGTCCACCTTTCAGCCAAAGGTTAGACAGGCCTATAAAAATAAACAATAATACCCGTGAGCAACTTGCTTCTTAGTTCAATCAAGTATACGGGACCAAATGGGTAACATCTACCCAAAAGCAAAAACAAGAAGACGGAAAGAGACAGGAAAACTGGATGAATGCACACGGGGAACCTGGGGTGGAAAGGGAAGGAGGGAGAGTGTTGACACAATGAAGGGATCGCCACCAATGTCACAAAACAATTTGTGTATAAATTTTGAATGATAAACTAATTAACACTGTGAACTTTCACCTAAAGCACAATTAAAAAAAAAAAAAAAAAAAAAAAAAAAACCACCCAGCCACTTGTGGTCTTTCTCTTACACCAGCACTAAGAAACTAAGATTCCTAGCAAGCAGAAAAGATAGGAGATGATAGACAGGGGAATTGTTGAGACTAAGAGGGAGGTTTCTGTTATTGGTAATGACAAGGCCCAGGAACTGACTATAAGTGTGGGCAGCTGAGAGGAGGGAGGGCAAGAATGTTGAAGAGACCAGATGTCTCCATGCCCATTGTGCAGAGCAGGAGAACTAGAAAACAGCTACCACCCGAGAGCGCTGCAGAGGAAGATCTTCAGGGAATAGCAGATTTCATTAAAGCAAATGATAAAGGAAATATTTCAGGAAGGGATTTTGATGATGACCAAACATGAATGAAGGATCAGGAGATGGAGCTGACCTTTTGGTTAGCAGCTGAGCACTTAACCACTGTGCCACCTAGAACTTCGTTTTTTTTTTTGACAATTCAGTTTTCGCTTATGCTGCTTTCTCTTTCTAATCTACCTATCATACCCTTCTTCACTTGGTTAGCTCCTTTTCATTCTTCAGCTGCAGACTTCATTGATCATCTAGTGCTCCCATTGTTGTCGTTAGGTGCCAACTTACAGCAACACGATGTACAACAGAATGAAACATTGCCTGATCCTACACCATCCTCACAATCCTTGCTGTGTTTGAGTCCATTGTTGCAGCCACTTTGTCAGTCCATCTTACTGAGGGTCTCCCGGTTTTCTGCTGATCCTCTACTGTACCAAGCTTGATGTCTTTCTCAAGTGATTTGTCCCTCCTCATGACATGGCCAAAGTAAGCAAGAGAAAGTCTCGCCATTCTCACTTCTAAGGAGTATGAGGGCTGCACCACCTCCAAGACAGATTTGGCAGTCCGTGGTATATTAAAATTCATTGCCAACACCACGGTTTGAATGAGTCAGTTCTTCTTTAGTCTTCCTTTTTCATTGTACAGCTTTCACATGCGTATGAGGTGATTGACGACCATTGCTTGGGTCAGGCTCACCTTAGTTATCAAAGTGACATCTTTGTTTTTCAACACTTTTAAAGAGGTCTTTTGCAGCAGATTTGCAAATGCAATAGGTCATTTGATTTTTAGACTGCTGCTTCCATGGGTATTGATCGAAGATCCAAGAAAAATGAAATACTTGACAACTTCAGTTTCTTTGCCATTTATCATGATGCTGTTTATTGGTCCAGTTGTCAGGATTTTCATTTTCTTTATGTTCAGGTGTAATCATTACTGAGAGCTGTAGTCTTTTACTTTCATCAGTAAGTGCTTTGAATCCTCTTCATTTTTGGAAAGCAAGGCTGTGTCATCTGCTTATCTTGGGTTGTTAATGAGTCTTCCTCCAATCCTGATTTTGCATTCTTTTTCATATAGTCCAGCTTCTTGGATTATTTTGTTCAGCGTATAGATTGAATAAGTAAGGCGAAAGACTACAACCCTGCTGCATACCTTTACCAATTTTAAACCATACAGTTTAAAATCGTTCTGTTCGAATGACTGTTTTCTTGATCCATGTACAAGGACCACATGAGCACAATTACGTGTTCTGGAATTCCCATTCTTTGCAGTGTTATCCATAATTTGTTATGATGCACACACTCGAATGCCTTTGCATGGTCAATAAAACACAGGTAAACATCTTTCTGGTCTGCCTGCTCTCAGCCATGATCCATCTGACATCAGCAATGATATCCCTTGTTCCACATCCTCTTCTGAGTCCATCTTGAATTTCTGGCACTTCCTTATCAACCTACCGCTGCAACCATTTTTGAATTATCTTCAGCAAAATTTTACTTGCGTGTGATATTATTGTTAGATAATTTCTTCATTCTGTTGGATCACCTTTCTTTGGAATGGGCACAAATATGGATCTCTTCCAGTTGGTTGGCCAAATAGATTTCTTCCAGATTTCTTGGCATAGACGAATGAACACCTCCAGTGCTGCATCTATTTGTTGAAACATCTCAATTGGTATTCCATTAATTCCTGGGGCTTTGCTTTTCATCAGTGCCTTCAGTGCAGCTTGGACTCCTTCCTTCAGTACCATCAGTTCTTGATCATATACTACCTCCTGAAGTGGTTGAACATTGACTAATTATTTTTGGTACAGTGATTCTGTGTATTCCTTCCATCTTCTTTTGATGCTTCCTGTGTCTTTCAATATTTTGTCCATAGAATCCTTCAGTATTGCAACTTAAGGCTTAATTTTTTTTTTACCTGTGAATTTTTTATTCTTTTTTTTTTTCCTTTTTTTAATTGTAATTTAGATGAAGGTTTACAGAACAAATAGTCTCTCATTAAACAGTCAGTACACATATTGTTTTATGACATTGGTTAACAACCCCATGACATGTCAACCCTCTCCCCTCTCGATCTTGGAGGACCTTTTTTTTTTTTTTTTTTTTTTGGTGAAAATATACATAGCCAAAGATACACCATTTCAGAAATTTCTACATGTACAATTCAGAGACATTGACTACATTCTTCCAGTTGTGCAATTATTCTGACTGTCCTTTTCCAAATTATTCCATCACCATTATCTTCAACTCACTGCCCCCTAGGCTTCCCATCAAACCTTTTGAGTTGCTGTTGTCAATTTGATCTCATATAGATAATTCTTTGTTTTTTTTCTTGTACCTTAGATGAAGGTTTACAGAACAAATAGTTTCTCATTGAACAGTTGGTACACATATTGCCTTATGACAATGGTTAACAACCCCACGACATGTCAACACTGTCCCTTGTCAACTTTGTGTTCCCTATCACCAGCTTTCTTGTCCCCTCCTGCCTTCTAGTGCTTGTTCCTGGACTGCTGCGCCTCATTAGTCCTGTTTTGTTTTATGGGGAGGCTTCGATTTTTTTCTTCAGTTCTTTCAGCTTGAGAAATGCTGAGTGTGTTCTTCCCTTTTGGTTTTCTAAGTATAGGTCTTTGCACATTTCATTATAATACTTTGTCTTCTAGGGAGCCCTGGGTGGTGCAGTGGTTAAGAATGTGACTGCTAACCAAAAGGTTGGCAGTTCGAATCCACCAGCCGCTCGCTGGGAACCCTATGGGGCAGTTCTACTTTCTCCTATAAGGTTGCTGTGATCTTTATCATTTTTGGTTTTATATTTAGGTCTTTGATTCATTTTGAAGTAGTTTTTGTGTAGGTGTGACATATGGGTCCTGTTTCATTTTCTTGCAGATTGACATCCAGTTTTGCCAGCACCATTTGTTAAACAGACTGTCTTTTCCCCATTTGATGGACTTTGGGTATTCGACGATCAGGTGACCGTAGGTGGATGGATTTACATCTGAGTTCTCAATTCTGTTCCATTGGTCAATGTATCTGTCATTGTACCAGTATCAGGCTGTTTTGACTACCATAGCTACACAGTAGGTTCTGAGGTCAGGTAGTGTGAGTCCTCCTACTTTCTTCTTCTTTTTCAGTAGTGCTTTACTTATCTAGGGCCTCTTCCCTTTCCATATGAAGTTAATTATTAGTTTTCCATCTCTTTAAAGAATGCTGTTGGTATTTGGATTGAGATTGCATTGTATTTGTAGAATTGCTTTGGATAGAATTGACATTTTCACAATTTTAAGTCTACCTATCCATGAGCATGGTATGTTTTTCCATTTATGTAAGTCTCTTTTGATTTCTTGCAGTAGTGTTTTGTAGTTTTCTTTGTATAGGTCTTTTACATCCCTGGTTAGATTTATTCCTGAGTATTTTATTTTTTTAGGGGCTATTATAAATGGTATTGTTTTCCTAATTTCCTTTTCATCGTTCTCTTTGTTGGTGTATGGGAATCCAACTGATATTTGTATGTTTATCTTATATTCTGCTTCTCTGCTGAATCTTTCTACTAGTTCCAATAGTTTTCTCGTGGAGTCTTTTGGATTTTCTACGTATAGTATCATATCATCCGCAAATAGGGACAGTTTTACTTCTTCATTACCAATTTGGATGCCCTTTATTTCTTTTTCTTGCCTTATTGCTCTAGCTAGGACTTCCAGCACAGTGTTAAATAGGAGTGGTGATAAAGGGCATCCTTGTCTTGTTTCTGTTTTTTAAGGAGAATGTTTTCAGCATCTCTTCCATTAAGATTGATGTTGGCTGTTCATTTTGTATAGATGCCCTTTAGTATGTTGAGGAATTTCCCTTCTGTACCTATTTTACTGAGAGTTTTTATGAGGAGTGAGTGTTGGACTTTGTCAAATACCTTTTCTGTGTCAGTTGAGATGATCATGTGATTCTTTTATTTATGTGGTGGAGTATATTGATTGATTTCCTCATGTTGAACCGTCCTTGCATATCTGGTACAAATCCCACTTGGTCATGGTGTATTATTTTTTTGATATGATGCTGAATTCTATTGGCTAGAATTTTGCTGAGAATTTTTACATCTATATTCATGAGAGATACTGATCTGTAATTTTCTTTTTTGTGTTGTCTTTGCCTGGTTTTGGTATCAGGGTTACGCTGGCCTCATAGAATGAACTTGGAAAGGTCACTTCATTTTCTATGTTCTGAAATAGTTTGTGGTGTAAGCTCTTCTCTGAATGTTTGGTAGAATTCTCCAGTGGAGCCATCTGGGCCGGGGCTTTTTTTAAAATTTTTTTTATTTTTGTACTTCAGGTGAAGGCTTACGGAACAAATAGTTTCTCATGAAACAATAGTACACATATTGTTTTATGACATTGGTTAACAACCCTACAACATGTCAACCCTCTCCCTTCTCAACCTTCTTTTTTTTTTTTTTTTGGTGAAAATATACATAGCCAAAGATACACCATTTCAAAAATTTCTACATGCACAGTTCAGTAACATCGACTATGCTCTTCCAA
>NW_004443986.1:10579594-10638245 GCF_000243295.1 Trichechus manatus latirostris
CCTATGACAATGGTTAACAACCTCACAACACATCAACACTATCCTTACTCAACCTTGGGTTCCCTATCACCAGCTTTCCTGTCCCCTTCTGCCTTCTGGCCCTTGTCCCTGGACTGTTGTACCTCATTAGTCCCATTTGGTTTTATGGGGCTGTCCACTGCCCAGCTGAACGGTGAACCTCGGAAATGATTTCACCACTGAGCTAAATGGGTGTCTGGGGGCCATACTCTTGGGGTTTCTCCAGTCTCCTTTAGGCCAGTAAATCTGGTCTTTTTTTGTGAGGCCTAAACAGAAGCCCCTCCTTCCTTATCTAGTCTCTTTTGTCAAATATTCCTGGAGTTGAAAAGACTTAGTCTCTTTGCTGTCCAAAAGGAAAGCCCATCCTCCACAGGCATTCCTCTGTCTCTTGCCCCTTACTCCAGAAAAGAGAAGAAGTCCCCTTATGTGCGTAAGTGGTATTTCTGGGTCTATGGGTCCAGACTCATACAGGGTCACTATGAGTCAGAATCTACTCGATGGCACCCAACAACAACACCACCATGGGTCCAGAAGAGTCTCTGACTGGTGCCAACGGTTAATGTGCTCGGCTGCTAACAAAAGGTCGGAGGTTTGAGTCCACCCAGACACACCTCAGAAGAAAGCCCTAGTGATATACTTCAGAAAAATCAGCCACCGAAAACCCTGTGGAGTATGGTTCTTCTCCAACACACATGGGGTCGCCATGAGTCAGAATTGACTCTATGGTTGGTTATGGATCCAGAAGGCTTGGATGAGATTTACTGATGACAAGAAGAGGTGCCAGATTCTGTCTCCTTAGGACTTTCCCCATCCACCTAGGCTATGGCCCCAGCTAATTTTCAGAAACATAGGCCAGGGCTTTTTTTTTGTTGGGAGTTTTTTAAATTACCTTTTCAATCTCTTCTCTTGTTGTAGGTCTGTTCAGATTTTCAACTTCAGTTTGTGTTAGTTTGGGTAGATAGTATGTTTCTAGAAATTTGTCCATTTCCTCTAGGTTTTGAAATCTGTTGGAGTATAGTTTTTCACAGTACTCTGTTACGATCCTTTTTCAGTTGGCTCTGTTGTAACGTCCCCCATTTCATTTCTTATTTGGGTTTATTTGTGTCCTGTCCTGTTTTTCTTTTGTCAGTTTGTCCAATGGTTTGTCGATTTTGTTGATCCTTTCAAAGAACCAACTTTTGGTTTTGTTGATTCTTTCTACTGTTTTTGTGTTCTCTACTTCATTTATTTCTGCTCTGATCTTTATTATTTCCTTTCTTCTGGTGGCTGTGGGCTTCTTTTGCTGTTCTCTTTCTGTTTGTTTGAGTTGTGTAGATAATGTTTTGATTTTGTCCCTTTCTTCTTTTTTGATATGTGCATCTATTGCTATAAATTGACCTCTGAGCACTGCCTTTGCTGTGTCCCAAAGGTTTTGATATGATGTGTTTTCATTCTCGGAATTTTTTGATCCCATCTTTGTGATTTCTTCTGTTACCCAGTTGTTTTTTTAAGCAGGGTGTTGTTCAGTTTCCATGTATTTGATTTTTTTTCCTTGCTCTTCCTGTTACTAATTTCTACTTTGATGGCATTGTGATCAGAGAAGATACTTTGTATTATCTCAGTGTTTTGGATTTTGTTGAGGGTTGCTTTGTGACCTACCATGTGGTCTATTCTGGAGAATGTTCCATGTGCATTGGAAATAATGTATATTTTGCTGCTGTTGGGTGGAGTATTCTATATATGTCTATGAGGTCAAGTTGGTTGATTGTGACCTTTAGATGTTCTGTATCTTTGTTGAGTTTCTTTCTGGATGTTCTTTTACTGAGAGTGCTGTATTGAAGTCTCTTACTATTGTTGTGGAACTGTCAATTTCTCTTTTCAGTGCTGTTAGAGTTTATGTATTTTGGAGCCCTGTCATTGGGTGCAGAGATATTTATTATGGTTATGTCTTCATGATGGATTGTCCCTTTAATCATTATATAATGCTCTTTCTTGTCCTTTATGGTGGATTTTGTTTTAAAGTCTATTTTATCTGAGATTAGTATTGCCAGTCCTGCTCTTTTTTGGTAGTTGTTTGATATATTTTTTTCCACCCTTTGATTGTTAGTGAATTTATGTTTTTGTTTCTAAGGTGTGTCTCTTGTAGACAGTATATCGATGGGTCCTGTTTTTTTAATCCATCTGTCACTCTGTCTCTTTATCGGTGCATTTAGGCCATTTACATTCAGTGTGATTATCGATAGTTGTGAGTTTGTTGCTGTCATTTTGTAGTGCCTTTTTTTGTGGTGCTGCCGTTTTCTTTGTTCTTACTCTCCTGTGCTGAATTCCTTTTGTTTGTGGATTTTTTTTTCATTTTTGTAGATTTTATATTTACTGAGACTTTATGTTTTTCTTCTTTATTTTGATGAGTAGGTTTGTTAACTTTCTTTGTGGTTGCCTTGAAATTTACCCCTGTCTTCCTAAGTTTGAACCAGTTTTTTATTACTTGTTATCACCTTGACTTCCTCTCCATTTGAAAGTTCTATACCTACACTGTTTATTTCTTTTTTTTATTGTTCTGATGTTGTCAATTACAGATTAACCTCTCTGGTTCCCTGTTGTAGATCTTTCAGTTTTGTTTTATCCTTGAGAGTTCATTACCTAAGTTGCTGTCTGGCTGATATGGTCTTGTGTCCTAGATTCAGGCATTTGTCTAATGTTGTTGGTTCCCTAACCGAAGGACTCCTATGATAGTTCTTGTAAGTTTGGTTTGGTTTTTACATCATTATCTGTTCTCTGTCAATTTTTTATTCTGTTTGGTGCTTGGATGAGTTCTTTATCCCTTCATTTGATGCTTAGGGTTCCAGGATTGACATTTGTATCTGTTTTACTTAGTTTTTCGGATCTTTGCTGTGGAGGGACAGCGTGGTGCTTCTGTCTATAGTGCCATGTTGGCTCTGCCTCCCTTTATTTAATTTTGGAGTATCACACTCACCAGAATGTAAGTTGCATGGAAGTATGGCCGTTCTGTCCATTGGTCTATCCAGGCAATGCTTAGCACATAGTAGATGCTCAGTAATGAATTCATTAATAAAGAATGTGCTTCTCCTGTCCATTGAAGAGGACTGTAATTTTTCTGGAGGTTGGTGGATTTATGACTCTATTTTTTAATGCCAACATGATATTGGCATATTCTGGTACAAATGATACTGCTCAGCCATGACATTAAGTTGGTATTCTCAAAAACCCCCAGCCCTGAGTCAGTGAATATATATCGTAATTCTGTGGTACATTTGTATGAGGTCTTTTCTGTGGTCTATTTTAAAAATAGAGAAAGGGAACTACACATGGCTTGGCCTGGGCCCATGGGTATTAGAGTTCTTGGCTTCTGCACCTGCCCTCAGCCACTAATGCTTGAGGATATTACTTGTGTGCTGCTTTTATATCTGGCATTTGATATACGTGTGAGCACTTTAGTTTGCGCTGTTATTGGTCTGTAAAAGGGAAAATGAAACATAAACACATTGGCTTTGACCTTGAGATTGTCTGTTAAGCCCAAACAGGTTTACAAAAGAAGCTTTTAGTTTCTTAAAGATATTAAGATTGCTTAAAGCACGAAAGCAGCAGAGGCCCAGACAAATTAGATCTCATTTGATGAGCCCTGGCAAGGATATATATTTGATTCTTGTTGTTTGTCTTCACAGAGTCCTTCTTTTCTCATAAATTAAGACCAATCAGTCATAGGAACATGAAATTCCATTTATATTCTCAAATGACTAATGGCTTGGCTTTTGGTCCTTTAGTTCAAGTTCTGATGAAGCAGAATATTAGCTCTGCGTAATTAGCAAATGGACCCCGTCAGGTCTGGCCACATGCATGTCCGCAAGGGCTGAACCTGAGCTCTAGCCATCACTTTGTTTTTTAAAGGAGCTAATAATAAGCATGGCCATGACTGGGAGAGACTGAGAGGCGGCCCTTGCCTTCCTAAGAGCCACCTCAGAACCAGCAGTGTACGAATCTCTTATTGAGAGCGCTGCTGTGGGGCTTTGTTAGCCTATGCTTATTCCAGAGAAGGAAAAAGGTCTCTATTGAGTGCTCTGTCTGATGTCTTAGAATGTATATCCTTCTTTCTAGTACCCCTTTATTCCAATGTCAGCATTTGTGTAATGGGTTTCTTAATATAATTGTGTTGGTTGATTCCAAATGTGGAATATTCCAGATATAGCTTTTGAGTACTGAGGGGAAAAGCAGGAAGTAGGAGGGGAAAAACAGGAAATATGTGGTAGGTTGGAAAGAGAAGTAGGGGGGAGGGCCATGTAAGTTAAACATTAGAAAATAACCTTCTGGGAGCAAACCCACATTTCTTTGCTGCTGGAGTATTCAAGGCAGTGTAATTTGCATTTTTCAGTTAAACACACAGTAATAACAGCTTTCTAGACTGTCACAGTCTAGGAACCTCTGATCCCCGGTACTGTTTCTTTTGCTCTCTTTCAGTAGGAAACTTCCTTTCAGATGGAACACAAAGTACCTGCAACCTCTTAAATTCTAGATTCACCTTCGGATTCATATCTCTAGATACACTTTTTCCACTTGTTTGTGAAGGGTAGGTCAAATTAATTCATCATATTATTTATTTATAGGCCTAAAACAAATTATGGGAAAAGTAGATGAGACAAGGTCCCAGCTGTTGAAATGACTAATATTGTTGAAGAAACTAACATTTAAGCCTTTTAGTCCTGGAGAACCATTGAGGGTTTTCCAACAGGAGAGTACATGATAGATATGCATTTTAGAAAGGTCATCCTGGAATAGAGGTGAACAGAAGCGTGAAGATTATGCTATAGATAAGAACTGACAGTGATTTGCATTAAGACAGCAGCAGTCCAATGAGACATTTTGGGGATAGAATCAGCAGACTTGGTGATTCATTGAAAGTGGAGGTAAAAGAGGGAATCAGTTGAGCTTTCTAGCTGTGTGCCATACTCCAAAAGAATCAGCACAGAGGGTAGAGCCAGTTTGTTGTTGTTGCTAGTTGCTGTCGAGTTGACCCTGACTCATGGCGACCCCGTATGTAACAGAATGAAACATTGCCATTTTGTGATTGTTAGTATGTTTGAGTCTATTGTTGTGGCCATTGTGTCAGTCCATCTCACTGAGAGTCTCCCTCACCTTCTCTGGCCCTCCACTTTACGAAATGTGATGTCTTTGTCCAGTGGTCAGTCCCTCCTGATGATACATCCAAAGTAAGAGAGTCAAAGTCTCAGACAACATTCTGTGATCTGTAGGATTTTCATTGGCTACTTTTTGGAAGTAGACCACCAGGCCATCCTTCTTAGTCTGTCTTAGTCTGGTAGCTCCACTGAAATCTGTCCATCATGTGTGACCCTGCTGGTATTTGAAATACCAGTAACATAGCTTCTGGCATCACAGCAACAC
Source organism: Trichechus manatus latirostris (assembly GCF_000243295.1). Classification (NCBI taxonomy): domain Eukaryota; kingdom Metazoa; phylum Chordata; class Mammalia; order Sirenia; family Trichechidae; genus Trichechus; species Trichechus manatus. The sequence continues at coordinate 10,585,007 of NW_004443986.1, forward strand.
GTAGGCGACCACAGTGCGACAAACTGACAGATGGGTGGTGGAAAGCCAGTTTAGGAGGGATGATTTTATTGTGATGTGTCTATGAGGCACCTAGGTAATGCCCAATACGCAGATGGAAATAATGACCTAGAACATAGCGGAAAGTTGAGAGTGAGAGAGAAAGATTTGGGAGTCTTCAGGGTAAAGGTGAGTCAGTGAAATAGCAAAATTCAAAGCAGTTGTCACCAGAGTGTCTTCCAAGGATGGTGTCCCTGCTCATAGTTTTTCTCAGTCTTGCCACCAGCCACTTCTCTCCACAGAGATCCTGAAAAAGAGGAAGCAGAGAAACAAATAAGCTAAAATACAAGGTGTATTTTTTCATCTGTGCGTGGTGGCAGCATAACTAACAGTTCAGCCAGCCTTGTCCCTGACCAGTGAGGACATGGTTTGTAAAAGTACATGCTATACGGGCGCCTGCTCTGGATCAGGGCCACGTCAGTGGGCTGATCACTTTGTGAAAACGCTGCTGCTTAAGCCAGGGTCTTCTTTCTCCCCAGAGGCTTGGCTATTAGGAGCTCAACTGGTGAGGGCTACTTCCTTCCGCCTTTGGGGCTGTCTTGTCCTTCTTACGCATCTAACAGGTGCTGAGGTTCAAAGTGGATGTACTTGTGGGACATCTGGGTGTTGGGTGTTAAACCATTTCCACATACATCAACTTTCTAGAGATGAGAATGGCATCAAATTTTAAAAAACCCACAAAACTGGACCATAGTTGAAAGTGAAAATCTCTCCTGAGTACTAGTAACAACTGAGTTCTTTTAACTCCATAGAATTTAAGTGTACTCGGTGCGTTTTCAAAAGAAAATAAAAGACTGCTTTGGGGACTATTAAGAGTCGAAGGTCATAAAATCTGGTCCTGTGATTCATATGATGAGAGGTTTGCTTTAAGTAGCTTGGTCAAAATCATCCTGTGAACCTGACAATACACGGTGCCTGGATGTTTGCCCCACAAAGCTCCTCCATTGCTGCTGCTCCATTTGAGAAAGACCCTAGGTGAATGTCAAGCATGGCTTGGGATTAAAATTGCTGTGCTGATGACTTTACTGCTTATCTTGCAGGGTGGTGTCACTCAGGACTACAATTTTGTGTGTGTGTGCTGGAGGGATTCATTGATGGCATGTAAGATACTGCTTGTCTTAGTTACCTAGTGCTGCTATAACAAAAAATACCACAAGAGTGGCTTTAAAGAACAGAAATTTATTTTTTCATGGTTCTGGAGGCTGGAAGTCTGAATTCAGGCTCTGGCTCTAGAAGGAGGTCTGTTTTTGTCTCTTTCAGCTTCTAGTAGCTGCCAGCAATCCTTGGCATTTCTAGGCTTATACATGCTAGATGCATCTGTCTTCGTGTGTGTGTGTGTGTGTGTGTGTGTGTGTATTCTGTTCTTTTTATAAGACGCCACTCAGAAGGGATTAGGTTTAGGACTCACCCTACTCTGGTGTGACCTCATTAACCTATGAAAGAAATCCCGTATTTCCAAACAGAGTCATATTTATAGATACAGGGGTTAGGGCTTAAACATAACTTTCTAGGGGGCACAATTCAATTCATAACACCACCTAAAGTTCATGAGGTAGTCTTCCAGCTGTACACAGTGGAGACATTTAGGAAGGCCTCCCAAAGGACACTTCTCAACAAAATGCTATCTGTATCTGTTGTAGAAATCCAGGGGACACTTCTAATGCAAAGGCTGTCTACGCTATTCAGGTCACAAAGTCAGAGAACACAGGGAATGGTTTGAGGAGATCATGTTACGTGGACCGTACTTGGGAGATGACTGGCACTGTCTCTTAAGATTCTAGTTCTAGCAAAGTGAGTCAGAGTAGTGAATTTCAGGGCTATTTCCTGTAGTGACCCAGCAGGGCTGCCTCAAGGGTGGCCTTCTTGAGGCCACAAACAGTGGAGAAGTTGACTCCCAGCCCCTGGAAGCTAGAGAGCTTTCTTAAAAGGCTAAGAAATAAACAGGAGACTTGGATAGATCTTCATAGAAGGGAGAGTGTTCGATTTGGACGGCACATCAGAAATCACCTTGCCGTAACCTTTTCATTAACTAGAGAGATGAAGCAATTTGCCTGACACAGTCTAGACAGTGGCAGTCCTGGACTGGAGGTGCAGGTTGCTCATTTCTAAGCCCAGGGAGGTCCTGCCCTCTGTACACGATTACGGCAGGAGGGCAGAAAGGAACGAGTGTCGGATTAAAACAGGAAAACTATTCAGGTTCTAACTCAGCCACTATTAGCTAGATCTTTGGTGTGAAGATGGGTCCTATCTGGCATTCTGAATTGGTGCTTCTTAATGTCACCAGTGGGGCTGAGGAGTTTCTTTCAGGGGTGCTGTTTCCTGAATCAGGAGCCCTGGTGGCGCAGTAGTTAAGTGCTTGGCTGCTAACAGATGTAGGTCAGCAGTTCAAACCCACCAGCTGCTCTGCCGGAGAAAGATATGGCAGTCTGCTTTCATAAAGATTTACAGCCTTAGAAACCCTGTGGGGCAGTTCTGCCCTGCCCTGTAGGGTAGCTATGAGTTGGAATCAACTCAGTGGCAGTGGGTTTGATTTTTGGATTCCCTTAATCTTCCTTAAATCACTCTGGTCCTTTACATTATATGTTGTGATCAAACTCTTTGCTGCACAGGGCCAGAGTACTGCTTCCCAGGGGGTGGTGTTGGAGCAAGGTGGGCGATAGGGTCTGCTTAGAGCATAATGAGGCAGACTGAGTCTTCTGGTGGGTGGGTGCTACTCCTGCTGGGAGAACGAAACAACCAAATGATTGTTCTGATTTTAGTCATGACATGATTCTGTAGTTATTAACCCTAGGAAATGCTCAGAAAGATCCAGGAAAGAAAACCAAGTCTTTCCCTTTTTCACACTGAGTTTATTTGGAATAGCTGGAAAGAGTACATAATTATAACAATCAAGAGTATTTTAACACACTGAAATTTGATTCGGCTCAGGGTCCTTTGATAAACCTTGAGAATGCCTTTGAAATTTTTATCAGTGGTTTTGTGTTTCATGTGACTCCAAATGATCTGGTTTTACCTCTAAGCAGGCTTCATGTTAAGCTGCTGTATGTTGCAGGGGCTGAATGTTTCTGAATGATATCTTTCCCCCTCACCTTATCGGAGCTGACCATTGCTGTGCTTGCATGAAAACACCTGTGCCAAGTTCAAATGTGCTACTTACTAACCTACTTATGAAAGCCCACCAGTTATCTCCCCAGAAGCAGAATCCTTTAAAAGCCTGAAGTTTTGTGTTCCATTTGCCACAAGACAGCTGCCCAGATTTATGCTGTTTACGACAGGGGAGCTAACAATTGTGAGTCACTTGTACCATTCCACAGTGTGGGGGAGATTGACTGTCAGGACACAAGGACCTTGTGCTAAACTATACCTGGACTTTTATGAATTCACGTTATTAGAATCCTACTCCATCCTATAGGGTTGCTATGAGTTGTAATCGACTCGATGGCAATGGGTTTTAAGTAGTTTTACCCATGTTCTAAAAGTAATGTTTTCGTTCTGGCCTAATGTTTACAAGCTATCAGTTGTCCTTACTTTTTTGCTTTAGGTTTTGGGGTGTTTTATAATAATTTTTTTTCAGACTCATTTTGAATTTATAGCAGCAAAGAAGTAAGGAAACTAGCAATCATTGAGTATCTGCCATTTGCTAGTCTGCTGTTGGAAAGCACAGGACATACTTCCCACAACTTTCTTTTTTTTGCCCTTGGCAGACATTGCTAATCAGTCATGGTGCTCTTTCACTGAACCTGGATACGGCTTCACAATCCTTCTCAGCACAGAGCTCCAGGAAAAAAAACTATTGATTGGTTTGCACTGGAGGTAAGGTGAAACCCCTTTTTATTCCAGTGCTAGGCATTTAGTATTTGTATTTCATTTTATCAAATAGGTTTATAGATTCAAGTGAAAAACAACACAACAGAAACAAATCAGTTGTCCTTGAGTTGATTCTGACTCATGGCAACCCCATGTGTGTCAGAGTAGAACTGTACTCCACTGGGTTTTCAGTGCTGATTTTTTAGAAGTTGATCACCAGGCCTTTCTTCTGAGCTGGGACTGGGTGGGCTCAAACCTCTGGACTTTTGGTTAGCAGCCGAGCATGTTAACTGTTTGCACCACCTAGGGACTCCTAGATTCAAATAGGCCCTATTCTTTGTAGTTGAGCATATTGATGTTAAGATCATTTCAATAAGTTGCCCCATGACATCCAAGTAGTCTAAATCCAGGTTTCTTGGGTATAAATTCCATGCTGTTTGTACCACCCTATGCAGATTCCCACCTAAAGACAGAGCTTTGTATGTCTTCTGGATCAAAACACATTATCAAATACAGTTCCTACCTTTTGAGGAGATTTTGTTCCATAGGTTCAGATGAAATAGTAATGATAGTAACCAACATCTGCACAGCACTTGGTGTCTGTTCTCCTTAGAATTTAGGGAGCAAGTAAATGCAGAAGAAGCTAAACAACAGAATCTCTTGTTACTTAGGTTGTCTATTCATTCACATGCCACAAATATTTACAGAGTACCTAGCACTGTGCCAGGCATTAGGCAGACAGTGTTGGACTCAGTAGACATGATCTGTACTCTCAAAGAAGGTATGGGCTAGTGGGAGAGATTGACAGTAAACAAGTACATTAAAATAAATACATACTTACAAACATGATACATTCCAATAAGGAAAAGAAAGAGACCTCTGACAGAAAAGAACAATGAGAGACTTAAATTTCATTGAGTGATTCGTGAATGCATCTCTGAGGTAATGACATCTAAGCTGATCAGCAAAGTAACAGTAGGAATTAGCAAGGAGAAAGGTTGGGGACAAGCATTTTAGGAAGAGTAACAGTATGTGGGAGGACCCTTAATTGGTATAAGTTTGACTTGGTTAAGATTGTCTTGTTTTGTTTCTTTAGTAATCTTTGTCTTCACTTTGCTAGTCCTTGGTAGAGGAGAAAGTGATAAATCGAAACCAAAAAACCAAATCAGTTGCCGTGAAGTGGACTCTGACTCATGGCAACCCTGTGTGTCAGAGTAGAACTGTACTCCATTGGGTTTTCAGTGGCCAGGCCTTTCTTTGAGCCACTTCTGGGTAGACTCGAATCTCCAACCTGTTGGTTAGCGGCTGAGTGTGTTAACCATTTGCATCACACAGGGACTCCTTTGAAAAATCTCTGTGGGGTTATTTTTGCAGATGTTGGCAAACAACAACAAAGGCAGTCACCTTTAGAAAACATACGACTTTCTAAAACATAACATAGCCTGCAAGGATTTTATATAAAGTAACTTCTTAGAAATGTGGTCAGTTAACCCCAGAGTAGGGAAGACATCTTGAGCTGGACTGCATCCTCCCCTCTGCCCCTTTACAAGGATAGGGCACTCCCCCAGTTTGCAGGAGCTGGCCCTGTACAGTGCTTTCAACAAAAACAGAGAGAAAAATCATGTGACTTTGACTGTCCATGCCCTCAGCTGTCTGTTCGTCGACTTAGTATGCTGAATTGATCCAGTAAACCAGCCTCCTCCAGCCTTCCAGCTTAAATGCTGAGAGGACCGAAATGGTGCCCAGATGAATAGAGAGTCAAAGACAATCAACCAATGCCATTTTTTGGGATGAGTACAAATAATAGGTCTGCTCTTGGTCAAATATGAGTTAAAAAAAACACAGATATAGGGAATTTGCTGAACTTTTTCAAGAAGGTAGATGGCAGCATGATTTTGAAACAGACTTATGCCAGAAAGCAGAAGAAAATCACAGGGAGCAACAGCGATGCATTCCACAGGCAATGAAATAAAGCAATTAAATAAGATATAAATTAAATAGTTAATTAATAATTAAATAGTTTACTTAAATAATTAAACAAGAGATAAAAATGATATGTTAAAACCAGAGATGTAAATACAAAGGGAGCCTACAGAGAAGAAAATAATTTAAGGAAGCAGTGCCATTTATAGAATTTAAAATGGCAACAGAGCAATGAAAAAAAAAAACAGAATTGAACCTCTAGAAAACTAAATCACAACACAGTGCTTATACCATCTAGCTAAGTTTATGTCCAGGGACACATTTATTTTATTTTATATAATTTTATTTATTTTTTTGTTGAGAATATACACAGCAAAACATACACCAATTCAGCAGTTTCTACATGTACCATTTAGTGACATTGATTACATTCTTTGAGTTGTGCAACCATTCTCACTCTCCTTTTCTGAGTTGTTCCTCCCCCATTAACATAAATTCACTGCCCCCTAAGGTTCCTATCTAGTCTTTCAAGTTGCTGTTGTCAATTTGATCCCATATAGATAGCTGTTAAAAGAGCATAATGCTCCAGGCAGATTTTTTTACTGGTTAAGCTAAATTATTGTTTAGTTTAAGAAGACTTCCGGGGATATTTTTGGTTTAAAGTTTAAAGATGATCTCAGGGCAATAGTTTCAGGTGTTCAGCCAACCTTCATGGCTCCAGGAAGTCTGGAGTCCACGAGAATTTGAAGTTCTGTTCTGCATTTCCCGCTTTTTTGTCAGGATTCTTCTATGGAATCTTTGATCAAAATGTTCAGTAATGGTAGCCAGGCACCATCCAGTTCTTCTGGTCTTATGGCAAAGGAGGTAGTTGTTCATGGGAATTAGCCACACATTCCGTATCCTCCTCCTATTCCTGACTCTCCTGTTTCCTCTGTTGTTCCAGGCCAATGGTTGTGCTTTGGATGGCCACTTGGAAGCTTTTAAGACCGCAGGCATTAAGCATCAAACCAAGAGGTAGAACAGTGGCACTAAACATGTTGTTAGGCCAGTTAACTGGGAGGTAGGGACACATTTATCATCCTGTATGTTGCCAATTAAGGAATGATGGTTGGGATGGTACCAGGTATGTGAAGGTAGAAATATTCCTCTGGAATCATGGAAATACCCAAAGCTTCAGGGAGGGGCATTCCAAAAACAAAGGATTGTCCCATCTATGTGTGTTAGCAAACATTGCAAAATAAATGTCATATAAATAACCACATAGGCAATGTAGATTTTATTTCGTTGAAATTTTTACTGAGATCATTGTAGATCCACATGCAGTTGTTAGAAATAATACAGAGAGACCTTGTGTACATTTACCCAGTTTCCCCCAATGGCAACATCTTGTAAAACTATAGTACAATATCACAACCAGGATATTGACATTAACATAATCCATTGATATTATTCATATTTCCCCAGTTTTACTTGTGGCAATGTGAATTTAAAGACACTGGAACCAACACATAACAACAAGGCCCTCTTACTTGGACTGGTTTCTAGACCTAACTGCCTTCACTCAGTTGAGCACCAAACATCCCGTCAATATATCTATGCGTGATTGTGAAAGTGCTTACAACAGTGCCTGCTGAATCTCAATCTGAACTTCCCTTTGGCCAGGCATGATAAACATGCTTGATAAATAGTGGTCAGTGAGTATGCCTCAAGCCTTGAAATTGTACCCATTGTGCCAAATATTGTGAAATCAGTATGTTCTAGTCGAGATTCAAAACAAAACATGGGATAGAAAATAGAGGATAATATAATTTTTTTCTTTCCTCATAGAAGTAACTAGCTGTTTGCTGTGGCCCAAAGCATGGTGTAAACACTGATCTAAGAATATTATCCTCACCTTTGATGGCATTAAATTATTGTAATCAAAGGACGCAATTAGCGCAGAGTGGTCAGCTGCCTAGTTACATTGGGTAAATGTGGTAAATGGCAGCTTGGGTAACAATGTGTGGGTATCAGGAGACAAGCTCTTTATAATGTTCTGTTGTGGTCAGCCAAGAAGATAGATGGAAATTTAATGTTTGCAAATGGCCTTTGTTTAGGTACCCAGTATGACTCGTTCTGAACATTAAAAGGAAGGGAACATTGAAAATAAATTTTCAACACAGGAAATCACAGATATACTGGGGCACTCATGGACTCTGGATACAGAGGGGCATTGTTGGTAATCAAGCCCTTGATTCATGTTTTCATGAGTTGACTCCTGAGTTCTCAAGGTGTATCTCGGTTTGGTTTGAGGTATCACTCTTGAGTATTATACATATCGAGTATGTGCTCTTTTTCACAGTTTTGGATCTGTGATTCATCAAAAACCTAACCAAACCACATAGAAAACATTAAAAAATAGTCTATTTTATATCTCTAAAACAGTGTTTCTCAACCTTTTAAATTCTCTTGTAATTATCATAAAGACTTCACATCTACTCCTATCCCCCAATGCTGATATGTACCCCTTACCCCCTTTGCACATTTTCCCATCAGTAGAGAAGATTCTAACTGTTGTTTGTATTATAAAAGCAGTTGATATTTTTTATTTTTAGACCCAAAATTATACTGTTGCATGTGCTTCTTGACCCAGTTCCAAATATTATGATTTAGACTATTGACTTTTGGGTTCCGTTTTAGCCTATGTAAACGGGAGCACTTGCAGACCACGCCAGTGACAACTTAGGTAAGAGGCTCCTACTTTTCCTTGTTTTGCTGAGCTAAAAGTTAATATTTCAGCTCACATAATCTCAGTGCTTTTTTTCCCCAGGAGTTGCTCTCTGATCAGTGAGCAGCACCCTGACAATAAAGTTTAATACAGATCTCACTGTGGCCATTATTCTGATGTAAAGAAAAACATGACGAAACCGCAGTCTACCACTGTTTTTATCCATCTCCATAAATATTCTCCTCAGTGGTACTAAGACAAAACAAAACTGCAGTGTTGGTCCCACCTCTCATGTCCGTGTGTAGGTAGAATCGGAGAGGATTAGAACTGGAAGTGTCCCTCAAGATAGTTCAGTTCATTTTCCTCATTTGACTGACAAAACTGAGGCAAAAATAGAGTTATAACCATGTTTTCCCAGTTGCCAGCTTAACGATACTTTCAATATATCAAGGACTTCCATGTATATTTTTGATGCTTCATTTTGTTTTTAAACCCAATGTTTTCCTCAGCATGATTACAATTAATGCAGCTTTGTGTCAGGAAACCACCAGCTCCACCGACAATCTGTGACTGCCTACTTTATCCCCACTTTATCTCTTCTCAGCTTCCATCACTCTTTTGTTGCCAGCAGTTGAGGAGAGGCTTCCATTGTTTCAAGTTTTTAATGAATCCTGTTCATTGTCTCTGATTGCGGGATTACATACAGTGGGAGTTACAGCTGGTGAACGCACGCCACCTTGGCTACAGCTCCTTAGGAGGAGTCAGTAGTAATGGTTTCAATAGACAGCTTCTCCATTAGAAGTGTACTTTGGTTGAGTGAAATCCCTTGTATTAAAAGGAACAAATGGAAATTTTGTTGTTTTCATCATGTAGTGAAAAGCAGTTTTCTCCAACAGCTGAAGGGGAGAGCTGTTTGGAAGTCTCTGAATTTCTTTAGCTTAGTCATGACACACTGTGGCTTAGGCTTTGCACTATGTCATGCTCTACCTTGTTTGTGCCCTGCCTCTTGTCTTCTACTAGATGGCAGAACCTTGAGGGAGACACCAGGTTTCATTTAATTTCATAATTTCCTGAGTTTAGTCCAGTCAGCATAGTGGGTCCTCAACAAATATTAGTAGATTTGAAAGGCATGACTCTAATGCTTCATTTTTTGATTTCTTTCAAGACTTGTGAACTGTGGTAAAGAAAGTTTGGTTTTAATAATGTTTTATTGTGTTTAAGGTGTAAGTTTACACAGCACATTTGTTTCCCATTTAACAGTTTCTACACAAATTATTCAGTGACGTTGGTTGCATTTTTCACAGCCTGTCATTATTATCATTCATTCTGTTCTCATTGTACCATTTCCAGTACTTTAGTTTCCCTACTCCCTTACCTTCTTGGAGCCCTGGTGGTGCAGTGGTTAAGAGCTCGACTGCTAACCAAAAGGTCGGCAGTTTGAATCCACCAGCTGCTCCTTGGAAACCCTATGGGGCAGTTCTACTCTGTCTTATAGGGTCACTATGAGTCAGAATTGACTCGACGGCAACAGGTTTGGTTTTTTTTGGCTTACCTTCTTATCTTTGCTTTAGAGTTTGTTTTCATTTAAATAAGAGTTTTAAATAGAGAGAGATTGATGGAAGCATCCCTGGTATGTAAGAGAAGCTATGAAACAGGAAGGGGGGCTTCTAGAAGTATTGCTGTGGGTTGTGCTGCATCCCCTTCAATTAAAACAAAACAAAACAAAACTTGGGTTATTCTGAAATTACGCTTTTCTTATAGGACTTTTCTCTTAACCACTTTGAGCTAGGTTAAGTTACAGTTTCTAAAACTTGCATGAAGTTTGTTAGAGTGATGTGTGGAATGAATGATTTACCTTTGAGGGAGATGTTGGGCCGTCTTGTGAGCTGGTCTTTTGTTCATTGGCTTTTTGAAACCCATTACAACTTCTGAAAGAAAACTTACGTCTTACTCTTTGGTAGTGTTCTAGGTAGGTAGCTGGATTAAGATTTATAGAAAAACTACCGTACCTTAATTTTCCATTGCTTTTGCAAAAAATTTCTCTCGTAGGTAGGTGAGATGGTATTTTGGTATGGAGCTGTTGTTAGAGCTTTCTGTGAGAAATAGGACCTGTGCTTCTGTTGATAGCATGGAAAACCTTTCTTCTTCCCTCCCAGTTGGTACAGTCACATGGTGTGAAGAGAATGAAGTTACAGGGGTTAAGAGCTGAGTTTTACTCCTGTAATATAATACACCTGTTTAGGGAAACACCATTTTTGCCCCTGGGCAGTTTCCTTGTTTGTAGGAAGGATGGAAGATGTTATGATTGTCATCAGCAGAATACATGTGGTTCTTGGGATAATGATAAGATAATGATAATGAGCCTAGGATCATAGGATAACGATACCTATCCTGGTGGTGCACTGGTTTGACATTGCTTCCTGACTTGTTTTCCTCCTTCCTTCACTGTAACCTCCTTGAGGGTGGAAGCAGAATTTGTTTGGGGTTGTATCCTCAGCGCTTGATGACACAACTGGCAAATAACAGCCACTTGATAATTATTTGATAGGTGAATGAAAGATTTGAGGATATGGTGGGATAATACATGAGAAAATTGCTTTGGGAATGTCAGGCATTTTAATTAGGAATCTTGTTAAACTGTGAATTCTAAATTTTGTTCTAGGTTATTGGAACTAAACTTTTTCAGCATTGCTGGACTAGTTGATGTCTCTTAACATAAGACGTAAAATTCACATTCTGAACGTTTGAGCTTTTACCAGGGACATGTTATCAGGAGGGACCAGTCCCTGGAGAAGGACGATCATACTTGGTAAGGTAGAGAGGGTCAGTGAAAAAGAGGAAGACCTTCAATGAGATGGATTGACACAGTGGCTGCAACAGTGGGTTCAAGCATAACAACAATTGTGAGGATGATGCAGGACCAGGCACTGTTTCGTTCTGCTGTACATATAGTTGCTATGAACCAGAACCAACTAGACAGCACTTAACAAACAAAACAAGCTCCCTCAGTAGTAAAAAAAGAAAAAGCTGAGATCAAAGCATAGGATTTTCCTTAAGAGGTGACTCTTCCTTGGGCTACAGCATCATTAATTACTTAATTCAGCAAACTTGAAGGCTGTGCACAGACATTGTGCTAAGCACTGAGAATACAACAAAAATGAGACATACCCCAGACCTCAAAGTGTTTAATACGATAAAGGGAACAGTCCTTTAAAGGAGCAATTTAAGTCCTAGGAACCAAGGCTCCAGGGATCCCCACTGTCAGATAGCAGAGATTCTAGTGAGTGGAGACAGACAACAAGTAAAATAAAAAACGCCCTTTTTGATAATTCACATGGATGCAATAAAACTATACAAAAGAGAAAATAAGACCTTCTAAAGATTTAGGCTGATGATTGTCTTGGGGGAGAAGTTACAGGGGAATAGGTAGGTAAGGGAGGACATGTAATTAGACATGTAAGTTATTTTCAAGGTACTAGCTTGCGTTCATGGAATCTCATTCTGTTACTAAAAGTAAGTAATTAAATGAAATTGGATCATGTACGTATGAACCAGTGATGAGGGTGTGTCATGAATCAAGGTATGATTAATCCAATTCTGTGCACCTGAAAATAAATAAGTAAACAAAATTGAAAAAGTAAACAAGCATAAGATAATTTCATGTAATTGTGCCATCAAGGAAACAAAACAAGGTAGTGGAATAGAGAGAAACTGAAAGGCAGTGAGAGTAGGAGCAGGGACTCCTTGAAATGAGGGGCCAGGGATAGATTTTCTGAAGGGAGGTCATTTGGTCTGAAACCTGAATGATAAGGAAGCCGCCATGTGAAGATCCGCTGGAATAAAGTCTCATGAAGAGGACAGGGAGTGCAAAGGCCCTGTGCAGAGAACAAGGTTGGTGTATTGGATGAGCAGAATAGAAGGCCAGTGTGGTTGTAGCACAGTGACTGGAAGGAAGAGGGTATGAGGTAAAGTTGGAAAGATAAGAAGGCTGTGGTAAGGCTCTTGCTAATAAATGTCCAGTGTGTTGTTACATATTTGTGACAAATCATTTCCTGGTCCATGTGCATATGCTTTCTGTAAGTGTGTGAGGAAGTAGTTCCTCTTTCTGTTCATGTCGTTTTTCAGAGCTATTTTTCCTTCCTTTTTTTTTTTTTTTGTGGATGATTTAAGGCTACAATCATGCGGAGGCATGGTGGCTCAGCAGAGCTGTCTGGGGAAAATGCATGTGATTGTCATCTTCTCGAGTCGAATGAGTGGAGCTACAGTCCTGGGCAGCTCATGTGCTTGGAGGAAGCAGAGTGTACAGGAACATCATTTGGTCTGCATCACTGACTCTTCAGATGTCCCTGCTGCCCTTACAACTTCACGTTCTGGGCAGCCAAGGATCCAGTTTATCAGCAAGGATGATAAATTGCTAATGACTGCTGGCCTCTCCCTGTGCTTACGTTATCTGCTAACACAGAGACAAAACTCATTCAATTCGAAAAATGTTGATAAGTTGCCAAAATTGTGTTCGGTGAGAATAACGGAAAAGCTTTTTCAAATGGCTGTATCATTCTTTTGAAAATTGAATTCCAACTGCCCCTGTTTGCACAGGTGAATTGAAAGACTATCAGAACCTTAAATATTTCTATTAACGTAATTAAACAGTGAATAGAGAAGGCGTTAATGCTCTGTCAAATGAACTTCCATGATAAAAGATAATGAACACTTGCTTTTTTTTTCCTTCAGAAAAATCAGTTCTAATACTTTGATTCTACTATTTGGGTAATACTGATTTTCTAGGGTTGGGAAGTTCCTTTAAGTGTGTTTAACTCATTTTTTACTTTACAAGGATGAATTTTAGTGTTTTCAATACCTAGATTCCTGGTGTTGCTGCTGTTCTTCTTACCACCCCAACCCCTAATTGTGAGCCCTGCCACTGCTTACTGGATCTCGTTATGGGAACGGGGAGAAAACTGGGTGGGAGAACTGAATCAGTGATTTTTGAATCCTGTGAGCAGTTCATGTTGTTGCAAAAAGAACACTCAACACGATTTCCAAAACTTATGTTTGGGAGTTAAATCATTTGTTTTATGCCTGAGGTATGCTTAGTGTTTTATCCATGGTCGGTATAAGAAATGGTCATACAAAGATCGCTTTCAGATCTTCAGAAAAACCCTTTTTGAAGACTGTGAATACAGTGACTACATTAAAAAAAAAAATCAATGAGGTATATGAGAACTATGAAAAAAGGAGGTATAATTTCAGTTTTAGATGAAGAAAACATATAAGTAGGCATATTGTAAAGAAAATACATTAAACATTTTTATTTTATAATGAAATTTAAAAGCATTTAGGAACATTGAGTTAAATTGGAATTGTAAATATGAATTCAAGACCAAAAAATTACATTTCTCAGCTCTGTTATGCAGCCAGTCACCAGTATGAATGTTAAACAATCTGATTTTGCAGCCATGTTCTCTGACATTCAGTCTCTAGTATTATTATCCATTAAAATGACATTAAAGAAATCGAAACCCTCATCTGTGTAAAATGGTACAGCTGCTGTGGAAAACAGTTTGGCAGGTCCTCAAAAAGTTAAACATAGAACTACTATATGATCCAGTAATTCCACTCCTAGGTATATACCAAGAAGAATTGAAAGCAGGGACTTAAACAGATACTTGTACCGCAGTGTTCATTGCAGCGTTATTCACAGTAGTCAAAAGGTGAAAACAACCTAAATGTCCATCGACAGATGAATGGATGAACAAACTGTGGTACATACAGAACAATGGGATACTATTCAGCCAAAGAGAAATGAAGTCCTGATACCTGCTATAACGTAGATGAAGCTTGAAAATGTTAATCTGAAAGAAATAAGTCAGTCACAAAAGGACAAATATTGTATGATCCTACTTACATGAAATAGGTAAATATACAGAGACCAAAGTTTAGTACTGGTTACCAGGGGTGTGAGGGAGGGGGAAAGGAAGTCTTTGCTTAGGGAGCACCGAGTTTCTGTTAATGATGGTGAAATAATTTGGAATCAGATAGTGGTAATGGTTGCACAACATGATTAACATAATTAATGTCACTGAATTGTACATGTAGAAAATGTTGAATTGGCAAATGTTTTGTTATCTACATATTTACCACAATAAAACAAACAAAAAGATACAGAGTTCCGTGAAAGTAGCTGATTCTGTATCTTAAGAGAGGGAAAATTCAAGATGAGCCTGGAACTTCTTGTCAATATCAGAAAGCAAGGATGAAGCTTCAAAAAATGTTGGGAGCAATGATGAGACGGCAAAGAATATGGCTGTTGCGTGCCAAGTTGCATCAATTTGTATATCAAAACCAATAATAGTTATAGCTATATGTAACCAGTTGAGTTTGAAAGGTCATAAGTTCATATATTACTCAGAAAGGGTAGGAAAAAAGTAGTTGTAATAAAAAACATGCCAATGTAGATTTAGAATATATGTTTTTAAAATTAATTTTAGTAAGTAGAGAATTGACATATGATATGCTGCTTATTTTATTATTTAGTTTATGACAAAATAAATTTTACTTTGTATGTTTGACAAAGAGATACTTTTCTCTCTGTGTAGATAGGGAAGGGTGTTCACAGGAAACTAGGAGTAAGCCAAGTAGTTCTGGAAAAAAGACCTGTGCTAAGAGTAGGAAGATCTGATCATTCTGGAGATCACATGAAATCTGCAGAGAGAGAGTCCAAGGGTGTGTGCAAAATGCTGGGTGGGTGACAGATTCCAGGAGGCGACTGAATGCATGGATCCCACTCCTGACATTTCTAAAGATGGAGTTGAAGCCTCTGAATGACCCTGCTCATCTCAGTGGGATGCTAATAAACATAATGATCAGCAGTAGACTTTGATCAAACTGGAGGGACATGAGAGCCAAGAGGGGAGGCACCAGACTGTAGAAGACATGAGCTTGGAAAATCCCTTTTATGCAGTTTAGGTTTGAATCAGCTTTGGGCTATGCAGCTGGGCCCCCTTTCTAATCCAGGACCTATAACCTAGGCTGATCAGAGAACACCTTCATTATTTTGGGATCTATTAAGATCATGATGATTCTGAGAAGATACAGAAATAAACACAGAAGTAATGAAACAAACCCATGATTTGATGTTGACATTTTGAAATAGGGGTATAGCAAGGTATAGTGATAATTTTTATAATTATTGTAATAATTGGAAAGCATTTGTAGCATTTAAAAGATTTGATATCTTAGTATTAGGAAACAACTCTCCATGGGTCTTTAACATTTCTGCATGTCTTCTGAGCAAAGACATTAAGAACTTTTTGCTTTGGAATATCTTTTCAAGGATGTTTGTTTAGCAAGCGGCTTTGGAGATATCTCATTCTGGAGAAGATTTGTTTACTGTTCCGGGAAATAAAGATAATGTCTCCCTCTGGGGCAAAGGTAGGATAGGTTTTCTTGCAGCCCCCTTATATAAAGTAGAGTTTTCCTCATTTCAGGGGTGCTCAGCTGTGACACAGGCCCACTGTGTGCACAACAACTCCCTGGACCACTCTGCATTGCTCCCACAGGACTTAGGAGCAAGGGGAGCTGTTAAGATCATAAAGCTCATGCTGCCTGCTGTGCCATGAACAATAAAGTCCTTTGCCTCTGACCCAGGAATCTAACATCTGTGAAACTGTAGCAGGCTAACCTGTTAAACTGCAAATAGGGTAAAGTCTCAGACCCTCCACAGTCCTTTGCACTCAGACTTGTGATGTTATTGAAATGATTAAAAGATTTAAAAAATTAAATACGTAAACGGTGCTTAAATATTTAAGATAATTTATAAAAAATTAGAGATTCTTATCTATTAATTATGCAAGAAGGGTATAAATATTTAGAAAAGAAATTTACCTAATAGACATGAAACTGATAATTAAACTAAGCACATATAGTAGTGAGTGTCCTATAGACAAAGTCCCCCAGACATTAGATCCTGTAAGAAAGATGTGGACGATATTATGTTGTTTTGTGCCCTTTATATGAAGAGCCATGAGGTTAAGTATCTTTGAGAATTTTATATGAGGAAAATGTTCTCCCCGCCTGAGAAACATTTTTGTAAAGACTTAGTTATGTATTTAATGTTTCCTTGCATTAAAACAAAAACAAAAACTGTTGCTGTTGAGTCAGTTCTGACTCATAGTGACCCTACAGGACAGGGTAGAACTGCCCCATAGGATTTCCAAGGAGTGGCTGGTAGGATTCAAACTGCCGACCTTTTGTCTCTTGACTACCCATGTTAGTAGCTCTAAACCACTGCGCCACCAGGGCTCGTGTCCTTTATTAGGAAATGAGTAATTTGTAAGCCATCTTATTCTCTTTATGCCTTTGCTGCCAGCTGCCATATGTAATGCTCAACAGAGTTGTTTACCAATAGCTTATATTAATTTATCTTCTTTTCTGCATGATAGTCTTTTTGTATATATGCTTCTTATTATAAACTTCTTGGGGTGTTTTTGGAAGCAGATGAGATACAAGTAAAATAAATAAATACATTGTGTTCAGGTCCTTGTCCTCTAGAGAAAAACTGAGAGCGTTTTCTACTGGATTTGTATTTGTTTCTAATATGTTTCACTTCAGCAGTGATTTGTATACTTGTTGTCTCTGAGTTCTCTTATCTGTAGCATGATTCCTTCTAAATGGTGGAAGAAACATTTTTGACTATATTTCCAAGTAGCTTATTTGATACAGGCATTAGTCATAAGGACTTAAAAAATATTTACCCTCATTACTTTTGATTTAGTACTATAAATGACTGCAGATAGTATTAGGAACATTTTAGGGGGCATGTCAGGCATCAGGCAAGATTTTGATAGGTTGAGTCAAGCAGTTAGGCAATAATAAAGCATACTTGTCCCGATGGCCATGTAAACACCACCTGGGTAAATGATGTAATAACTTTCTGTTACAAATGACAGAGTCACCTTTCTGTCCATTGATTTTTTTTTAATGACGATGCCTTGTAGTATCCGATGGTTCATATAGTTCTGATTGCTCAGTGCTCGATGAGTCAAGGAGAAGCCGTAGTCTGTCAGACTCCAGGAAGCGAGTTAAAGAATGGAGATGAATGCATAGTGGCAGCTGCCTAACCCACTGATGACTCATTGGCTAAATCGTGATTTTCTAATTTTGGTGTTGATCCTTGGTAAAACAAGCTTACAGCTTGTGGCAAACCAACCAGTGGTTGTTCAGCTGCCTCAGGGGTTTGGCTGAGTATAGAAGTATAGCAGAATATTGTAATTATTTCTCAATTAGTGACCAGAGTTCTCACTAGATGGCTGTCTGTCTGTCTCTTTCTTTCTCTCTCATTTCTTCCTCCCTTCCGTCTTTCCCTTTTCCTGTTCTGATGAGGTTTGTTCTATGCTATGTATAGTGAGACAAATGCAAGTTTTTGCACATCTTTCTAGCTAGAGGTTGGAGTCCTTGGTGGCAAATTGGGAAAGATAAAGATGGACAAAGAAGATGTTTAGAGATTTTGTTGCATGATATGCCATGTGACTAACAGTGACCCCATGTGACAGAGTAGGACTACCCCGTAGGGTTTTCTAGGCTATAGCCTTTACAGGAGCAGATCACCAAGTCTTTCTCCCACAGAGTCACTGGGTGGGTTCCAACCACCAGCCTTTTGGTTAGCAGCCAAGAACTTAACCATTCGGCCACCAGGCCTCAGAGAGAGACAAAGGGAGAGGAAGAGACTTGTATAACATCCACCTCTTTCAGAAGGTGAGGAGAAGATGAATTTAAATAAGTAGTAATTTAATTCTTTTCTCTTGAATATTCTTCCTTTATTCTTTTGTACATTTGAAAATGTCTTTAGCCTCCCACCTTACCTATAAGATAAATCCTTTATAACCATCTTTCTCTACTCAACAGGAGTTATCTGTTATTCACAAAAAGCCTAGAGAAAAATGTTAAATCATTCAGTTATCCTTTCCTCCCTTTCTCTCTCCCCTCCCACCCCTTCTTCCCTGCTCTCCCAGTCTCTCGGTAGTATGTCTTTCTCTGTTTCTCTCTCCCTCCCTCTCCCTTTATTTCATCTTTCTCTCTTTTTAAATGATGGAAATTGCAAGCTTTCCTTCTCTTGACAGTTATGATTACAGGACTGTGCACCTGCTCAGGTAGAATAAATGGGGAAGTGCTGAAGCAAGTATTTATACTAACTAATGTTGTCTCCTTTCTTGCCTTCAGAAACAAGCCTGCAAGCCAGAAAGCCGCCCCTCAAGCTCTCTCATGGCAAAAAAGGTCCTCGAGTCGCAGCTTCCTGAGGTTCACAGGTGCTGTTTCCTCAGAGATGAGTGGATGCTTAGCCCACAGAAAAAGGGAGAAATTGTCTCTTTTCTCTGTAAGAAAGAAAGAAGAAGGAAAGCACAGGAAAGGGCTAAGACGTGGAGGTTTTCGTAATAAATGGCTTAGAAAATTCCTCTTTCCCTCAGGAGTCTGTAAACTCCAGGGGTTCTAGGCTGAAGTTGAGCCTGCTTTAAAAATAGAATACTGAGTGCCCTATAGGTTTGCATTCTCATTTTCAAACCCCTCTCCGCCTCTGTTTCCCCAAACAAGGTCACATTCACAGGTTCAGGATTTAGGATGTCAGCCTACCTTTTTTGGGGTCACAGTTTAATCCATACTAAGCCCCAAGCTCATCATGTGTAGAAGACACATCCAAATGAACCGAAACATTTTTTTCTGCCAACAAGGGTTTCTCTTGTTTCTTCCATGTAGGCTCAGTTTCTGCCTCATAGGGCCCCTTCTGGTGTCCTCATTGTTTAAACACATCCTGCCACCTTTGCCTCCCTGAGTCAGGTAATTCCACCCAGGAGGTATCCTCCTGCAGGCCCAGCCTCTAACCCAGGCCAAGCTGCACTTTACTGCAAAACCTTCCCCTACACCCAACCCCTGAGTTTCTCAGGTTTCTCACTGTGCAGGCAGGCCATGCCTGCCTCCACGTCTTTACTTGCGAGTTCCCCAAGTGTTTCCTTATGGCTTTTCTGGTCTTCCCGCTCACATCAGCACACATGTGCTGTCTCTCTCCTGTAATTGTCCCAGTCATCAATGGGCACTTCCCCCATTGCTCTTATTATCTCTCCATCAGCCACGTGGAGAGGGTGGCCCTGCAGAGTGGCCTGAGTCCCAGTGTCCTCAGGCCACCATGCCCTTGGCTCTCTGCCGTCTCCCCTCTCTTCCTCCATTGGATCACCTTGGCCCATTGCCCTCTCTGATCTAGTAATAACTACAATTCCCCACTCATCGCTGGTCACAGCTTATGAGCAGTTAGGTCCGAGGATAGCTTGTTTTTCTTTCAAATCTGTCTTACCTGGCTTTGAGATCTTCAGCTTTTCTCCTAAGGAAATCTGTCCTCCCTGGAGATTAATCAGTATGTCTTTTTTTCTTCCCCTTTTCTTTTTTTTTTTTTCTCTTTTCATTTTCCTTTTCCTTTCCCACAGCTAGTGTTCTGCCTCAAAGACTGAAACTGAAACTTGTTTCTTAAACGGATCCAATTTTCCCCCGAGTCACCCAGTGAACCTAATTTGTAGACAGCGTGTTACTGGTAAAATCTTTTAAATTCCCTTCTAAGACTTCGGGTTTGTAATAAATTCCATGGGCTTTTTTTCTCATTTTCATTCTAAGAAGGTGACTTATTCCCTCTGTGACAAACCACTCTACCCCGCTTTATTTGCTCATTGATAAAATCTGCCACTTCTTGGAGTTGAATCCATTGTTCAGGCCCCTGGAGTCCATCTGCATGGTTGTGGTTTTATGTGGATGACTTTTGGAGCAGGTGGAGGTGACTCTGGTTTCTAAGAAGCTATCCCTCCACAGTTTCTGTGTAGATCCCAAAGGTCTAAAATAGAGGAACAGAAGTTGAAGCAGCTCATCTAGTGCCTTATACTGCTGCCTAGAGCTTAAAGCCAAGATTCACACCCCAGTGCCCTGTGGCTCACGCAGAACTTAGCTGCTCTTTCCAGTTTGCACTCCTTGTCAGCAGTTGCGCTAAGTCACATTTTTAGGAAAGAAAACAGGCTGTAATTGGAAAAATCATTCCACCTACCTAGCTAAAAAACCTGGATATTAAAGCTTCGCATGTGTGGGAGTGAGCCTTCCCTGGGATGAAGAGCCTCTCTCCCAGGGATGTAGCACCTGCTTTACTGGGCCTGCAGTGGCCGGAGCATGTCCAGCTGCTGTCCCAACATGGGCCAAAGGCCACGTGCACTCCAGTCAGCCAATGCAGCTCACATGGTGCTTGGAGCCTCAAAGGCTGGTCCTTATGTTGCTCACAAGATTTCCTCCATACATTGGTGCCGAGGCTGCCACTCACAGGCCCCCTCCCCGCCCCCAGGCTTTGGCCAATTGAGATCAAACATGAACGACCTAATATGGGCAAACTGCAGCGCCAGCTTTAGGCCTGATGGACAGGCCACTTCACATTAATCACTGATGGGCCATTTCCCACTTGACATGGTATTTGTTTTTGTTGTTGTTAGCAGCTGTTGAGTCAGCCCCTAACTCATGGTGACCCCATGCACAACAGACAGAAACACTGCTGATCTGCAACCATCCCCATGATCAGTTGCA
Source organism: Trichechus manatus latirostris (assembly GCF_000243295.1). NCBI lineage: Eukaryota > Metazoa > Chordata > Mammalia > Sirenia > Trichechidae > Trichechus > Trichechus manatus. The sequence goes on from NW_004443986.1 coordinate 10,606,101, forward strand.
GATCGAACTGTTGTGATCCATAGGGTTTTCATTGGCTGATTTTTTGGAAACAGATCACCAGGCCTTTCTTCCTAGTCTCTCTTAGTTTAGAAGCTCCTCTGAAACCTGTTCAGCATCATAGCAACATACAAGCCTCCACTGACAGATGGGTGGTGGCTGCTCTTGCAAACCCAGGTCTCCCACGTGGAAAGTGAGAATACTACCATTGAACCATGAATGTACAGATGCAGCCTTTCTTGCTTTGCAACTAAGGAGTGAGGAACACAGAAACAGACCCTGGCATCTGGGGCCTGGCCTGACCCCCACAGCCAGGACTTGGGGCTCTCCAGCTGAACATAAACAGTTTCACAGCATATCAACATCAGACAAGGCCACTCTGTGATCGTGATGGATCAAAACGAGAGCGAGACCACTTCATAATCAAGTTTGAACATAGACAAAACATGACCATTTTCCAAGCCAAAAATTATCAAACACACTCCTGGATAATATGAGTGACTGCTGTTCTTTACCAATCACAGCTTTAGCCTTGGTCTGGTCTTTCCTCCTTGTAGATAAGATTTATTAAGATAGGCAAATCATAGCATCTCCCCACACTCTACTGCTTCCTCATAGCCTCCAATTCAGAGCAAAACACTGTTTCCTTAAACCTTCCCTGAAATCACCCAACAAGAGCCGAAATCCTATAAGTCCCTCCTAACGCCCTCTTACTGAGCTGCCCTACAGTTTCCCATAGTGTGGGTCTTGCTCATTGCAGCAAACAATAAACCCAACTTGTTCAAGTACAGGTGTGTCCTGGTGGTCCTCGGTGGGAGGCACTGACATCAGGGACAAAGACACTTTATTCTTTAGCTTTTGAGTTCAAAAGAAGCACCGTTCTCTGGTGTGGGGCAGTTTAGATTTATCCACCATTGTGGACAGACAGACCAGAAGACTTGGTCTAGAGGAAGAGGGCTGAAGACAGGGGGAGAGGAGGAAAATGTTTGGCAGAAGAAAGGAATTAGGTGCAGCACTCTGACCCTCCTCCCCCAGTTATCTCAACCTTCCAGAGCTGGAAGGGAAGCAAGGGCCTGGGCTCAAGAGAAACTTAGCTTCAGGATATGGGGGAATCTGAGAGTAAATGACCATAGGTGCCTTGCTTGCCATGGGGGTCCTTCAAGACCGGCAGCTCCATCAGTGCTGTAGCGCATGGCTGATAGCGTAGAGGAGTGGAGGTGTGGTGCAGACAGATGTGGGAGGAGCCACATCACAAAGACAGATCCAGTAGTTTTCTCTGTCTCCGAGTGGGGCAATGTGTCCACCTAAGAAAGCTATGTTTCCCAGTCTTGCTTATGGATAGATTTGGCTAATGAGATATAAGTGGATGGGATTTCTGAGGCAGCTCTTTTGCTGTATATTCTTTCTCATTCTTCTGCTTGGAATATGAATGTGATGACTGGTGGAAGATAGAAGGAATCTATGTCCCTGATGACTTCTTGGAGTCACATATTAGCTGGACTCCCTGTGTCCAGGTATCTTTCACTAGGAGAGAAAGAAACAAACCTTTATGTCTTTACACTGAGTGCAGCTGAGTCTATAACTACACAATTTCTAACTGATAAAATTGCTTTCTGAGAAAGGAAGCATGGAGATACCCTTTTAAATAATTTATTTTGCTTTTTATTGTTGAGAATATACACAGCAGAACATACACCAATTCGACAGTTTCTACATGTACAATTCAGTGACATTGATTACATTGAGTTGTGCAACCTTTCTCGCCCTGCTTTTCTGAATTATTCTCCCTCATTAATATAAATTCACTGCCCCCTAAGGTTCCTGTAGAGTCTTTTGAGTTGCTGTTGTCAATTTGATCCCGTATAGATAGTTATTAACAGAGCATAATGCTCAAGGCAGAGATTCTTTGCTAGCTAAGCTAAACCGTTGTTTGGTTTTAAGAAGACTTTAGGGAGTATTTTTGATTTAAGGCTTGAAGATTATCTCAGGGCAGTAATTTCAGGGGTTCATCCAGACTTATTCCATATCCTCCTCCTATTCCTATTCCTGACTTCCCTTCTTTCTCTCTTGCTCCAGGTGAATTGAGATCAATTGTTGCGCCCTGGATGGCCGCTTATAACTTTTAAGACCCCAGGCACTACACAATGAACTAAGAGATAAACAGAAGCAACTAAACATGGTATTAGGCCGATTAACTGGGACATCTCATGAAACCGTGACCCTAAACCTCCAAATCAAGGAACCAAATCTCATGAGGTGTTTGGTTGTACATAAGCAGCCTCAGCAGCTGTTCTTTTTTAAAAAAATATATCACATAACTTTTGTCAATTCAACTTTTTACTGGTGTACAACTTATTGACAGCAATTGCAGTAATCGGCTGTGCAACCCTACCCCAGTCAATGCGATTTTTCTATCACCGTTAACCTTGCTTTTCCCCCTCCCTCCCACTCCTGGTAACCACTAATAAGCGTTGTTCTCTATACATTTGCCTTTTCTTTTTATGTAAGTGGGATCATACAATATTTGTCCTTTTGTGATTAACTTATTTCTCTCAGCATAATGTCTTCTAGCTCCATCCATATTGTAGCCTATATCAAGACTTCGTTTCTCCTACTGGCTGAGTAGTACTCCATTGTATGTATGTGCCACATTTTGTTTATCCATTCATCTGTTGATGGGCATTTGGGTTGTTTCCACCTTTTGTCTATTGTGAATAGTGTTGCAGCGAACGCTGATGTACAAGTCTCTTTCTGAGTCTCTGCTTTCAAATCTTTTGTATTTATACTTAGGAGTAGAATTGCTGAGTCATACGGTAGTTCTGTTTTTAATTTTTGGAGGCACCGCCACACTATTTTCCACAACAGCTGTATCATTCCCACCAGCAATGGGTAAGATGCCAATTTCCTCACATCCTCGCTAACATTTAGTATTTTCTCTGTGTGTGTGTGTGTGTGTGTGTGTGTGTGTGTGTTTTCATCTTGGCTATCCTAGTGAGAGTAAAATGGTATCTCATTGTGGTTTTGATTTGCATCTCTCTGATGGCTAATGGTGATGAGCATGTTTTTGGTGGCCATTTGAATGTCCTCTTTGGTAAAATGTCTGTTCAAGTCCTCTGCCCATTTTATGATAGGATTATTTGTCCGTTTGTTGTTAAGTGTGGCAGAGTTTTATATACATTTTGGTTATTAGACTCTTATTGGATATATGGTTTCTGAAGACATTTTCCCAGTTATTAGCTTGCCTTTTCACTTTTTTTGGTAAAGTCTTTTGATGAACAAAAGTTTTTAATTTTTATGAGTTCCCATTTATTTATTTTGTCTTTTTCTGTTTATACTTTTGTTATTATATTAGATAATCATTTGTTAAAAGCTAGGTCTGACAGCGTTGCCCTGGCAGTTTCTTCTAAGAATTTTATGGGTTTAGTTTGCACATTTAGATCCTTAATCCATTTTGAATTTGTTTTTGTGTATGAGGCATGTTTGTTTATGGTATGAGGCATGGGTCCTGTTTCATTTTTCTGCATGTGGAAATCCAATTTTCACAACACCATTTATTGAAGAGACTCTTTTGCCATCAAATGGACTTAGCACCTTGTCAAAAATCAGTTGACCATAGATGGGTGGGTTTATTTATGAACTCTAAATTCTGTTATGTTTGCCTATGTGTGTGTTATTATACCAGTACCAGGATGTTTTGATTACTGTAGCTGTATAGTATGTTTTAAAATCAGGAAGTATGAGTCCTCCTGCTTTGTTCTTCTCTTTCAGCATTGTTTTAGCTATTTGAGGCCTCTTGCTGTTCCGTATAAAGTTGAGGATTGGTTATTCAATTTCTGTAAAGAAAGCTGTTGGAATTTTGATTGGGATTGCGTTGAATCTGTAGATCGCTTTGGGTAGTATTGATGTCTTAACAATATTAATTTTTCCAATCCGTGAACGTGGAACATCTTTCCAATTATTTAAGTCTTCTTTAATCTCTTTCAGCAGTGTTTTATAGTTTTCATTGTATAAGTCCTTTATGTCCCTGGTTAGATTTATTCCTAGGTATTTTATTCGCTTTGATGCTATTGTAAATGGAATTGTTTGGAGATAACTTTTTAAAGACCTTGTATGTCTTAAATGTTTTTCTTTCCCATAACAATTGATCGAATAGGTATAGAATTGTAGAAATGACTTTCTGTCAGACTTTTAAAAGTGTTGTTTCATTGTCTTCAAACATTGACCTTTCCTGTTGGGAAGTCCATTGTCATTCTGATTCTTGATTCTTCCTAGAAGATCTTTTTTTTAAAATAGCTGGTGTTCTGAATTTCACAGGTATATATATTTAAAAAAAAAACAAAACCCAAACCCATTACCATCAAGTCGATTCCGACTCAGTGACCCTATGAGCCTTTCACACTGGAAAATCATGTTGTTTGGTTATGTTTTGTATTATTTATTTGATCATTATTATTTTGTTTCTCTACTTTCTCTTTCTGTAACTATTAATCATATTTGGTCATGGAATGATCTCTAATTTTCTTATCTTTCCTTTCTGGTTTTTATTTTCTTTGTCTTTGGTTCTACTTTCTGAGAGCTTCCTCAGTGTTATGTTTTAGCTTTTATTTAGAATTTTTAAAATTTATGGGTTTATTTATATTTTATTTGCCAGAGTTCTTTCTTGTTCTTGGATTTTTCTCCTCTCCTCTGTTTTCCCTCTTCTCCTCTGCCATTCCTTTCTCCACTTCCTATCCCCTTCCTTCCATACACTGATCTTGCTTTAGGGATGCAGTATTTTCTCTCACTTCTGAGAATACTAAATTATATTTTTGAGTTGGTCTGTTTACTTATTTGTAGTTTTCTGCTAGTGCCAACAGTATCTGTTTCTTTTGAGTCTCTCCTCTTGTATGTTTGATTCTTGGTCTTTCATGTTAGGCTTCCCTCAAATGTCTGAGGAAGCTTTGTGATGTTTTCATATTAAGAACAAGGTGCGAAGAAGTTGATTGAAAGGTCTCTCTCTCTCTCTGTTTGTCATTTGATGGGGTTTATATGCAATGACTGGCAATTTCTTTGGGAGACCCCAACATTCAGCTGTTATGGGCCATTTTCTGGGGCCATTTGATTTCTCCATTGAAGAATCTACCAGGTCCCTCCTGCTTAGCTGCCGTCATTCTGGTTAGCTGGGCATTTCTGAAGCTGAGTAGGGGGCTGGTGTTCTCCTGGTTCAGGAGGTAGACATCCACTTATCCCATTTTCTGGAAATGCCTCTTCCCTTTGTCGTGCACTAGGGTTTGGAGCTACCCTGGTTCAGTTTTTTCCCAGAGTAAATGTCCATTGTCCTATGTGGTAGGGGAAGGTAGATGGTCTGGCTGATGGATGGAGAGTCTGAGGTCTAACTTTATGCCAATTTTTACTGCCCCCTTCAGCCTCTTGCCTCACCTCCACCACAGTGGCCCTCAGAGCCTCTAGTTCATGCATCTTTCTGAGGTGCTGCAGTGGGAAGTATCTGGATTCTCACTTTCATCCCTCTCTGCTGGCACCTTTCTTATCTCTTCTAATTCCTCAGTCCATTTTCCAGCTTCTAAATTTTGTTGACATCTGTTTTCTGTTCTTCCCTGTTTTCCTTGTCTCTTCTTCCATGTACTCATTTTAATGGTTTTAGAATAGATAAAATAGAATAAATTTGTATTTTTAACTAGAAGCTAAATGGAAGATCCAGTCTTACAGAAAATACATATGCAAATTGAGTTCACAAAAGGGATGTGGCTCTACTCAAGGTCACTGAGTTATGGCAGAACTGGAATAGAACTCTAAAAGTTTTGAGTTAACTTCTGAGGTGAGATTTATTGATAAGTGGGTTCAACGAAGCTCTTTCTGTATTGAAATTGAGGGCCAAATCCTTCTCTTCCCTGTCTTCCTTTGTCTTTTTATATCCTAAAGTCTGTTTTGGGGTTCTTAGTACCATCTAAAGGAGCACTGGTGGCACAACGGTTAAGTGCTCGGCTACTAAGTGAAAGGTCAGTGGTTTGAACCCACCAGCTGCTGTGTGGCAGAAAAGACCTGGCAGTCTTCTCCGGTAATGATTACAGCCTTAGAAACCCTATGGGGCAGTTCCACTCTATCCTGTGAGTTGGAATAGACTCGATAGTACACAACAACAACAGTTCCATCTAGACACCTTTGAACTACAAGTTTACATGAGATTCCCACTGGCACAGCAGTTACAGGCTCCTGGAAGCACCTGCGGCACAGTGGTTAAGAGCTATGGCGATCTGTGACTGCTAACCAAAAGGTCGGCAGTTCAAATCCACCAGCTGCTCCTTGGAAACCCTATGGAGCAGTTCTATTCTGTCCTATAGGGTTGCTATAAGTCAGAATTGAGTTTGTTTGTTTGTTTTTGGGGGGAGCATCTGTTGAAAACTCATCTGTTAGGACTCCCAAGATGGAGGTGTATCTGCACCTACAGGAAACGGGCTCCGTTACCAGTCAGTCCCCCATCTCCTGCAGAAATGATGCAGCTTGAGACGTGGGCTGCAGTTTTCACAGAAGTGCTTTGTAGGGAGGGAGGAGGGGAGAAAGGGGGTTGGCAAGCTTCAGGAAATTAACGAATGTCTTAAGAGTGAAGCGACAAGATGGTAATCACCACAAGGCTGCTAATTGAGACGTGGTTTACTGGGCTGACAGCAGAGGAAGAGCAGCAGTCTGGTTTCAGGACCAAGATTAACAGGAGAGAAAAAAAGATCTAATTGGAAGCTGCATTAAGTTTTTGAAGAGGCAGATAATGGCTGAGAGGCAGGGCAACACTATTCATATAAGGCAGACTCATAATGGAAAGGAAATAGAAAATTAATCCACTGTGGATTCTCTACACTTGGGCTGATTTAATATCCAAAGACCAACTCTGAGCCTGCCTTCTTGTTCCTCCCTCTCAGGGTCGTTTCTGAACGTGGAAGGGAAGCATTGATGTTGAAAGAATCTTGCGGGCTTAAAAGAGGTGATAACCTGGTGGTACCAGAGATGTGTCACAAACAGCAGAGGCTCAGAACTGTTCAAGGCTTCTTAAGATCTTGGGGCAGACAGCCCCTTGGGCTGTAAAAGGGCAGCACCTGTTAGTTCCCGCCAGGGCAGAGCCAAGGTTAGAGTATCTGAAGCAGGTTCACAAGGAATTTGTGCAAGCTACTTTACAGGGGCTACATGTTGAATTAAGGAGCCCTGGTGGCATAACAGGAGCTCTGGTGGCACAGTGGTTAAACACTCGGCTGCTAACTGGAAGGTCACCGGTTTGAACCCACCAGCCGCTCCACAGGAGAAAGGTGTGGCAGTCTGCTTCTGTAAAAATAACAGCCTTGGAAGCATAAGGTGATTCTCATGATAGCAAGCTTCTGCCTTCTGCTCCACAGTACACTTCATGTCTAGAACTACTAGACTTGTCTCTTGGCCATGAAAGAAGACAGTTCAAGAAAGATGAGTGGAGGAATCAAACCACAGTCCAGGTTTGTGTTTCTAGAAAGTTTCCGAACTTACAGGAAATGCTTCTTCTATCCATTTTAATGCGTATTTCGATTCCTTAGAATGATGGTTTTGAGAGTAATCTGAATGAATGAGCCCAGCCTTATGCTTTTTAAACTGTTTGCTAAAGGAAGCAATGTACGGAGTGGAGAAGGACATTGGGTTTGAGCCCCAGCTCCATTATTTTCTAATTATGAGACTTTAGGCAAAATATTTATCTTCTCTATTGTTCTCTTGTTTGTTTAAAAAAAAGAAAAGCTTCCGAGCAGCCACCTAAGATACAACTCTTGGTCTCTACTCATGTGGAGAAAAGAGAAGGAAGCCGTAGACTCAAAGCAGAAACTGGTCTGCAGGACTAATACACTAATATACTATAGAGGTATGCAGATAGAATGGGAGAAAAATATGGAATAGAATAGAATGTCAAATTCCTAACCCCGCCCCCCCCGAAAAAAAAAAAAAACCAGACCTACTGGACTGATTGAGACTAGAGGACTCCCCGAGACTATTGCCCTGAGGTACTCTTCAAACCTTGAACCAAAACTAACCCCTGAGGTCACCTTGTAGCTAAATAACACACTGGCTCACAAAATAATAATCACCTGTCAGTACTGTGCTCCTTTAAAAATCATCTATATGAGACCAAATGGTCAACAATTATTTTAAAACAAAAATGAGAATATAAAGGGGCAGAGATGCCAGATTAATAGAAACAGAACAACCAGAAGGGAAGTAAAGAGAACATTCACACATTGTAAAGAATGCAACCAATGTCACTGAACAATGTGTAGAAATTGTTGAATGGGAACATAAACTTCTGTGTAAACCTTCACTGAAAACACAATAAAATATTATTAAAAAAAAAAAAGGTTAAAAGATTACTACATTGGAAACTTTATGAGGCAGTTCTACTCTGTCCTGTAGGGTCATTATGAGTCAGAATTGACTTGATGGCAGTGGGAGTATACACTGAAAGGATCCCTGGTGGTACAATGGTTAAGCTCTTGGCTATTAACCAAAAGGTTGGCAGTTCAAACCCACATAGCTGTTCCACAGGAGAAAGACCTGGTGATCTGCTCACGAAAGATTACAGCCTCGAAGACCCTATGGGTCACGTTCATTGCAGCATTATTCACAGTAGCAAAAAGATGAAAACAACCTAAGTGCCCATCAATGGATGAATGTGGTACATTTATAGCTATAAAGAATAATGATTTCTCAAAACATAACATGGATAAATCTGGAGGAAATAATGCTGAGTGAAATAAGTCAATAACAAAAACACAAATATTGTATGATCTCACTTTTATAAAAAGACAAGAATAGGTATACATACAGAAATCAGTGTTCATTGGTTGTTACCAGGGATTGGAGGGGGAGGGAGGAGGAATCGCTCTCCAGATAGTAGACGCTTGTTATTTTTGGTGATGGGAAAGGCAATACTGAATGTTTGAGTGATGTGTGCACAACTGAACCAAGGTAAATGATGACACTAAGAAATACTCAAGAATAAGGGACATTTTTCGTAAGTGCTATAGTGTATACATTTTTTGCAACAATAGCAAAAACAACCAAAAAATATGTGGGCAGTTACATAGGTAGATATGTATGCATATATGTGTATAGGAAGGTATATGTGTGTATATACATGTGCATATATACATCTGTAGGCATGTATATATACATACATACATGTATGTGTGTGCTGCATATATATTCATATATATAATAAAGCACATATAGGGTGCAGTTACGGGTACTTCCGAGACATAACCAAACACCTTGTGGATTGGTTTACTGGGTTTGAAGGCTTAGGACCATAGTCCCGTGGGACAATTTGGTCAATTGGCATAACATAGTTCATAAAGTTTATGTTCTACATCCGAGTTTGGTGAGTAGCGTCTGTGGTCTTAAAAACTTGCTGCTGGCCATCTAAGATACTATTGGTCTCTATTCAGCTGGAGCAAAAGAGAAAGAAGAAAACCAAAGACTCAAAGAAGAAACTGGTCTACAAGACTGATAGTCTACACAAACCACGGCCTCATCTACCCTGAGACCCGAAGAACTAGATGGTGCCTGGCTACCACTACCAACTTGTCTAATGAGGGCCGCAATAGATGGACCCTGACAGAATGGGAGAAAAATATGGAACAGAACCTCAAATTCCTAACCCCCTCTCCCACCAAAAAACCCAGACCTACTGCGCTGGTTGAGACTGGAGGACTCCCCAAGGCTATTGCCCTGAGATACTCTTCAAACGTTGAACAACAACAACAAAGAAAGAAAGAAAAACAACAACAGCAGAGAAACTCCAGAACTCTGTGGGGCAGTTCTACTCTGTCACATGGCATCACTATGAGTCGAAGTCTGCTCCGGCACCCGACAACAACAACACACATTGGATGGATTGTAGAGGGTTTAAATGTGCAAAGGAAGCCCTAGGATTAAACACTGAGGGTTTGCAAAGGAGTCCAGGCTTTACAAGATTGGCTCCCCAAGTAAAACTTTTAAGTTATTTAAAGAAAAGAAGTCAAGATTACCAAGATTACTGTAGTGTCTTCTTGGTGGGAAAACAGCAGTTTTTTCACTTTATTATCATATATTCACAGGTGAGCCTGTGTATATCTGGAAACATCAGGACTTCAGAAGTCAAGAATAGTTTTCTGTTGTTGGTACTTTTTTAGGAGTCAGTGACCTACAGGCAATGGCTCAGGTCTCATTTATTTTGAGATCTAGAGCTAGACAGGATAATTCTGGTTTTATTTCTTGTTTTGTTATTGTTTACCTCAGGTGCAGAGTGCTTTCTTTCTGGCTGTGGGGCACAGTTTGCACAGTTACTCATAAAAGAGGATCAGCACGGTGTGGTTTTGCTTTCACAGACCCAAAGCTACCCATTTGATCACATAAGTTTGCTTAACAGTTTTATGATTCACATCATTAATTTGATGTCTTATTTGGCTGGCTTTACTAACATAGGTGCAACAAGGGATGTTGATTCATGCGCGCATACCTTTTTTTGTATGGTTAGTAAAACTAGAGCCATATGATACTAAAGCTTGGAGGTTGACTTCTCTCTGAAGGCTTTATAAAGCCTTTAGGACTCAATTTTTATTCCTTTTATGTGCCAGAAGTGTTTTTATTGCCCTTACTAGCTTCGCTACTGAGATCAGGAACCGAGCACTGTCCAATTCTCCTCTCCCAAAGTTTGGCCTGCAGTATCTCTAACTGTATGGGTTTCCTACAGTTTGTCCCTGCTTCTGGCCTGCTTGGACAACATTCTTTACCACCTGTGAGGCTAGGACTTCATAAGCCACAAGCAGCTATCAGACCTGTGTTTGGTAGAAAATTTATAGGCATCGTTTTCACACGCGGTGTTCCTTAATTGTAGGCTTGTTATACACAATTAAATGAGATTTGTCTTTCCATATGACACTTCTGGCATGGACGTGGTTATAAATTTGATTTTTCCAATTATATTCTGGAAGAAAGAAGGACTTATTAAACCTATGTAAAGAACAGAATCTTGGAAAAATAAAGCATTTTGCATAATATTTCATCATTGTTTATCATTATTTTGAGTTGTTTTGTGGAAAACGCCAATATGTATCATTAGTTTTTATAGAATCACTATCTTAAGTTTTTCTGATTGTTAGCTTATAATTTTAGTAAGACTGCATAGAATTTTTTTCTGAATTCCGAGAGGTCGGTAGAAATAAGATACTTTTTGAAGAGTATTTTATTCCAGTTGAACATATGTATAGACTATTAAAGTGGCGTTTAGGAATAGAACAAGAAGAAAGAAAAGGGATTTTCTCATGTACTCATTAAAAATACACCATTAATAACCAGAACTGAGTCAGTTTCATTCTCTTCTCGGTAATTAATTTTGTTTTGCTGTTCTTAAGTTAGTTACCAACCTACTTTCATGAACTTACCTATTTCTGGGCTAAAAGAGTCCTGAACTTATTGGCATAGGCCCTTGGTGGATACTGACAGATAGGGTCTGTTCATGATGGCAGTGTCAGCTTACACTGAGAAGCCTGTACCATTAGTCTATTCTTGTAATGTTACCAGTTAAGAAAACATGGAACTTACTGAGGCTCTTTTGATGTTTTTCCAGAAGATTCAATTTCTGATCTGTAGGAACCTTTCAGCAGGTTTGAGGGAAAAGCAGAAAACACTTGTCAGTGATAAGATTGAATGGCACTGCCTGATTTATTACAACAAACAACAATATCAGAAAGACCTATGAGGTATGGCTATTATCAGAAAAACAGGAAAAAACAATTGTTGGTGAGGATATAGCGAAATTGGAACCATTGTGCACTGCTGGTGGGAACATAAAATGGTGTGTTATGTTGTTGTTAGGTGCCATCGAGTTGGTTCCGAATCATAGCGACCTTATGTACAACAGAACGAAACACTGCCTGGTTCTGTGCCATCCTCACAATCGCTGCTATATTTGAGCCCATTGTTGCAGCCACTGTGTCAGTCCATCGCTTTGAGGGCTTTCCTCTTTCTCACTGACTCTCTGCTTTACTAAGTAAGCATGATGTCCTTCTCCAGGGACTGGTCCCTCCTGATAACATGTGCAAAGTACATGAGACAAAGTCTCGCCATCTTTGCTTCTAAGGAGCATTCTGACCATACTTCTTCCAAGATGGGTTTGTTCATTCTTCGGGCAGTCCATGGTATATTCAGTATTCTTCACCAACACCACAATTCAAAGGCATCAGTTCTTCTTCAGTCTTCCTTATTCATTGTCCAGCTTTGCATATGAGGTGATTGAAAATACCATGGATTGGGTCAGGCACACCTTAGTCCTCAGAGTGACATCTTTGCTTTTGAACTCTTTAAAGAGGTCTTTTGCAGCAGATTTACCCAGTGCAATGTGTTGTTTGATTTCTTGACTGCTGCTTCCATGGGCGTTGATTGTAGATCCAAGTAAAATGAAATCCTTGACAACTTCAATCTTTTCCCTGTTTTTCATAATGTTCGTTATTGGTCCAGTTGTGAGGATTTTTGTTTTCTTTATGTTGAGGTGTAATCCATACTGAAGGCTGTAGTCTTTGATCTTCATCAGTAAGTACTTCAAATCCTCTTTACTTTCAGCAAGCAAGGTTGTGTCACCTGCATAACACAGGTTGTTAATGAGTCTTCCGCCAATCCTGATGCTGCGTTCTTCATATAGTTCAATTTCTTGGATTATTTGCTCAGCATACAGATTGAATAAGTATGGTGAAAGGATACAACCCTGATGCACACGTTTGCTGATTTTAAACCATGCAGTATCCCTTGACCTGGAGACAGAAAAACAAAAGGAAAGAACGTGCTCAGCATTTCTCAAGCTGAAAGAACTGAAGAAGAAATTCAAGCCTTGAGTTGCAATATTGAAGAATTCTGTGGGAAAAATATTAAATGATGCAAGAAGCATCAAAAGAAGATGGAAGGAATATACAGTCACTGTACCAAAAAGAAATGGTTGATGTTCAGCTATATCAGGAGGTAGTGTATTATCAAGAACCAGTGGTACTGAGGGAAGAGGTCCAAGCTGCACAGAAGGCATTGGTGATGCAGCACTGGAAGCACTCACTCATCTATGCCAAGAAATTTGGAAGACAGCTACCTGGCCAGCTGACTGGCAGAGATCCATATTCCTGCCCATTCCAAAGAAAGGTGATCCAACCAAATACGGAAATTATTAAACAATATCATTAATATCACATGCAAGTAAAATTTTGCTGAAGATCATTCAAAAGCGGCTGCAGTAATATGTTGACAGGGAACTGCCAGAAATTCAAGCCGGATTCAGAAGAGGTCATGGAACAAGGGATATCATTGCTGATGTCAGATGGATCATGGCTGAAAGCAGAGGATACCAGAGAGATGTTTACCTGTGTTTTATTGACTATGCAAAGGCATTCAACTGTGTGGATCATAACAAATTACGGATAACATTGCGAAGAATGAGAATTCTGAAACACTTAATTGTGCTCATGAGGAACCTATACTTAGACCAAGAGGTAGTCATTTGAACAGAACAAGGGGATACTGCGTGGTTTCAAGTTAAGAAAGGTGTATGTCAGGGTTGTGTCCTTTCACCATACTTACGCAATCTGTATGCTGAGCAGATAATCCAAGAAGCTGCACTATATGAAGAAGAACACAGCATCAGGATTGGAGGAAGATTCATTAACAACCTGCGATACGCAGATGACACAACCTTGCTTGCTGAAAGTGAAGAGGACTTGAAGCACTTAGTGATGGAGATTAAAGACCACTGCCTTCAGCCTGTACCTCAACATAAAGAAAACAAAACTCCTCACAACTGGACCAGTAAGCAACATCATGATAAATGGAGAAAAGATTGAAGTTGTACAGGATTTCATTTTACTTGGATCCACAATCAACGCCCATGGAAGCAGCGGTCAAGAAATCAACATATTGCATTGGCAGATCTGCTGCAAAAGACCTCTTTAAAGTGTTAAAAAGCAAAGGTGTCACTTTAAGGACTAAGGTGCGCCTGACCCAAGCCGTGGTGTTTTCAGTTGCCTCATAAGCATGTGAAAGCTGGATAGTGAATAATTAAGGCTGAAGAAGAATTGATGCCTTTGAATTACGGTGTTGGCGAAGACTGTTGAATGTAGCATGGACTGCCAGTAGAACGAACTAGTCTGTCTTGGAGGAAATACAGGTAGAGTGCTCCTTGGAAGCGAGGATGGCGAGACTTAGTCTCAAGTAATTTAGGCATGTGATAAGGAGGGACCAGTCCCTGGAGAAGGACATCATGTTTGGTAAAGTAGAGGGTCAGTGAAAAGGAGGAAGACCCTCAAGAGATGGATTGACACAGTGGCTGCAACAGTGGGCTCAAGCATAATAACGATTGTGAGGATGGTGCAGGACCAGGCAATGTTTCATTCTGTTGTACATAGATAGGGTCACTGTGAGTCAGAACTGATTCGACAGCACCTAACAACAACAACCTAATAGTATCTCCTTGTTCTGTTTGAATAACTTCGTCTTGGTATAGTCCTGTGGAAAACAGTTTGGCAGTTCCTCCAAAAAGGTCAACAGAGTTACCATTGTTGTTGTTGTTATGTGCCGTCGGGTGTATTCCGACTCATAGAATTACCATATAACCTAGCAATCCCACTTCTAGGTATATACACTACAGACTTAAAAGCAGAGACTCAAACAGGCACTTGTATACCAGTGTTCATTGTATCATTATTTACAATAGCCAAAAGGCAAAAACAACCCAAGGGTCTGTCAACAGATGAGTAGATAAATAAAATGTGGTATACCCCTACAATGGAACATTATTCAGCTGTAAAGAGAAATGAATTCTTATACAGGCTGTGACATGGATGAACCTTGAAAACATTATGCTGAGTCAAGTAAGTCAGATACAAAAGGACAAATATTATATGATCCCACTTATATGAAATATCTAGAATAGGCAAATGCATAGAGACAAAGGTTTATTAGTGGCTGCCAGGGGCTTGAGGAAGTGAGGAATGGGTACTGAGTTTCTGTTTAGGGGTGCTGAAATAGTTTTGGAAATAGATAGTGGTGATAGGTGCACAACGTCGTGAATGTAATTATTGAATTGTACACGTAAGAACGGTTAAAATGGCAAACTTCTTGTTTTATATATATTGCCACAATAAAATTAAAAAAGCAATTGTTGGGAGTTATTGTGCCAGTCTTTGTACATGAACATGAATATGTTTCTACCCAGTCGTAAGAACGGTTAAAATGGCAAACTTCTTGTTTTATATATATTGCCACAATAAAATTAAAAAAGCAATTGTTGGGAGTTATTGTGCCAGTCTTTGTACATGAACATGAATATGTTTCTACCCAGTCTGAAGGACACTCAATTTAAAACATCTTCATATTAATAACATTTTACTTATATATAATTAACCTAGGGAGGTTATTAAAAAATAAACATGTATACTGTTTTGTAACATATCCCTTTTGTATGCCACCTCTTTCATTATTGTGGGCTGTGGTAAACAGTGTGGAAATAAATAAAATGCAAAGATTTTCAGACATATCCAATTATTTCTAATAACTCTCCTTTTATAAGGAGAGGGAACAAATCTTCAATATCCAACATGGAAAACCCCAAAGATTAGGTTTTAAAGGATGAATTATTTTGAATGTAGGGCCTAAATTGGGAAAGGCAATACCAGAAGGTTTGTCAGAGGAAATAAGGTAGGAGCGTAAGTCATAGGTGCCTAAAGGCAAGAAATGATCAGTCTCAGACAAGAGAGAGAGAACCGCAGCAGCAAGTAACTATAATTATTAGAAATTCTGGCCTTTTCAGAAGTGGACTTTTGTTAAAATTGATTAAAAGATGGATAGCAAAAGCACACAGAGTTAACAGCTATTGAGTGAAGAAAAGGCACAGAACGATTTTTACTGTTTCTTGTTAAGAGCAAACTGTTACTCAAAGATCAATTTGTCATTTTCACAGAAAGAAAATAAAATTCTAGTTTTACTCTTCTTGTGCACAACCCGTGTAATATTTTTCTGTGAGGATTCAAAAGCCTTTTTTCTGTCTATGAGGTCCACAGACCAGACCAAGTCTGGTCATGCCCATTTGTTTACTTACAATCTGTGGGGGCTTTTGCTCTACAAGGACAGAATTGAGTAGTTGGATTGAGGCCCTCTGGCCCACAAAGCTGAAAGTATTTTCTGTCTGGCCATTTACGTAAAAAGTTTGCTGAACCTTGAATTCTATCTTATAAATAAAATCCATTAAAATTAAGCCAATTTTGTTAAACATTGTAACACTTTTTATTCTTCAAGCTCATTATTTCTAGGTATAAACTAAGGAAAATACAATTCATTTCTCCTCAGACCTTCTACAGTTTATTGTACACTCTCAAAGTTTGTTTTTCACTATTCTTTCACATTTTTGCATAATCAAATTTTAGGACAAAATTAATCTCCTTTTTTCCTATTTAGTCAACAGGCAGATCACATCTTTTTTTTTTTTTTTTGGAAAACATTTATATTTCCTTGCAATGATTCCACCTAGTGTAGTCTCAATCTCTTATATTAGTTTTAGACGTTAACCAAATTAACTGACTTCTCCCCCAAGTACAGAGACTTCTGGGAAGAAGGAAGCTGAGAACAGTTGATCAACACAAATGCCTTTGCCAACCAGCAGAATTCCAATTTAGGCTGCTGTGATTCATACGTACACATGTTACACATTCATCCATGGTCACCCACATCCCTTTCACCCTTCTGAAAGTAGAAAAAATAAACATGTATGCTAATATGCCCCAAAGGTGTCTGCACAGCCTTTCCATCTATTACCCGATAGCCTCTTTAATGTATAAAAAGAAGAGGTAAGAATATCTATCTATATCATCTACGCTTGGTGTTTTTGTATTCTTTTTATTTCTATGAATTTTAATTTCTAAAAGATTGTTCAGGTAACCAGACATTTTTCAATTTAATATTAGTCGAAGTTCTCAAGGTTAAATAAGAATTTTGGAAATTATGTTTAAACTGACACAGTACAGATAAACACAGTTTCTGTTGATATTATGAGTTTATCAGAGATGATAATTTTTATACAAATTCATAAGAATCCTTTTTAGTTTGTATTTATTTTTATTCTTTAGATGAAGGTTTATAGAACAAACTACTAGTTTCTCATTGAACAGTTAGTACACATATTGTCTTATGATATTGGTTAACAACCCCATGACATGTCAACACTCTCCCTTCTCGACCTTGGGTTCCCTATTACCAGCTTTCCTGTCCCCTCTTGCCATCTAGTCCTTGTTGCTGGGCTGTTGTGCTCCTTTAGGCTTATTTTGTTTTATTGGCCTCTCTAATCTTTGGATGAAGGGTGAACCTAAGGAGTGACTTCATTACTGAGCTAAAAGGGTATCCGGGGGCCATACTCTCGGGGTTTCTCCAGTCTCTTCAGACCAGTAAGTCTGGTCTTTTTTTGTGAGTTAGAATATTGTTCTACATTTTTCCCCACCTCTGACCAGAACCCTCTATTGTGATCCCTGTCAGAGCAGTCGATGGTGGTAGCCAGACACCATCTAGTTGTACTGCACTCAGTCTGGTGGAGGCTGTGGTAGATGTGATCCATTAGTCTTTGGACTAATCTTTCCCTTGTATCTTTAGTATTCTTCATTCTCCCTTGCTCCCAAAGGGATGAGACCAGTGGAATATCTTAGATGGCTGCTCACAGGCTTTTAAGACCCCAGATGCTACTCACTAAAGTAGAATGTAGAACATTTTCTTTATAAACTATGTTATGCCAATTGAGCTAGATATTCCCCAAGACCATGGTCCCCACAGCCCTCAGCCCAGCAATTCGGTCCCTCAAGGAGTTTGGATGTGGCTATGGAGCTTCCATGACCTTGCCTTGGACAAGTTCTGCTGGCTTACCCAGTATTCTGTACTCTTACCCTTCACTAAAGTTACCACTTGTCTATTGTCTATTTAGTGTTTTTCCATCCCCACCTCTCCCCTCCCTCGTAACCATTGAAGATTGTTTCTTTTTGTGTGTAAACCTTTTCATGAGTTTTTACAGTAGTGGTCTCATACAATATTTGTCTTTTCGTGATTGACTTATTTCACTTAGCGTAATGCCCTCCAGATTCATCTGTGTTATTCGCATATTCATCATTGTTCTTTATCGTTGCGTAATACTCCATTGTGTGTATGTACCATAGTTTGTTTATCCATTCATCTGTTGATGGGCGTATAGATTGTTTCCATCTTTTTGCTATTGTGAACAATGCTGCAGTGAATATGGGGGTGCATATGTCTATTCGTGTGATGGCTCTTATTTCTCTAGGATATATTCCTAGGAGTGGGATTGCTGGATCACATGGTATTTCTATTTCTAGCTTTCTAAGGAAGTACCATATCATTTTCCAAAATGGTTGTATCATTTTGCATTCCCACCAGCAGTGCATAAGAGTTCCAATCTCCCCGCAGCCTCCCCAACATTTGTTATTTCCAGTATTTTTGATTCGTGTCAGTAATGCCAGGGTGAGATGGGATCTCATTGTGGTTTTGGTTTGTGTAGGGATTAATCCTTTTTAATAAAGACATTGATTATTTTAATTTAACTTGGAATTTGTGATTTTAATTTTAATAATTTTGATCTTTTTGTGGAAATGATGATCTACTTGACCCATAAAATTAGTTTAGGAAATTTAGGTAGTTAAAATTAGTTAGATTTTTCATAGGAAAATAAAACCATGTTTTTTTGTTTTTGTTTTTAAATAAAATAGAATGTTAACATTATTTTTCATGCCGTGATAAAACTGGGGATAAGTTTAATTTTTTAGGTATTCATCTTGAGTAGAAATATTGTCTGAACTCCATTTTACATTTATACATAGAGAAAAAAAAATTATGTTTAGAAGTACTAAAGTTCTCTTAAAATTATTTTTTCCATACCGTAACGTATTCCTTTGCTTCTTATCTTGGAACTTAGCAACCAAGGGAATTAATGTAATTTAAAGGTAATCCCCCTGCCCTTTTTTCCGTCTGAGATACTACTTTCTGAGGTTTTCTTATTAAAGCATTAGAAATTCAAATAGCTTTTTATTTTCTGGCAATTCTTGATTTATTTTAAAAATATGTAAGTGCTTATTAGTCTTTACAAGCCAATCATAACCGGAGTTTTATTAAATTTTAGAGAATTTATCATCTAATTTAGTGATATCCACTGGAAGTAGACAAGCTATACCAATATATTTGCTTAGAAAATATTTTACACTCACACAATTGAAAGCTTTTCAACTCTTGGACAAGCTGGAGTTTTTAGGTGGATTTCTTTTTATTGTATGCTATTTTCTGTGGTGCTTGTTTAGTCAGATAGTGAGTGAAGCTAAGGACTCAACTCTGAGGTTTACTTTTCTTTATATCTTGACTTGGTTCATTTGGGTATTTCTTTGTACTTTTCTATTTTCTTTTGAGAGTGGAGAGAACAAGTAATGTGCTCATAACCTCTTTGTTTCTCTCTGGAGGTCATGAAGCCCCAGACACACCAGCAGTGATCCTGCTCATTGCAGTCCACATCCAGGTACATCCATACAGTTGTGATAAAAAAAATTGTTATACAAACTACACAAAGTTCTTTCAGAGGTCAGAGCTATCTGTTTTCTACCCCACACAAAACCAGTTTAATTAATTTAAGTCTTTGCATTCATTTTCTTCCCTTTGACAGCAGGTATGTCTGTTTGAATTATATATCCTATAACCAGGTGATGTGAAGTGACTCTGACTCATGGCAACCCATGTGTGTTCCAGTGGAACTGTGCTCCGTAGGGTTTTTTTTTCTTTTTTTATGATCATTTTTTTTCTTTTTGTTTTATTCTTAAAAAAGAAAATTATTTATTTTGTTGTTGTTGAGAATATACACACTAAAACATATACCAATTCAACAGTTGCTACATGTACAATTTAGTGACATTGATTATATTCTTGGAGTTATGCAACCATTCTCACCCTCCTTTTCTGAGTTGTTTTTCTCCCCCATTAACATAAACTCATTGCCCCCTTAGGTTCCTATCTAATCTTTCGAGTTGCTGTTGTCAATTTGATCCCATATACATAGCTCTTAAAAGAGCATAATGCTCAAGGCAGACATTTTTTACTAGTTAATCTAAACTGTTGTTTGGTTTTAAGAAGACTTCAGGGGTATTCTTGGTTTAAGGTTTAAAGATTATCTCAGGGCAGTAATTTCAGGGGTCATCCAGCCTCCAGGGGTCCAGAAAGTCTGGAGTCCATGAGAATTTGAAATTCTGTTCTGCATTTCCCCCTTTTGATCAGGATTCTTCTGTAGAATCTTTGATCAAAATATTCCGTAAGCTCCATGGGGTTTTCAATGGCTGATTTTTAAGAAGTAAATTGCCAGGCCTTTCTTCCAAGGCATCCCTTGGTGAATTCAAACCTCCAAACTTTCAGTTACCAGATGAGCATGTTAACTGTTTGCCTCACCCAGGGACTCCATGTATCATATAGGATGCAAAAATTAAAGATTTTTATGATTAATTAATCTAAATTTTTTAGAGAGAGGGAAAGGAGATAGTATGGTATTACCAACCATAGATACAAAAAGAACAACAATTATTCATAGACCATTTAAAAAGGCTAATGACCCTCCTTTTGTGAAGCAAGGAAAAGGCTTTTTTTCATTAGCATTCACATAGACACACACAGAACTAGCAGCATCCATTTTACAACTTCAGCATGGGTCAGCAGACTCCGTGGTTGGTGGCAGCTGGGTAACAGGTAGATCAGGTATACCTAATGGATCACAAAGTCACACTAGCTGACTCTTCCTTGGTTCACAGGATGCTCTTCATTGCAGTGGGAACAGTTTTTTTTTTCTTAAGTCATTTTGTGGTGTACAGACAAGACAAACCACCAGAGATAGCTAAGAGATGTCAGAATCCTCAAGACAACCAGACAGACAATCAAAAAGGACAAACATGAAGAGATCATCAGATTTCCTGTCACTTTTCTTGAATGGAGACTAGATTCTCTGTCATCTGCCACCAACAGAGACCAGATTGTGGTGACCAGATTGTTCATCCGTATAATCAAAACCAGGCTTCCAATGAAAGTCAGAATAAATGGCGGCCATGAATAAGCCCAGTACAGACTCAGCCGGAAACAAAACATCAAAAAAGAAACAGAAACAGAATCAATGAGACCACAAGCAGTATTGCAGCATGAGATTCACCCCAGAAGCAGAAGATCTGCCTTAACACAAGGACCCACGTGTGGTGCACAAAAGAGGCAGTACAGTTTAGTCAGCTCTGGTGAATGCAGCCCCCAGGGCATTTCAGTGAAATCTCCATAGTTCTGGTATATTGTTTTTTCTTCTAATGGTATTTTTAATTTCCCACCCATTATCCATGGCCGTACTTTTAAAACCGACTAGAATTCCAGAACACTTAACTGTACTTGTGTGGAACCTGTACATAGATCAAGAGGCAGTAGTTCGAACATAAGATGGGGATACTACCTGGTTCAGAATTGGAAAAAGTGTGCATCAGGGTCGTATTCTTTCACCTTATTTAGTCTGTATGCTGAGCAAATAATCTCAGAAACTGGACTATATGAAGAAGAACATGTCATCGGGATTAGAGGAAGAATCATTAACAACCTGTGATACCCAGATGACAGCCTTGCTTACTGAAAATGGCAACTTGAAACACTTACTAATGAAGGTAAAAACTGTAGCCTTCAGTATGGATTACACCTGAACCTGAAGAAAACAAAAATCCTCACAACTGGGACCATAAACAAAATCATGATAAATGGTTAAGAAGTTGAGGTTGTCAAGGATTGCATTCTACTTGAATCAACAATCAATGCCCATTGAAGCAGCAGTCAAGAAATCAAATCATGTATTATGTTGGGCAAATCTGCTGCAAATGACCTCTTTAAAATCTTAAAAAGCAAAGATGTCACTTTGAGGACTAAGGTATGCTTGACCCAAGATATGGTGTTTTCAGTTGCCTCATACATGTGAAAGCTGGACAATGAAAAAGGAAGATCAGAGAAGAATTGATACATTTGAGTTGTAGTTGTGGTGAAGAATATTGAGTATACCATGGACTGCCAGGAGAATGAACAAATCAGTCTTGGAGGAAGTACAGCCAGAATGCTTCTTAGAAGCAAGGATGGCGAGACTTTGTCTTGCTTACTTTGAGCATGTCATCAGGAAGGACCAATTGCTGGACAAGGACATCATGCTTGGTAGGGGGTCAGCAGAAAAAGGGAGTCCCTCAACAAGATAGACCAACAGTGGGCTTCAACGATGGGCTCAAACATAGCAAGGATTGTGAGGATGGGCCAGGACTCGGCAATGTTATGAGTTGGAGCCATAAGGGACAGTTTTCAACTCACTTCTTCAGGAACATTCCCCAGAACTTTGGTTTCCAACCTGGATATGGGATGAAGAATTATTGTAATCAAGACTCTCATATATTGGCTGTGAGCTAAATAAATAATAGGCCTTAAACATAAATTAATAAGTATCTTATAAGTATTTTATGCTGCTGTGATGAATAAAATAGAAATTAATTTAGAAACTTACTGAGTTCCTAGTCCCTTTTTTGGTCATTAGCAGCACCTTATTTGCATAATGCCACCCAATCATTAGGTGGGAGTTACAAGGGCATGGCAAGAAAGGCCATATAAAAGCAATCCATCGCACCACAAAGTCCCAACCTCTGTTTGGAAATAAGGTCTTTGAAGATGTTATTAGTTGGTTTAGCATGAGGTCATACTGGAGTAGAGTGGGTCCTAATTCTATATTACTGGTGTCCTTTTAAAAGAGAAGATACAAGGAGACGTACAGACAGAGGAAGAATGCCATGTGATGCTGCAGCTGTAACCTAAGCAACGCCTGGAGCTACCAAAAGCTAGTAAAGAGGCATGGAACAGATTCTCCCTTGGAGCCTCAGAAGGAATCAACATGGCTCACATGCTGATTTTGGACTCTCAACCTCCAGA
The DNA here is from genome assembly GCF_000243295.1 of Trichechus manatus latirostris. Taxonomy (NCBI): domain Eukaryota; kingdom Metazoa; phylum Chordata; class Mammalia; order Sirenia; family Trichechidae; genus Trichechus; species Trichechus manatus. Next base: position 10,629,114 of record NW_004443986.1, read on the forward strand.
ACTGTGAGACAATAAATTTCTGTTATACAAAGCCACGCACTTTGTGTATTCTCTTACAGCAGCTCTAGGAAACCAATACAAGCTATAGACTGCAAGTATGGTCTCTGGAGTTTTAACTATCTGGGCTCAATCCTGATAGGGTGTGAGGATGCTGTGATTAGGCATGGGGTGGGATTTGCCTTTCTTTAAAAGACCTGCTATGAAAGGGCTCTCCCTCCACACAGGAAATACAGTGGTGGTTGTTAGGTGCCATGGAATTGATTCTGACTCATAGTGACCCCATGTGACAGAGAAGAACTGCCCCCTAGGGTTTTATTGGCTATAATCTTTAAGGAAGCAGATTGCCAGTGGTTTGAAACTCCTAACTTAAGAAAGGGGAATAGAAAACGAAGAGTAGGAAAAAATCCTCAGAAAACGACAGCTTGAGAACATGGAGTGAAATTAATTGTGTTGAATAAATAATGAGAGCATAGACTATTAACTTATAAAGACCTATGCTAATGTTCATGTGAAGGAAATTAAAATACCCAGGGGATATTTGCAAACAGCAGTGCTTCCAAACAGTCTTGTTTTCCTAATTCATTTTTATAGCCCTTTTAGGGAATTCTGTATTTATGTCTATAATTCACTCTTGGAGACTGAAAGGTCTTAGTTTCTATTGCATCATTCTAACTTACTCGGTAGCTTAGACTTGTCCTATTCTCACGAGCTCTTTTCCAAGTCAAATCCCCCCTCTTGAAGGATTGCTTGTGTTCTCAACATGTTTTCCCTTCTGAGTTTTATACTTTCTCTCTAATGCCTTCTATAGGTCAGTAGTGTTTCGTACATTATCCCAGTTGGAGATGAATCCAAGTGTACACTTAACTGCTTTGATCTAAGGGAAGGAAGGAATTTTCTGGAAATCTTAACTCTCTGTGTGCAACCAGTGTAGGGAAATGGCCTTTACATTTGGAAAGTTTTGAGAATCTAGAGAAAGTATATTTGAATTGAGAACAATTGGTTCAAATTAAACTGAGAAATAGTATGCAAACATTTAAATGTATGCAGTATTAGAGCTAATGAAGCAGTTGATTGTTATGCAATATCTCTTTTTAATTGTCTGTTACAAACTTTAATTTTTCTAACAGTTTTAGATTGTGTTTAGCTTTCTTTAAGTATATAAATTATAGGCATTTAAATTTGAACCACATGATTTTATAGACCTAATTTGTCTCCCATATTGTTATATTAGTAGGACATTTTCATCCAATACATAATTTAATCTAAACAGAAGTCTGTAAGCAAAGAAAAATGGGCCTGTATTATTTGATATTTAAAAAATTGAACTGAAAAAGTTACCTTTCAGTTTCTTTTTTTTGTTTGTTTGGGGAATGGTGGGAGGTCCAGACGGGAGATGGGGAGGAGGGTTGTTTTATTTTTGCTGTTAACTTTTTACTTTGAAATAATTATAGATTCACAAAAAAGTGCAAAGAAAAATTCTAGGAGGCCCTGTGTACCCTTTACCTAGCTTTCTGCAATGTTAACATTCTTCATTAACTGTAGAACAATATCAATATCAGGAAATTGATATTTTTACAATCTGTAGAGCTTATTCGTATTTTGCCACTTATACATGCACTTATTTGTGTGTGTGTGTATCTGTGCAGTTTTATCACATGTGTAGCTCTGTACTAACCACCCCTGCAGTCAAGATGCTTGTGTGTGCCATCATTACAAGACTCCCTGTGATACCTCTTTGTAGCCACCCTCCCCATCCCTTCCAAGTCCCTAACCTCTGGCAACCACTAATCTGTTCTCTAACTCTATAATTATGTTACTTCATGAATGTTATATAACTGTAATCATGCAGTATCTATGTCTTTAAGATTAGCTTTTTTTTCACTCAGAATAATTTCCTTCAGGTTCATCCAAGTTGTTGCTTTGTTTCTTTTTATTGGTAAGTAGTATTTCATGGTATGTATGTACCACAGTTTGTTTAAACATTCACTCAATGAAGAACGTTTGGGTAGTTTCCAGCTTTTGGATATGACAAATAAAGCTGCCATGAACATGTGTATACAAGTTTCTGTATGGAAATAAATTTTTATTTCACTGGGGTATATACCCAAATGTGTAATTTCTGGGTCATATGGTAAGTCCATTTTTAGTTTTGAAAAGAATTGCTCATCTGTTTTCCAGGGTGGCTGTTTGAGTGATCCTGATATCATTTGGTGCTATCATTATTTTTGTATTTTAGCCATTCTGGTAGGTGTGTAGTGAGACCTCATTGAGGTTTTAATTTACATTTTTCTAATGGCTAATGCTGTTGAACATCTTTTCATGTGCTTATTTGCTGTCAGTATATCCTATTTAATGAAATACTTGCGCATATCTTTTGGCCATTTTCTAATTGGGTTGTTTGTTATTTTTTACTGTTGAGTTTTGAGAGTACTTTATATATTATAGATGCAATTCCTTTGTCAGATATGCAAATTACAAATATTATATCCAGTCTGTAACTTGTCTTTTTATTTTCTTAACAGGGTCTTTTGCATGTAAATGTTTTAAATTTTGATGAGATACAATTTATTAATTTTCCTTTTATGGATCATTGGTTTTTTTTTCAATGGAACAATTATAGAGTAACAACTTGAAGGAACTTTATAGTGTTTTGTGATTTTTAAAAGTTATTTTAAAACTTCTTTTGGAAATAGTTATTAATTCACAGGTAGTTGCAGAATTAGCATAGAGAGGTCCCATGTACCTTCACCCAGTTTCCTCTTAATAGCTATATCTCACATCACTTTATTACAATATCATAATCAGGAAACTGACATTGGCACAGTTTGTGTGTATAGTTCTATGTCAGTAAATCACATGTATTAGCACAAATTCTACACAATCAATTTTCCAGAAAATAGAGGAGAAGAACACTTCCCAATTCACTATATAAAGCCAATATGTGAATAGATGTTCAACATCAGTAGCCATCAGGGAAATGCGAACTAAGACCATGAAGAGATATCACTACACACCTGTCAGCACAGCTAAAATTAGAAATAGTGACATGGAAACACTTCCAGAATGGCAGATTAAGAACTTCTGAAAATCCGCTCCACCGTGAAAGCAACAAGAACATGTCAGCGGTTGTCAAAATCAACTGTTTCAGAACTCTGGAAATAATCAAAGACTTGCAACAATCTAAGGAGAGTTTAATCAACAAAATCAGTAGAATATCAGTAAGAACAGTGACATTTTGGGGGTTTTAACTTGGCCTGTTCTCATCCCTCACTCCCAGCCCTGCAGTAGCCATGTAAACCAACACCCTCACTGTTAGCTATGAAAACGAGCAGCCTAGTGGTCACTGGGAGGAAGGGAGTTGGCAAAATGAGTTTGGATCTTCCCAAAAGCCTCATTCCCCAAAGAATTGTCACTATTTTGTCTGTCCAGGAAAACCTCTATTCTCAGGGATTGTCTTTATTTGATCTGACTCACCTCGCTTTGCCCAAACACCTCTTTTGTCCAAAACAATCAGTGGCAGCTCTTTAACATTACAGCTGCCTGAGAAAGCAATATGAGTTGGGGTTAACAGAAACTGACTAAAAAAAATAGAAGGAAAATATGGGGGAATGAGATGTCCATAGTGGGTTGCAAAGCTCCAACATATTTCTGGGAATCTAGAAAACCACATGCATGTACAGGGCTATGTGTATGTCCAGGAAGGACTTGAGAAGGCCCTAAATGGTCACCTCATTTTACTTGGATCCACAGTCAACTCCCATGGAAGCAGCAGTCAAGAAATCAAACAACACCTTGCACTGGACAAATCTGCTGCAAAAGATCTCTTTAAAGTGTTAAAAAGCAAAGATGTCACTTTGAGGACTAAGGTGCACCTGACCCAAGCCATAGTGTTTTCAGTCACCTCATATGCATGCAAAATCTGGGCAATGAATAAGGAAGAACGAAGAATTGATGCCTTTGAATTATGGTGTTGGTGAAGACTATTGAATATACCATGGACTGCCAAAAGAACGAACAAATCTATCTTGGAAGAAGTACAGCCAGAATGCTTCTTAGAAGCAAGGATGAAGATAGTTTGTCTCATATTTTGCACGTTATCAGGTAGGACCAGTCCCTGGAGTAAGGACATCAGGCTTGGTAAAGTAGAGAGTCAGTGAAAAAGAGGAAGACCCTCAACGAGGTGGATCGGCACAGTGGCTGCAACAACGGACTCAAGCATAGCAATGACTTGAGGATAGCACAGGACTGGGCAGTGTTTCGTTCTTTTGTACATAGGGTCGCTATGAGTTGGAACTGACTCAGTGGCACCTAACAAGAACAACAAGCTGACCTTGAGGCTCTGCACAGGCAGAGTTGTAAACTTCCTGCTGGAACACTGAAAACATGCACCAGTGCACACGGAGCCCCTTGACAAAGGCTGGGAGACTTAATGGTTCAAGTCATTTAAGAAAATCTTCCTCCATTCATTCCCAGACCACTAAGCTAACTGAGCAGAGACTTCAGTGACCACACAAAACAATGAATACAGACTTTACAGACAACAGCTACAGCAACAAAAACAACAAACAGCAACAATAACAAACCAGGGTGGGGGTATGGAATCTGGTTTCTAGAGAGGCACATTATATTATTTTAAATGTCCAGGTTTCAACAAAAAATTATAAAACAAACAGGAGAATATGGACCATACACAGGTTTTAAGAGACTCTCTCTATCTGTTATGTATATAATAGACTGGGAAGGAGGGAGGAGCAAGAGGGAAGCAGGAAGAGCAGTTAGAGCTGAATCAGTTCATCAGAGAAAGATGACAGCGACTCAGACTAGAGAATGCTGTGAGCATGGGGAGGCGAGGTTGGATTGTGGGTGTTTGGAGATAGACCTGATAGGATTTACTAATAGATTGGATGTGGGATGTAAGAGACAGAGTCAAGGGTGACTCCAGGTACCTCACTGAGCCATGAGGGAATGGAATTGCCCTTGACATTGGTAGGAGTGGATTTGGAGAGTTTAGGTCAGGACACTTAGGCTTGAGAATCTCATCAGGCATTCAAATGGAGATAGCTTACTTTCTAAATATTGAAGCAGAGAACCAGGAAAGTAAAAAAAAAATCTCTTGTTCAAGATCATATGTGTAAGAAACCACAATAAAAACAAAAAGTAAGAAAAGAAGGAGAAGGCAAACAAAAAACCGTACCCGTGTATCTATATCAATATATGTCTTAAATATCTCACCTCCTTTTTCTTCTCACCCCAGTCTGTTTCCAGACATTTTTCTGAAAGAAAAATGTTTTCCCGGAGCAACTGTGTGCCCTGGGTTTGAAGCGATCTTACTCCATAGGGTCTTTACCCCACCCAGTGATGACAGGGAAGAGGAAAGCTGAATAATTCGAGTGGGTAGTTAGTCAGCTCAGCTGACATTTCATGTCCTCTTGAACATCCTTTGCTTATATTATTTATTCCTCATATTAACTGAGAGGTGGTGGTTCAGAATCATTGTTATCACTTCAGGCTAAAGAAGGGAGGCTCAGAAAAGCTGCTGAGTGATTTGACTGAAACTGCATAGTTATTTAAGTTGTTGTTTTAAGTGAAGATTTATGTCCTGGAGCCTCCCTAGATAGGCATTTCCAGGGCAGCTCTTCTCAGAGCCCAGAGCTCCTCACACTGGCTCCCCAACACACACTCTCTGCAGAGGGCATGTGTGAGCCAGGACAGAGCCCCAGGATCCTGGGCTGTTGACTGGAGAGGGACGGTCTCTACAGATGTTTCTAAACTGTGATCCTTCTGACTAATGTCTTGATGAAAACTTGCAACCGATGGGAACAAAGATCCTTTCATTACTGTGGCATTAACTGAACAAGTGAGTTGCTCACTGGCCCAAGGCCAAGTATAGCTGTCAGGTGCATGAAAGCGGTGAAGAGAGGATAATGCATTTTCTTCTCCAGGGAGAAGAGAAAACATGTTCCCCTCTTTCATCTGTATCAAAGTTATCAACTTAGCAGTTGTCTGAGCTTATAAAACTCTGCTCAAGTTTCAATGAGCATTTATTGCCCTTTTTTGTACACTAATGCATGTTTTAATTTTATTCTATAAAGCTTTAGGTGCCTTTGTTCAGTACTTTGTATATATGAATTTTCTGCCCTAAATGCATTATAAAATGTTTGTATGATATGAGCGGGAAATTACAATCATACTTAGGTTTAATCGTAACAGTAGTGTAGATTTGGTGTTGGTGAATGAATTGTTTTACCAGCCAATGAGAACTGAGACCCTGAAACCGTCCTGGCAAATATCATAAAGACTGAGACTTGGCTTCACAGGTGTGGTAAAATCCTAAGGACAGGGAATAGAAGGAACCACATGAGGCAGAGAGAATGGAGAGGAGAAAGGGCATTTTAAAGACTTTTCTATTTAAAGCGTTAGAGAACCACAGAGCACCTTGTTGACTCCACCCAACACTGGAAGCAAATAGCAGGCTCTTTTCATTTTCTCTTTGTATATTCAGTGAAGATGAACATCCTGGTGCCGAAGGCCTTGAGGGTTTCAAAAACAGGACCAATTATTGTGTCCTTGCTTATCACCAAGTGGAGTCCTGTGACCTGGTTCTAATACCAGTACCTTTCCATGACGTGGGCTTTGGCTCTTTGCTTTGTTACTGAAGTAAGATGATTAGGAGTTATTGTCGACAGAACTCATGGAGAAATGGACAGACACATGGATAATTTTTTAAATATCTCAGAACAATACAAGCTTCAGTTATGGACATTAATAGTGGTCTACAAGATGGTTACTTGGTTTTCCTGGGTGTAGTGAGAAATGAAGCTTTGTCTCTCTGTGGGCTGAGAACAGAACCAGCTTCTTCTTTAGTTTCACAGATGCAACCCTGCTGGGCCCACAGTCAGGAAGCTTTTCACCCTTTCAGGGAATGCTTAAGGAGATCATTGAAGCAAAAGAGAAAATAAAGGCAAGTAAAACTAAAACTGGAGAAGGGGAATTTTCAGCAAAAATACATATGCAAACAAGGAGTTATTATTACCCATCATTTTATCGTTGACAGATCTTAAGTTCAAGTTGGCCAAGCAGTTTCTTCTCTAGACAGACTAGCCAGATGGTTTTGGGGGCTCAGAGAAGTGAGCATGGAGAACCAGAAAGTTGGGCTACCTCTCCTGTGTGAACCAACCGCACAGCCTTAGCTCACCTGAGCAAACCTGCTCCCTAACCTCCAAGAATAGAGCTCTCCTTGTGTGCTGCAGCAGGAGCCTTCACTTCTCTGAGATGGACTCATGTCATTAATCCTACAAAAAGAATAAGAGGTTGTGGCTGTTAGATTAGGGTTGCTGGATAAAATATTGGACATCCAGTTAAATTTGAATTTCAGGCAAACAATGAATCAGTTTTTAGCATAAGTATTTCCCATGTAATATTCTGGACATACTTATGCTAAAAATTATTCACTGTTTATCTGAAATTCAAATGTAACTGGACATCTTGTATTTTTATTTGCTAAATCTGGCAACTCTGTATTCAACTAATATATTAAAATAACGGTAAGAGATATTTTCTGCTTTGTTGTTGTGTGCTGTTGAGTTGATTCCGACTCATAGCAACCCTATAGGACAGAGTAGAACTGCCCCATGTGGGTTCCTAGGCTGTGATCTTTACAGGAACAGTTCACCAGGTCTTTTCTCCTGAGGAGAGGCTGGTGGGTTCGAACTGCCAACCTTGACGTTAGCAGCTGAGCACTTAACCATTGCGCCTCCAGGACTTCTTATGAAACCAAAACCAAACCCATTGCCATTGAGTTGATTCCGACTTATAGCAACCATATAGGACAGAGTAGAACTGCCTTGTAGAGTTTCCAAAGAGTGGCTGGTGGATTCGAACTGCTGACCTTTTGGTTAGCAGCTGAGCTCTTAACTACTGCACCACCAGGGCTCCTTAGGGATAATAAAATCAAATAGCTATAGATGTTACACACTGATGGGAACACAATTATCTGTCTATGAGAGAAATCAAGTGCTATTTTACCTTTTTATCAGTGAATGAATAGTAAGCGTTGCTAAAAGTAATAATTCATCTCTTGTTTGTTTTTAAATATTTTTACAATCCCTTCCATAAATCCTGGTGTCCTAGTAATCGTTACTTTGGGCTTTTTATAGATAAATATGTATTGGACATGGTTGTACTTCCTTTGAAATAAGCCCGGCTAAGGTGCATTTAAGGAGCCCTGGTGGCACAACAGAAACCCTGGTGGCATAGTGGTTAAGAGCTACGGCTGCTAACTGAGAGGTTGGCAGTTCAAATCCACTAGGCTCTCCTTGGAAACTGTATGGGGCAGTTCTACTCTGTCCTGTAGGGTTGCTATGAGTCGGAATTGACTTGACGGCAATAGGTTTGATTTTTTAGTTTTTGGGTGGCGCAACAGTAAGTGCCTGGCTGCTAAGCAAAAGGTTGGTGGTTCAAACCCACCAACCAGTCCTCAGGAGAGAAGACCTGGCGATCTGCTCCCATAAAGATTGTAGCCAAAAAAAAAAAAAAAAAACCCTTGAGGCAGTTCCACTTTGCCACATGGGGTTGCTATGAGTCAGAATCCTTGATGGCACTCAACCAGAACAACAGCAAAATGCATTTGAAGGAATGTGGTGTCTGTATAAGCAGTGGTGTCACTAGGGTTGGTGTCACTAGTGCGGTAACTCATAGTGTCACCCCCCCATGCTAATTACCACAATACTGTAGCTAAAATACCAGAAATTTTGACAGAATCAGTGACTATAAAAACACTGTCAGCATTGAAAACAGCAACTCGTGCTTGAAGCACGTGCAGATGAAACCACGTGATTTGAAGTGTCATTGTAATTGAGTAATAATGACGGCTCTGACCAGAGCCCGTTAGGTTAGAAGGTTCCAAAAGTTAATTAGCATTAGCATAAAGTTTTAACCTTGTAGGTATATTGATACATGTAAGCTGGGCTTATGAAACTTTTTGTTGTTGTTGTTATAACTAACTACAGGGATATTTTTATAAAAAATAATAAATTTCTACTGAAACACTGCACAAAAATTTTACAGTCATTTTGGTGTCACCCCTATGACAGTGTCGCCAGGTGTGGTCTGCACTGCCTGTACCCCCCCCCC